>NC_041728.1:25180206-25512706 GCF_004115215.2 Ornithorhynchus anatinus | reverse complement strand
AGGGTGCGCAAAGAACGCATAAATAAAAATTAGGAGGAAATTTGGAATTACAAACCTATCGTGTTAATTAGCATAAATCCATCTTGATGACATTAGGAGCTCGGCTTTTCTCCTCTTTTTATTCTCTCTCCCTCTTTCCCTCCCTACTCCCCACCCCCACCACCCCCGCCTCAAGCCCACGCTTCAAGGACCGTTTATCTATTCAGAACAGGCAATAGGACAATATTTGTAGGTCCGGATCCTAAACAGGAGAGGAGAGCTCAGCTAGAAGCGCGTGGATTTTGCAGTCTCCGTGTCTATCTTTTCCAACATCCTTCGCCCACCCCAATCTCCCTCTCCCTCCCCCTCCCCCTCCTTTTTTTTCCCCCTTCCTCCGTCCCCTCCAAACCCTCAGCCTCCCCTTCCCCACCTCTGGACCCTTCGAAGTTCTAAGGATCTCCTCTTAATAAGAGTCCAGAATCTCAGTGTGAAGGAAAGAGATGTCTTTCCCCTTTAAACACCCAGGGTACTTGCGTTAAAAAGGAGAAGGGAAGGGAAAGAAAAAAAAAGGTAGAAAAAAAATGATTTCCCTGAGCCTGGCCCCTTGGCAGGCTCTTGTACAAAATTCAATCTCTATTTTTTATGAGAAGTAAACTGTCTAAATAAATTTTATTAGGGGCAACCAATATATTTTCTGGTAGTCCCCCTTTGTTCCACTTCTACGTGTGTGTAACAATCTAAAACCTATTTATTGAGGAAAAATCACTGGATCCGTCATAGAAAATCCTTTTACTTTGCTTCGAAGTGATTTCTGAAGACATTCTTGTCATTCTGAAGATTTGGGGGCCATTGCGCCAGGACTTGGCTCGTTAGGAACTTCTACTGCCAGGATCGTGTGGGAAATACCTTAAATTATCCCCAGGAATGGGTCTGGCCGGCGCCTTCCCTGGTACGTGGCCCCGGGAAGGGTGGGAGAGAGGGGGCCGAAGGGAGGGGGGAAGAAATCCTTGTAAATACATCTCAGCCGCGGCACAGGTGGATTCAGACATTGGCCGAAATGCGTCGCCGAGGAAGAAACAGAAGGAGGGAGGAGAGGGAGGGGGGAAAAACAAAACGACGACGACACTGAACCCCGCAGAACGCTATTGTCATTTGCTTCCGAGAAGCCCAGTCCTTTCCTTCCCTCCTCTCCCCGCCCCCCTTTCTCTCACCCCTAATTTCCCTTTCTTATTTTTTTTCTCCCTCTCTGACGACCGCGCTCTGAAGTCTTGGAAGAAATGATTTAGTTTGTTTATACTGCTATAAAAATCAAGAGCAATAGAAAAGTCATAAAATGAAGCGGACTATCAATCACGTCGGAACATTGTTATTCAGCAGTTACTAACAGAGAT
Source organism: Ornithorhynchus anatinus (assembly GCF_004115215.2). NCBI lineage: Eukaryota > Metazoa > Chordata > Mammalia > Monotremata > Ornithorhynchidae > Ornithorhynchus > Ornithorhynchus anatinus. The sequence goes on along the minus strand of NC_041728.1, from coordinate 25,511,336 downwards.
GGATAATCCTTTGATTCCGTCCCATTGTTATTACTCTGATGTGTCTTCGCATTAACTATTACACATTTATTTATCGACCTGAAAGATACAACAAAACAGAATATATGAGCGGGTGCGGGCGGGTGTGGCGTGTGAGCCAGTGCGCTTGTCGGCACGTGTGCGTGCGTGTGTGTGTACACACGCGTGTGCACGGGGGGACAGCTTTCTCTGTACACACTTGTAGAGTGGATATCCGTATGTTTCTTCCACTACGGACCCCAGGTTCTCCCTCCCGGCCCTGGGTCAGTCTTCGCCGGCCAGGATGCTCCCGAGGCGAGGCCGGATCGAGTGGAAAGGCTCGGGAAAACGCCGGGGAGAAAGGGGGCTTTTCCCTTCTTTCCTGCTCCGATTTTCCCAATCCCTGGATCCTCAAGATGAGACCCTCCGAGGCTACCTCGTCCTCCTCTCCCTGGTCCGGCCTTGGGGACAGCGGGAGGGAGGAGGGCAGATGAGGGTGGTGGGAGACAGGAGGGAGGATGGGATTTATACCCTCCCTGGCCAGGCGGGACCGGTAATCACCTGGGAGGAAAACGATTCCAAGCTCCGGCCTCTCCGTGGGAACCTTGAGCCGGGAGAAAGGCTCGGGATGGACAGGCCGCCGCCCACCGGTCCTGGGGAGGGCCAGGGGGACAAATCTGGGCCGAGGCTTGCTCGACCGCGTCCTTTGTCCTCTCACACCGCCCCACACCAACTCCCACACACACCCCCACCCCGCCTCACCGCAGACACCAACATTTCCAACGAGGCCGGGAGAGTCCGGTGTCCGAACAACTCCCGCCTCCGACCACCCCAAGCCCGGCCGCCCGAGCTGACTTATTTAACACAGACTTCACCCGGCTTCCCTTCCGCGGGAGCGTCGTCGGCACTAAATGAATAATCTTAATTGCATCACTCTTGAATTAAAAATCAATGTTAATCAAGCGGGAAATAGTAAATATCAGTTTCCATTGGGCCTGGGAAGAGGGTATTTTTCTTGTTTTGCAAATAAAAATACAAGTCAAAGCCTTTTAAGAGGGCATTATGTTCTGCTACGATTGCAATTGAAACGGATTGTTTAGGAGCGGATCAGAAATGGTCCAAGAATTTTGCACTTAATTTCCCCAGTTATCATTTACAATAAGAACCTCTTGCCTTGACAGCTAAGTCTAAACAGTAGTAAATTAGTACAAATTTATACTGATTTTACTCTAATAATCGTAATAAAAGCTTATAGATTTGGCACTAATTACATAAATGCCTAATGATCTTGAAAATTACTCTGGTTAGAAATATATTACTAATCTAAACTTTGTTGTTGGCTGGCTTTGAAAAATCAGAACATTAGAAATGGTTCGCTTCACTTGTGCAGAGCACTTTCGACTGTTCGAGCAGTTTAACATCTTCCAGAGGAAAAGAAGAAGCGGGATTTGACTTTATTTACTGCCGGGAGATGGGAGGCGAGCCGAAAGGGGACCCTTTGACCTTCCGCCCGCCCATCTTCCCCTTCCCCGGGGCCTTGGTCCATCAGGGATGGGGAGCTATGAGGGGAGGGGAGTTCGGGTCCCCGCTGCCCCTGGCGACCTTTGGGTGAACCGGGGCCCGCAGGAGTCCAAGGTCAGATGGCGGGGCCGGGAGGCGCGATCTCAGACAAGGGCCTGGAGAGGGGATGGGAGGATGGATGGGGGGCGGCTCTCTGCAACCAAGTCCCGACCCCAACCAGGATCCAGCCGGCCCAAGTTACCACGCGACCCCCTCCTTTCCCTCTTCCCCCCACCCCTCTGCCTGGCAAGAAATGAGTTTGGGATCCAGTCGCCCGGCGCTCGTCTGCCCCCATTGACCAGGGAGGGATGAACTTCTCTTCCCGCCAGGTCCTACTCCAAAAGAGAAGAATGTTTAAAAAAGAGGGAGAGGGAGAGAAATAAAGGGGGTAAAAAAAATCTCCGAAACAAGTGCTGGAGCATGAGAAGGACAGGAGGAAGGAATGGCATTGGGGAGCGGGGATTGTTGCGGCTGCTGGAGCTGTCCTGCTGCTGCGGAGGAGGAGGAGGAGGAGGCGGCTGAGAGGCGGCTGGTTGCTGCTGCTGCTGCTGCGGCTGCTGCAGCTGCTGCAGCTGCTGCTGCTGGGACTGGTGTGGGCGCCGGCGGCATTGGGGCGGGCGGAGCGGGGGAGCCTCCGGCGCTGACATTTGCAGGCCGCCCCTCCTGATTGGTCCCCTCGCCACGCTGCTCACGGGTTCATTCAACTGTTAAGCACCTCCCCGTCTCTCTAAAGGACATTATAATGCAAGAAGCCCCCTTTTTAACCACAAACCGAATTTTCTTTCATTTAGGTGATCTATATATATCTATATCTCGTCGCCCATCGCTTATATCTATTTTAAATAACTCAAAGCCGCTAAAATTTGGGGGGGACCGGCCTTCGCCCTGGAGCGGTGCGCGATGCTCTCCCACGCCGACCTCCTGGACGCCAGACTCGGTGAGTGCGCCCTCCGCTCCCCTCGCCCCGGCACCAGGAGACCGGCCGCGGGGGCAGGAAATTGCCAATTTGCTCCTGATTTTACCTTAATGCGCCCTAAATGGGCTAATTTCTTTAAAAGTAATTGTGCTGCATTAAAGTTTAATTTGATTTAACATCGTCTTTAAAAAAAATCTATGGAATATGTAGATCCCGATTCTACATAGGGGCTCTGCTGCTGCTTTTTTGGGGGACGGCTTTTTCGCCCCTATTTTTTTTTTTCCCCTCCTCCTGGAGGCGAGGCCCAGAGAGGTTTTCGCTGCTTCGTTTTCGTTTGTGTCTTCGGATTTGGGATTTCTGCCTCTCGCCTCCCCGTCGCCGCGGGTCTCTGCCCGGGTGTCTCCTTGCTATTTCCCGGGGTGTCTCTCCCCCCCTGTCTCCCGGGTCTCTCTCCCCACCCCGTGTCTCCCGGGTCTCTCCCCGGAGCCCGTCCGGTCCTGTCCGCTGGCAAGAGGGAGAACCGGTGGTGTTGAGCTGGAGCCGGACAGGGGATCCCGTCCCACCGACACCCATCGGGGCCTGCTGCCCACCGCCGCCGACGCCCGGACACCTGGGCAAGGAGCCCACCCAAGGCCCTTGCCCCCTCGCCCTCCGGGCCGGGGGCAAAGCCAAGTTTCACGCCTCTTCTGCCGTCCCTCCGCGACCCCGTCCCGCAACAACTTCGGCTCCGGGGAGCGGGTCTGGAGCTGTTCCTGGCGCCCGGGGCTTCGTTTTTGCGGGGTCTGAGGACGGGTGGACCGGGGGGTGAGGGCTGGTCCTGGGGCTGGGGGTGGGGGGTGGGATGGAAGGTGTCGGGGGAGGGGGACGGGGACCTGGTGTCCGGGCTCTCCGAGGGGACCTGAACGGGGGTGTCGTTGCACGAGGGACGGAGATAAGGATAATAATGCTGGTGGGGTTCGCTGAGCGCTTACCACTGTACTAAACGCCGGGGTGGAGACAAGCAGATCGGATGGGACACAATCCCGTCCCGCATGGGGCTCACAGTCTTATTTCCCATTTGACCGAGGAGGGAACTGAGGCCCAGAGAAGTGAAGTGACTCGTCCAAGGTCACACAGCTGACCAGAGGCAGACCCTTCTGGGTCCCCAGGCCCGGGTTCCAGGTGCCCTTTCCCACCCGGGGACACGAGTAAATACATCCACCCGGAGGCTGGGCTGGCCGGGGGAGCTGGGGTGGGGCGACCGGGAAGGTCCATCTTGTCCTGGCCGGGGGAAGAGAGTGACCACCGCCCTTTGCCCCTTCTCCTCCCCTGCCCCCCCGTCCCCCTCCCCTCCAGGGATGAAAGATGCGGCCGAGCTTCTGGGCCACCGGGAAGCGGTGAAGTGTCGGCTGGGCGTGGGGGGCTCCGACCCCGGGGGTCACCCGGGCGACCTGGCCCCCAACTCGGACGCTGTGGAGGGGGCCACCCTGCTGCCGGGAGAGGACATCACGGCGGTGGGCTCCAACCCGGCCTCGCTGGCCGTCAGCGCCAAGGACCCGGACAAGCAGGGGGGCCCGCCGGGCGGCCAGAACCCGGGCCAGGCGGGCGGTCAGCAGCAAGGGCAGCAGAAACAGAAACGCCACCGCACCCGCTTCACCCCGGCCCAGCTCAACGAACTGGAGAGGAGCTTCGCCAAGACCCACTACCCCGACATCTTCATGCGGGAGGAGCTGGCCCTCCGCATCGGCCTCACCGAGTCCCGCGTGCAGGTACGTGACGGGTCGAGGGCCCTGCGGCCCATTATTTCTCCTCCGAGAGCCCCCGGCTGCTCACCCTTTGCCCAGAACGTCTCTCACAGTAATAATCACCATAAGGATGAGAGTATTTATCGGACGCTTTCTCTGTGCCAAGCACTGTTCTGAGCGCGGGGCCAGATACGAAGTTACCGGGTGGTCCCACGTGGGGCTCACCGTCCTAATACAGACGAGGTCACTGAGGCACAGAGAATAAAAATAGTAACAGTGGCATTTGTCGAGCGCTTACTATGTGCCGAGCACTGTGAGTTAAGTGACTTGCCCAAAGTCACACATCTGACAAGTGGCGGAGCTGGCGAAGCCACTCTGCCTCCCTCCCTTTCTCTCTCCATCCCTCGGCCCCACCCGCTAATAATAACAATTATTATGATCATTATGGTATTTGTTAAGCGCTTACTATGTGCCAAGCACGGCTGTAAGCGCTGGGGTAGATAGAAGATAATCGGGTGGTCCCACGTGGGGCTCACAGTCTTAATCCCCATTTTACAGATGAGGGAATTGAGGCCCAGTGAAGTTAAGTGGCTTGTTCAAATTCACACAGCAGACAAGTGGCGGAGGTGGGATTAAAACCCACGTCCTCTGACTCCCAGGCCCGTGCTCTTTCCATTAAGCCACACTCGAAGCAATTCCTCTCTCCTCTCACCCCTTAAAAAACCACCAACCAACCAACTAACCAACCAACCAAGAACGCCCGTCCTAGCTTGGATTATGAACCGACTCTGGTCGACCCATTTTCGATCCCCCGAGTTCCAGGAGTCTCTTTCTTTTTCTGTCTCTCTGTCTCTTTCTCGAGCGCCCACCCGGAGGGAGCTTGCGAGAGTGTGAAGTTTCCACACTGACCAAGATGCAACAGTTGCTGGAAAACATGAAAAAAGGAAAGAATATTCCAACCCCAATTGGCCCCTTGTCCCCAAACAGGCGCGGCCCATTTCTGTTTGGGCGTTCATGCAAGCTCACACTCCTAGCCGGTTGGGAGCTAGCAGGACCTCGGTGAGACGGGACCTCCGCTTATTGCCGTCCAAAGCCCGCTCTTCCCCAAGGCTGCTTTTTCCTTCTCCCCACGGGATCCCCAACTTCTGCCAGAAAGGGGGGGTCACTTCCCCGAGTTGGAGGTTGGAGGGAAACGGGGAGAGGCCTTGGAGAATCTCTCTCTTGGCGTGGGCCTGGGAACGGGGGAGCACAGCCGCAGCAGCCCCCGTAAGCCGACTCTCTGGAAGAGTGGATCTAAGTTGGGATGCAGTGGATGTAATAGACGGTGGAGAGTAGTGGTGTAGACTAGAGAGAAGTAGGTGGTGGAATAGATGTAGCCGAGGTGTCCAATTTAACTGCAGTACCCGGGATGGGTGTGAAATTCGCGCTCTCCGTGGTGCTGAACGGTCGTTGCGCGGGGCCTTTTTCTGGGACAAAAATCTCCGACAGTGATTCACAACCTACAGACGGATCTATTAAAACACAGTCGCTTAAGTTTAGAAACCCAGAATTTTTAAAATTTATTTTAAACCTCAGTAGTTTCAGTCATCGAGCCAGCGAGGAGGCCGCCAGCAGTCTCAGTCTTCGTTTTCCCGGCTCTTCTCCTCCTCCCTCGAAGTCCCCACCCAATATTTCTAAGATGGTCTCAAATGTAAATCTAGCTGGTGGCGTTGTTTTGGGACACAGGGAACGGATTTCTCCAATGGCTGGAAGTGGCAAAGTGAATAAGATCATATCCGGGACGTTGAGGCTAACGATTGGTATTTTCAATCTTATAGGTCTGGGTGAATTTTCTATTAAACCTTCGCGGATCCGAACGTGTGGGCATTTCAATTATACACCGAAAGGGGCTTTAATTACCTGGCGCTCGAAAATTATTAAAGCCCCTTTAAGATTTAACCCTGCACTTGCTCTCTAAACCGTAGGGTGAGCTCCCGCCCTTCCAATAAATCCGGCTTTAAATAATGAAAATGATAACTTATTAAAATACCTTTACTAAAGTTTCAAAAAATGAAAAAAAATCATTTTTCAATAGTATCATCATCTATTAATTTTAGAAAAAAATAGGTATTTTACTTAACCTATAGACGCTGATAATTAGTTTAAATTAAAATGAAAATTGGAATCACAAATAAAATATAATTGGGCAACTGACTTGATGAAAAAAGAAAATGAGGTCTATTAAACTTTATTAGGTCTTACAAAGGTTAATGATCGCGACTGCTATATTAGGAATGTTACAAAATGAAATAAAATAGAAAATTTGTAATGGAAACAGTTATTTGCTAAAAGAACACAAAATAAATATCTGAGAATAAAGAGGCAAAGTGTTTTAATGGTCTCAGCGTAATCTTAAAGCCAAGATAATAGCTTGAGATTGCTGATAAAAAACAATTTAATAGAATGGCAATTTCAATATTTTTTATAATAATGTGCTGTAGTTTAAAAAGTAATCAGATCAACATAACCTTCTTAATTAACATTTCAAAATGATTAACATGATGTAATCTAATGCGAGAATAATTTATGTAAAGCGTATTTGCCTCACAATTCACTGTACTGGTTGCTACTTGACCAAGTTCAAATTAAATAGTGATTGGTTTACGGTCTTATGTGATGAGTACTTTCTAGTTTTCTTTGAAGTTAACAAATTGCCGGGCATTTCTTTCAGAACACGGGCCACCGTATTGATTAAAAAATGATCTAAACATTTAATTTATTGCAATTACATATGCTTTAAAATGCTTTGGGATGCCAGAGTGAATTAGCCCGTACTCTAATTTCTGACCTATAGCTAACATATAGCAGCGATTAAAGCCACCGCTATGCATATAGAGACCATGTCTGCTAACTCTCCCTTCTCCCGTGCTGGTGTAATAAAACCATTCCTTTTATAGCATGCCATTATTAGAAACCAATTTCAGAATTATTTATAACCTGGAATGGCTTATTAAGCAGCAATGCGAGAATCATGCAAATTACGCGATCAAATGCAATATAATAAGCATAATCATTAGTCTCTAGCACGGATTAATTAACTTTCAATATTTTATTTACATAAAAACCAAATCAGTGAAATAACTTCTGCACAGTCAGGCTTGCCTTTCAATATTTTATCCGAACAAAAATAATGTGCTGTAATTCCATTGACCCTGTCCCGCAGAATAGCCCTGTCACCTGCCACATCTTAATAGGGGACAAGCTGAGAGTATTTTCTAGTTTTCTAATGGAATGAGAAATTGCATTTTCTTCCTCTCCCAGCACTATTAAAGTGTAATGAATTCGGCCCAGAGTTCACGGCTGGCTGATCGAAATGAACCTGAGATCTGAGCCTTAATACAGCTCTCCAGATTTCCTACCAAATCTTCACATTAATCATTCGCTGGATTCCAATGAGATCTTCATAAAGCGCTGGCTTCAGGAAAGAAAAAAAAAAGTAATATTCGTCCTCTCTTTCCTCTCTCCATCTCTGAGCCATTTATAGCTGTGGAATTAAACGGGCTATATATTTTAAAATACATTTACAGTATGTCTATATTACTGTATCAGCAGATATCATGAAAGTAGATTTTTAGATTCCAACCTCCATTAGACTCTCGCTGTTGTATTTTAAGCGCTGCATCTCCAACCGAGCCCGTAGTCGGCTAATGCCTCCGGTGAATATATTTTCTGAAGTTGTCATGTGTGTCTTTTCAAAATCTCCCCCACCCCCCCAGATTTCCCCTGCGCTTTAATCTGTCATGCACCAGTTTTCAACTGGAAACATTCACATTTTAAAAACATATGCACTGTGGCTGCGAACTGAAGCGATCCAACCTGATGGAGATTCTTTACAACACCAGTAAGCCATGACACATAAAAGATTTTGTAGCCGCAATTTATCCATTAACGCTCCAACATAATTGAACGTGATTTTCGGAGGATTCCTCTAACATTTGGTTCTTGAACAGCGGTTCTTGCCCGCTAACGGCTGGCCGTAATGCTTAGCCTGAGGATCTGGGATTCGGGGACGGGAATCTACTTCGAGGGGGTTGTCCCCCTCCCCTAGCCCTCCACATTTCGGGAGCCACTGGACATAGCCAGAGTGACACTGGTCAGCCCTTACTGGTAACTAGCCTCTCTGCGAGCGTGTCCAGGGAGAGATCCGACAGTGACTTTATGATAACTCCAAACGCCCATTTGTCTCCATTCTCCCGGAGTTTGGGTCAGCCTCTAGTCTTCAGGACCGAATGTTCCCAGCCGGATTCGGTTCTGGGAGACCTCCGGGCCTTGCGGATTGTGCGCCGCTGACCCTCACCCCCTCCTCTCCCTCCCAGGTCCTTTCGCGCTGTCGAGGAGGCTGAGGACAAACTCACACCGACTCGGGGCAACGTTTGATTTCTCTTTTATCGGAGTTTCTGCAGCTCCGTTCTTTCGCCACACGGCCAACTTCGTGGGGCTGCGGCCGGGGTCGGCGGGGGAATTAGGCCAGAAAGAAGGGAGGGAAAGGGAAAAGCGATGGATAGCAGCAGGGTAGTCAAAGGAGACTTCTGGGGAGAAAGGCCACTGCAACCATCCATGAGTGGTAGAGAGGAAATCCAGACCATGCAATTCAGTGGTGCAAGCTGCAGTGTCTGTGGGGGCACAATTCACACACACGCACAACACACACACGTTCCTGGACAAGAGATAAGATCTAACTAGATTGGATAAACCGATGGTTACCTTTTCCCGGGTGGGGATCCAGTCGTCAAAATTATTTTCTCTAAATTCCAGAGGAAAGGGGTTCTGAATGTGGGAATCTAACCCTCTCCCAGTTACTTACCTGGACAGTTTTTAAAACAAACAAAATAACATTCTGTCTTGTGGGGGCGGAGGGAATAGCTGAGAGCCTGCCGCGGATCCGGTTAGTCGGACATTGAGAAGTGAAAGGGAAACCTAGTTGATGGTCTAATGCATCAGCACAGTGAAAAATGGCGAAGAGATCATTGAGGGATGCAGCAGAGTGGAGACAACGAGGCTGTGCAGGACGCTGGGGGCGGCCGGGTTGAGTTTGACATCTACAGGGAAATTTAGCTGGGAAGGTCAGGCGTTCTGCCGCCACTTTGGAGAAAGCAGACGCTCTTAAGGAGCCCAGTTTTGTTTGGAGCCTTCTGCATTTATCAGGGAAACGGGCCTTCTTGCAAGCGAGACTTGGGTGTGTGTCAAAGCAAAATTATAGTTTACGGACAAGAGGTGTAAGGTTTGAAGCTAACCTCGTTACATTTGCCACGTCCGAAAGATGAATTTACTTTAGCTTCTCCGGGGGAGGAAGGCTGAGGGGAGGGGTCAAGGGATTTTAGGGAACTGGAGGCCCTGGGCGATCGAGACATTTGCAGGGAGCAGAAAATGCTAGCACTTGGAAGTAGACGGTGCCGAGGCGTGGGAGCAGGTCCCGGGGCTAGGGAATCACTTCCATAGGAGGGAGGTTAGGGAAGCACTTCCATGGGGGGGGGGGCTCGGAAAACAGGCGGGCCCGAGGGGCGATGGTTGCACATCTTTTGGGGACAGTCGTTGGAAAGAGAAGGGGACATTTAGCGACAGAAACCGGGCCTGCGGCGCTCGTCATCCAGCACCCTGTGCCGGGATTGGAACACGCGTTCTTCACCTCGGGGCAACCTTTTCTTTTGTCGCTGCTGGAAAATTGAGACCATTCGATCAGTCGTATTTATTGAGCTCTTACTATGTATTAAGCCCTGGGGAAAGGACAGTGCAGCAATAAAGAGAGAGAATCCCTGCCCACAACGAGCTCACAGACCACCGGCGGTCTTTTCTCTAACTCAAAATGCCTTTAGACCAGTGGATTCGCTCCTTGCATGGCCTGATAACCACCCCCATGGCCTTAGGTGATGCACAGAATACACTTTCTCTGCGAGGCCTCAGGCCTTACTTAGCACGTAGGGAGGGTTTCGCTGTCTCCCTTTGTCACACATTTTGTAAATGTGCATTTTGTAAATGTGGAAAGGCCCTGCTGCCCCTGAGCGGACTCGATCTTCTCTCTCTGGCCCCGGGAACAAACCCGCACGCGCATCCAGGGACCGGGGATCAGTTTCCCCAGCAAGTTGTATCCTAGCCGGGTGGAGGGCAAGCTCTGGAGACGGGACCTTACCCGAGGGAAGAGTGGAAATAAGTGGGGAGAACGGGATTGGGGAGGACGAGGGGATGGAGGCTGGATCTAGGGGGAATCATGGAATTAGAAACACAGCCCCTATCCCGGCCTCAAGGTCAGGGTCTCCCCTTGGGGATGCCGCCCCCCGCCCCATTTGTCCATACGTCTGTCCTTCGCTGCCAGCCGACTGGACATTGATGTTTCTCTCCCTGTCGTTTGTGCATGGGTCTCTGTTTGTGCGTTTGCTTGTGTGATTCTGGGATGGCGGTGTGGGTGGCGGACTCTGATGTGGCCCCTGTTTCTCCCCCTGTTGTGTGGTGTGTGCACGTGCCTCTATTTGTGCGTTGCTTGTGTGACCCCGGGGTTGGTGGTTGCGCGCGTGTGTGGGGGGGACTCTGACGTGGCCTCTGTTTCCCTCCCTGTTTTGTGTGTGTGTGTGCATGTACCTCAATTTGTGCGTTTACTTGTGTGGCTCCGGGTGGGCGGTTGTGGATGTGTGTGGCTCTGACGTGGCCTCTGTTTCTCTCCCTGTTGTGTGTATCTGCACGTGCCCCTATTTGTGAGTTAGCTTGTGTGACTCTGGGTGGGCGGTTGTGTGTGTATGTGTGTGACGTGGCCTGTTTCTCTCCCTATTGTGTGTGCATGTGCCTCCATTCGTGTGGCTCTAGGTGGACGTGTGTTTATGTGGCTCCAGGTGAGCATGTGTATGTGTGTGTGGGGGACTCTGACGTGACCTCTGTTTCCCTGTTGCGTTTGTGTGTGCATGAGCTTATGCTGGTATGGCTCCGGATTGGTGGTTTTGTGTATGTGTGGTTCTCACGTGGCCTGTTTCTCTCCCTGTTGCGTGTGTGCAGGTGCGTTTGCTTGTGTGGCTCCGGGTGAGTGTGTGTGTGCGTGCATGTGTGTGACTGACGTGGCCTGTTTTTCTCCCTACTGTGTGTGTGTGTGTGCATGTGCCTCTCTTTGTGTGGCTCCGGGTAAGCGTGTGTATTTGTGTGTGGGACTTTGACGTGGCCTCTGTTTCTCTCCCTGTTGCGCGCGTGTGCATGTGCGTTTGCTGGTGTGACTCCGGGTTGGTGGTGGTGTGTGTGTGCGTGGCTCTGACGTGGCCTCTATTTCTCTCCCTGTTGTGTGTGCGCGCATGTGCCTCTATTTGTACGTATGTATTGTGTGTATTTGCGTGTGGGACTCTGACGTGGCTGCTGTTTCTCTCCCTGTTGCGTGTGCACATTTGCTGGTGTGGCCCAGGGTTGTGTGTGTGTGACTGACGAGGCCTGTTTCTCCCTACTGTTGTGTGTATGTGCCTCTATTTGTGTGTTTGTGCGGGTCAGGGTGGGCGTGTGTATCTGCGTGTGGGAATCTGACGTGGCCACTGTTTCTCTCCCTGTTGTGCGCGTTTGCTGGTGTAGCTCCGGGTTGTTGTTGGTGTTGTGTGCGTGTGTGCATGTGCGTTTGCTGGTGTGGCTCCGTGGCCTGTTTCTCTCCCTGTTGCGTGTGTGCACGTGCCTCTATTTGTGCGGTTCCGGGTGCGCTTGTGGAAAGAGCCCAGGCTTGGGAGTCAGAGGTCATGGGTTCGAATCCCGCTCTGCCACTTAGCTGTGTGACTGTGGGAAAGTCACTTAACTTCTCTGTGCCTGTTACCTCATCTGTAAAATGGGCATTAACTGTGAGCCTTACGTGGGACAATCTGATGACCCTGTATCTACCCCAGCGCTTAGAACAGTGCTCTGCACATAGTAAGCGCTTAACCAATACCAACATTATTATTACTATTTGCGTGTGGGACTCTGACTTGGACTCTTTCTCTTCCCGTTGCGTGTGCCCATGTGTGCGTTTGCTGGTGAGGCTCCGGGTTGTGTGTGTGTGGGAATGTGTGTAACTCTGATGTGGCCTGTTTCTCCCCCATTATGTGTGTGTGCACGTGCCTCTATTTGTGCGGGTCCGGGTGTGTGTGTGTATCTGCGTGTGGAAATCTGACGTGGCCTCTGTTTCTCTCCCTGTTGTGTGTGTGCAAATGCCTCTATTTGTGTGGCTCCGGGTTGTGTGTGACTCTGACGTGGCCTCTGTTTCTCTCCCTGTTGCGTGTGCGTTTGGTGGTGTGGCTCCGTGGCCTCAGTTTCTCTCCCTGTTGCGTGTGTGCATGTGCGTTTGGTGGTGTGGCACCGTGGCCTCTGCTTCTCTCCCTATTGCGTGTGTGTATGCAAGTGCCTCTATTTGTGCGGGTCCGGCTGGGCGTGTGCCCCTGCATGTGGCACTCTGACGTGGTCTCAGTTTCTCTCCTTGTTGCGTGTGCATTTGCTGGTGTGGCTCCGAGGCCTCTATTTCTCTCCCTGTTGCGTGTGTGTGTGCATGTGCCTCTATTTGTGCAGGTCCGGGCGGGCGTGTGTATCTGCATGTGGGACTCTGATGTGGCCTCTGTTTCTCTCCCTGTTGCGTGTGCGTTTGGTGATGTGGCTCCGTGGCCTCTGCTTCTCTCCCTCTTGCGTGTGTGTGTGCCTCTATTTGTGCGGGTGCGGGTGGGCGTGTGCCTCTGCGTGTGGGACTCTGACGTGGCCCCTGTTTCTCTCCCTGTTGCGTGTGCATTTGGTGGTGTGGCTCCTTGGCCTCAGTTTCTCTCCGTGCTGTGTGTGTGTGCACGTGCCTCTACTTGTGCGAGTCCGGGTGGGCGTGTGCATCTGCGTGTGTGACTAACGTGGCCTCTCTCTCCTTGTTGAGCGTGTGGCTGTGCGTGTGCTGGTGTGACTCCGGGTTGTGTGTGTGTGTGTGCATGTGTGTGACTCTGACGTGGCCTCTGTGTCTCTCCCTGTTGCGTGTGTGTGCCTCTATTTGTGCGGGTCCGGGTGGGCGTGTGCATCTACATGTGGGACTCTGACGTGGCCTGTTTCTCTCCCTGGTGCGTGTGTGCATGTGCGTTTGGTGGTGTGGCTCCGTGGCCTCTGTTTCTCTCCCTGTTACGTGTGTGTGTACCCGTGCCTCTATTTGTGCGGGTCCGGGTGGCGTGTGCCTCTGCGTGTGAGACTCTGACGTGGCCTCTGTTTCTCTCCCTGGTGCGTGTGCGTGTGCTGGTGTGGCTCCGTGGCCTCAGTTTCTCTCCCTGTTGCGTGTATGTGTGCCTCTATTTGTGCGGGTCCGGGTGGGCGTGTGCCTCTGCGTGTGGGACTCTGACGTGGCCCCTGTTTCTCTCCCTGTCGCGTGTGCTGGTGTGGCTCCGTGGCCTCAGTTTCTCTCCCCGTTGCGTGTGTGTGCCTCTACTTGTGCGGGTCCGGGTGGGCGTGTGGGACTCTGACGTGGCCCCGTTGCGGGTGCATTTGGTGGCGTGGCTCGGTGGCCTCGGTTTCTCTCCCTGTTGCGTGTGTGCAGGTGTCTCACTTGGTGGGGGCCCGGGTGGGCGTGTGCCCCTGCGCGGGGGACCCTGACGTGTCCTCAGTTTCTCTCCCCGTTGCGTGTGTGCCTGTCGGTGTGGCTCGGCGGCCTCAGTTTCCCTCCCCGTTGCGGGTGTGCGTGCCCGTGCCTCTCCTCTCCCGGGGGGTGGGGGGTGGGGGGTGGGGGGGGGCGTGTGCCCCTGCGCGTGGGACTCTGACGTGTCCTCTCTTTCTCTCCCCGTTGCTCGTGTGCCCGTGCGTGTGCCAGGTGTGGTTCCAGAACCGGCGGGCCAAGTGGAAGAAGCGCAAGAAGACGACGAACGTGTTCCGGGCCCCGGGGACTCTGCTGCCGACGCCGGGGCTGCCCCAGTTCCCCTCGGCCGCCGCGGCCGCCGCCGCGGCCATGGGCGACAGCCTGTGCTCTTTCCATGCCAACGATACCCGCTGGGCAGCGGCCGCCATGCCCGGCGTGTCGCAGCTGCCGCTGCCCCCGGCGCTGGGCCGCCAGCAGGCCATGGCGCAGTCCCTGTCCCAGTGCAGCCTGGCCGCCGGGCCGCCCCCCAACTCCATGGGCCTGTCCAACAGCCTGGCGGGCTCCAACGGCGCCGGCCTCCAGTCCCACCTCTACCAGCCCGCCTTCCCCGGCATGGTGCCCGCCTCCCTCCCCGGCCCCAGCAACGTGACGGGCTCGCCCCAGCTCTGCAGCTCCCCGGACAGCAGCGACGTGTGGCGGGGCACCAGCATCGCCTCCCTGCGCCGCAAAGCGCTGGAGCACACAGTGTCCATGAGCTTCACCTAATGCCCCCGCCGGCCTCCCTCCTCCCGCCCCCCGTCCCCACCCGGCCGCCCCCCTCTCCCGCCCTGATCTCCCCCTCCACCCACCCTCATTTTCCTTCCTTCTTCGGTCGCCTCGATTAAGCGCCCCCGCACCCTCATTTTCCTTCCTTCTTTAGTCGTCTCGATTAAGCGCCCCCTCACCTTCATTTTCCTTCCTTCTTTAGCTGTCTTTATTAAGCGCCCCCCCCCCCCATTTTCCTTCCTTTTTTCGTCTTCTTTGTCAAGCGCCCCCCAACCCTCATTTTCCTTCGTTCTTGTTTAAGCGCTTACCGCGTGCCGGGCACTGTGCTAAGAGCTTTTTCGTCCTCGCCCCTCTCGACTTCTCTCTCCCCTCCTCCCCAGTTTCCCACGGCCCTTCGTTCCCACGGCAGCTCCGACCCCCCAGTCCACCCTCAACGCCCACCTGCCCTCACCACCCCTTCTCCTGCCCGTCCCGAACCCTTCGCAGGCCCCAATCCTCACCCTCCTCCCCTCTCTCCTCCTCGGTCCAGGCCCTGGCCCCTCTGGTCTCCCACCTGCCCCACCTTCCACCTCCCTCTCTCACCCCGCCCTCACGCCTTCCTCATCTGTCCCCTTTTCTCCTCCCCCCCCCCCCCCCCGTGAAATGCATTATTCCCACCATTTTACTTACCAGGGAGTCGACTCAGGATCTGAAATCAGACACCAATGGACTGGTTTGTGGGCAGAAACGCATACGCACCCATACACAGACAACACACAAAACACCTAAGTCACACGAGGATGTACTCAAGGGACAAAACGACATTAGGGATTTTTGTCTTAAAGGAGAACAAATATCTGCTACCACCTGGCTCATCTGAGGGCATAACCGATGAATTTAATTTTATCCTTGTCTCTCTTCTCTCCCTTTCTTCTCTTCCTCCTCCGCCTCTTTCCCCTTCCTCCTCTTAGTCTTCTCCCCGCTCCCTCTTCCCTTAACCTCCCACCAGCCACCCAGCCAGCCATATACTGTTTTGGGCTCTCAAAGGAATTCATTTTTTAAGCACAAGAATGTGGGGTTTTGAAGAGAAGGTTTCTTAATAGGCAATTGCCAGTTGGTTGGGTGGCTGGGGCAGACTAACCAAGTGATGTAATAACTAAGAGGAGATCTAACCAATTTTGATAAGCATTTGTAAGGAAGAATAAAAAAAAATTCCAAGGAATATTTCCTTTTGTAAAAGAAAAAAAAAAAACCAACCCTTTTCCCTTTCTTGGTTCTTTCAAGATTTGATTTCACCCTCTGCCCTCCTCCCCTTTATTCTTCGTTGCTGATCTGTCCCCTTCGGTTCTTTCTTTCTCGTTGCTGTTTGCTGTTGCCCCGAAAGCACCTCTGTCGCTGCCACTCGTCCCTGCTGAGCCGAGCAGCCGGGTGCACATGGACATCTCCGACCCTGCAACTTTGTACAGAGAAACACAATCAGCTTTTTCTGCATGTGCTGGTCCAATCCAACCCCAGAGAACAGAAGCTATTTCTAAGAATGAACAAACATGTGAAATAGGATGTTTTGTGTAGATAAAGCATTCTTGTTACATACTGGTCGATTTGTGATATGTTTTAACTTATTGTCTGTGCTTATTTATTGAATTTGGTTTTCTTAATAAATGTTTGAGCTAATATAAAGCATATTATTTGACTTTTCCGGACAAGTTTATATCGAGTTAAATGTAAATGGATAAAATAAAATCATTTTCGGTATGTGACACGGAGGATTATGGATTTTGGTACGCCGGGTGAACGGGAAGAGGAGTCGTGGGGGTGGGGGTGGGAGTGGAGGTGGGGAGAGGGAGACGGGGTAGGGATGAAGAACGAGGCTCCCTGGTGCGTCAGACATTCGGGGCCCTTTTGCTACCTTGAAGTGGGCACTGGGGCATTTCGTTTATTACAGAGTTCATTCCATTTTGGCTCCGCTTTCCGGCTTGGGGGGCTTCGGCCTTCCGTCGGGAATCCGAAGCCGCGGGGCCTACTCGTCCCTCCCTGCGCTGGGTCCCGGGGCGTGGGGGCCTGCAGGGAGAGCTGGGCCTCGAGTTGCGGGAATTTAGCTTTGGGGGCATTGCTAGTTCCCATCGTCGGGGAGGGGGTGGGTCGGAGGAGGCTGCTTCTGGCTTCTCCCCGTGCAGAGAGCACAGACCTGAGCGTCAAAAGGCCCTGGGTTCTAATCCCAGCTCCGCCTCCGGTCTGCTGTGTGACCTCGGACAAGTCACTTCACTTCTCTGGGCTTCAGTCACCATATCTGTAAAACGGGGATGAAGACTGTGAGTCCCACCTGGGGCAGGTACTGCGTCGGACCTGATTTGCTTGCCTTCACCCCAGCACCTAGCACAGTGCCTGGAAAAAGCCAGTGCTTAACAAGTACTACAATTATTATTATTAAACCTCACCTCTGAGAGGTCACTGCGTGCTGGGTGACCTCGGGCAAGTCAGTTCCCTTCTCTGAGTCTCAGTTTCCTCATCTACAAAATGGGGATTAGGACTGTGAGCCCCATGTGGGACAGGAACTGTCTCCAACCTGGTTGGCTTGCATCCGCCCCAACGTTTAGTGCAATGCCTGGCACAGGGTAAATGCTAAACAAGTGTCACAATTATTATTATTAAGCCTGACCTCCGAGAGGTCAGTGCGTGCCGTGTGACCTTGGACAAATCACTTCACTTCTCTGGGACTCAGTACCCTCATCTGCAAAATGGGGATTAGGACTGCGAGGCCCATGTGGGACAGGAACTGTGTCCAACCTGGATTGCTTGCATCTGCCCAGCTGTTTAGTGCAATGCCTGGCACAGAGTAAGCGCTCAACAAGTGTCACAATTATTATTATTAAACCTGACGGAGAGGTCAGTGCGTGCCGTGTGACCTCAGGCAAGTCACTTCGCTTCTCTGGGACTCGGTTCCCTCACCCGCAAAATGGGGATTAGGACTGTAAGCCCTGTGTGGGACAGGAACTGTGTCCAACCTGGATTGCTTGCCTCCACCCCAGCGTTAAGTGCAACCCCTGGCATTCGGTATGTGCTTAACAAGTGCCACAATTATTATTAAATCTGACCTCTGAGATCAGGTACTAAGGAAGAAGGGTGTAGGGCCCGGGGCGCTGAGCGCCAGGGGTATGGGCCCCTGCCAGGGCACATGCATGCGTATGTGCTTAGGGCAGGGGCAGGGCAAGGGAGGGAGAGGCAGTTGCCCTCGGGACTGCCTTGTGTGGTCGCCATCTGGGCCGGGCCCACCCTAGTCTTCGCTCCTCAGGCCTGGACCCCCATGCTGCCCTCTGTCAGGCACGCAAAGCCACCCCCTTTATTCCCCTTTGACACCCCCACCCCTTGCCCGAACCTTCCTCCCTCCCCGGGAACATGCAGAGGGCATTTGGTCTTGGCGACCTCGAGGCTCTAGGCCAACAGCGACCTGTGCCCTCGAGAAGAGGGTAAGGCTGAAGGGGAAAAAGGAGGTGCGATTCCTTTGGGGTAGAAGCACTGGGGAGTCTGCCACCCTCCCCCCACTCTCGCCTACCATCCAGTTTTTGGTACCAGAAGGATGGGGCAACTGTCCACCCAGTCACATTCCCCTATACTCAGGGCCCAATCAATCTATGGTATTTATTGAGCACTTACTATGTGCAGAGTTCTGCACTAAGCGCTTGGGAGAGAACAAATGCCTTGAAGCAGCGTGGGTCAGTGGAAAGAGCCCGAGCTTGGGAGTCAGAGGTCATGGGTTCTAATCCTGCTGTGTGACCTTGGGCAAGTCACTTAACTTCTCTGTGCCTCAGTTGCCTCATCTGTAAAATGGGGATGAAGACTGTGACCCTCATGTGGAACAACCTGATGCCTCTCTATCTACCCCAGTGCTTAGAACAGTACACGGCACATAGTAAGCGCTTACCAAATACCAACATTATTATTATTAATTAGCAGATGTGTTCCCAGCCCATAACGAGCTTGTGATCTACCTGGAGTAAATAATGAGAAACTTCTTGGTGAGATACAGACTATAGATTCATTCATTTCATCTTATTTATTGAGCGCTTACTGTGTGCAAAGCATTGTACTAAGCGCTGGGAAAGTACAATTCGGCAACAGATAGAGACCATCCCTACCCAACAATCCCCAGAGGAAGAGTAAGGCAGTTGAAATACCCTAGGGGCTGGCCTATTTTTAGTGTTAATATGAGGTTTTTGCCATATGTGTTTTAAGGGATGCTACATTTGAAGCTAAATCAGTCTTGTGGTTTGAAATATAATACCTGTAATGATTGATGGAGTTTCCCCACTCCATGAAGAAACTTGGTTGTTATCCAGTTCTTGTGGAGGGTAAATCCCAGAATCACTCCAGCTCCAGAGTCACTCCAGAATCACTCCACTCCACATTATATGTCCACAGCTTTCACTGTATGTTTACTTTTGAATTCATGCAGCCCCTAGTAGAGTAATGTACTGAAATGTGGGTGGGGACAACTTACTGTGTTTGCTAAACAGAGACACCCACCATATGGTATTTGGGGGTTTCTTGGGAGAACAAATCTGTTTGAACAGGTATTGGAAGAATATAAGACTCTTTCAGTTCTGCATTTTTCACATCATTTTGTTCAAGTTCTTTTTTTAAATTTGAAAGCAGCGATGGAAAGAAAGCTGGTTTGGATCATATGAAAATAGAAAAAAAAAGTGTTGATGGTTGTGTATTATAGGGATCACTAACATTTTAGGCCATCCTATGATCTATAAATCCTTCATGGGTGGGCTGTAGAAGGTTGGTTTTTTTTCCTGTTTGAGCCTTGGGATGCTTTGTACGTCAAGTGTCTCTAATCGGACAGTGCTCATCAGTTTTTGGCTTTTGATTTTAAACTGTGTGTGATATTTATCTCAAGCCACATTTTAAAAGTTGGGTGCAAATCACAGATTGCTTCATCCAGAGAGCATCGAAGGTTGTTTACAAGGATGCTAATTTTTACAGCTTCTTTATGCTGCTGTAAAACATATCTTTATGATGTAGGAATGTAATAAAGAATGGTAAATGGGATCTTTAAAAAAATTGTGTTTCTCAAAGGCAAAGAAAATGTGCTTTCTGATTTGAAAAAGAGGGTCAGCTCAAAACACTGATGAGAAGTTGCAAATCACCCAAAAGGATAGGTGCCATTAAAGATGCTTCCAGAGACCCTTATGTTGCATAAAATGGCAATTATTTCCTCAATATTTTAATGAAAATGTCATTCTGGTTGTGTGCAGAGCTTTTGTCCTGACCCAACTTTGGTATAATATTTGTTTCCATGGTGATAGATTTTCATTTTATGGATCTTGGAGATTCTGAAATCCTACACCGGTTTGGAAGGTTAAGCTACTCAAGTTGACAGATCCACTCTTATTAAACAAAGATCAGAAGCAGGAGAATGCAAAGTGCTTCAGTTGCATAGGCTATAGGTAATAAAGGAATTTGCTGTATTTGAGTATAAAAGATCTTGGCTTGGGTTCTGGGGATGGTAGAAAAGAGACACTGAGCCACAGAATAATGATGCTAGGTGTCATTTTAACATGCCAACCCCAATAATGTGGCACCAGTTATCTTAAAGTTAGACGGCAAAGCAGCTGAGTGGCATAAGGGAATACAGAAAAAAGGATGATGAATGCTAGTTAAAATCTAAAGAAGATAAATACAACATCCTGGATGCCCTGCCTTTAGTGGATTGTGCTTTTTGCTGAGTTGTCTGTTTTAACACTGAACCCGACCACAGGTTATCCAGAAAAGTTCCAGGTGGTTTAAGGTATAACTACATGATGATTGATTTATTGAAGACAAATGTTCAATCCACGATTTGTCATGGAGTCTTTTTTTCCTTCTAAAAATTCTCATGAAATACCCTACCTGTCTTATAATTAGGCTTTGGCAATGATTTTGCACTTTGATTTCCCATTATTTGTGCCTTTCAGGAATGTAGTCTGCTAGAGACTACATCGACTCCATAAAGAGCAAGAAACAGAGCAAATTTAGTTAGATCAGGCTAAGTGGCAACAAATAATGGAGAAGCAATTTGCCACCATCCATTATACATCCTCGATGATTCCTCTGGAAAATGAAAATGTGTTTTAATTTGTATTGAGGATTTTAAATTTTCATTTTTAGGGTAAAAAACAGGCCTCAAAGATGTGTGTTATAATAATGGAGGTCGTTAACCTGTCAGCTGAAAGTATGTAACCTTCCTTTTCTCCTTTTCATGACATAAAGGTAATCTCATCTGAGGGTCTTTATGTGAAGAAATAACAGCACGGCATGGTGAAACTAGTGGCTCGTTAATCCTGGCTTCTCCTTCCTCCAGGGTTCTTTGATTAGCTAGATTCATTCACCGGGTATTTCGGAGTTTCTGATTTGTCACCACTGGCCAGGTTCACTGGGTTCAGGCTAAATTGAGCCCGAAGCAATGTTTATTAGTAATTTTGTAGTACAGACTCTCCTAATAATTCAATACGGGGATCTCATCTGAAAAACGTCCATCCTCCTCGCATCTAATGCAGGTTGCAGCTGTGCTCCCCGGGAATTGAAAGAACACAAGTGATTGGGCATGTATTTTCTAAATTATTAATATGGCGGCTAATAGCGGTAAACTCCTTTTTGTTTCTGATGTGGGAATTAAGGAGAAGAGCGAGAGCCCAGGCACAGGGGAATTTCCCTTTTGGCATTGGCCGGACTACCGCCAATCCGATCCTTCCCTGTTGGGACCGTGGAGTCATTAGGACAGGAAACTGAAAATACATGGCGTGGGTTTGGCGGTCCCACTCCAAAGCCACCCCAAAAGAAGAACCCACAACTGCAGATCTATCATCCTCATCAACCATTCTACAGCCACAATTAATGGGTCGGTGTGATAACGGCAGATCTCAACCAAAAGATCAGGTAGCCGATAGAACCAGGGCCCCCACCCTTAAAGCTCCTTTGGATTTGAAATATTCTTGTGGCAGTCACTGCTGCCATTCATTCCACTGGATCTGGCTCTACTCAAGAAGTAGGACAGTAAACCACAAAGAGAGACATACTTGTGTGTGTGCTTATAGATATATTTTGGGTTATGCTGCAGGTGCTCTCTGCGCATGAATCCACAAGCCCATAGGAGCTATTAAAGGATGAATTCTAGGGAAATGGGCTGGAAGGAACATTAGTTCATCCCTTACTTGCAACCGGGCTTTTCAGCAACTTTCTCTGTCTCATGGATTGCCGCTTTTCACCCATTACTCTCTAGTTCAAGCTCTTGGCTCCTTCCAAACCCAACACCTCATGCTACGTCGGCCACACTGTTACCCCAGCCCAGAACTCCCTCCTGCCAGAATACAGCCCCCCCAAAATTCCGTGATCTCCAGTAAGTCTCCCCTAATTAATTCACAACATCCTAATAGTTGCATCAATACAACTGCTACCCTGAGTACTTATGGGTGCTGAGGATAGGAATTATATATATATATATATATATATATATATATATATATATATATATATGTCTTTGTGTGTATGTATCTGATTCAGGGGGCCCTCACAATAAATGAGGTTATGGTCCTCGAAAACACGCCTGTCATAAATGGCTGCGGTGTGGGAGTACTTTTTCCCGTAGACTTACATGGTACAAATTGGAATCCTTTCCAGGACTTCTGGAAGAGTGATATGAAATTCCTTCATGTGCAATCTTAGGGTTAGGTTCAGCAACACTAAGCTATTGTTCAATCTTTGTTGAAGTCATTCAAAGCATACACTCACCACTTTAATAATAGTAATTACAGTATTTGTTAAACACTTACTTTGTGCCAAGCACTTTTCTAAGCACTGGAGTAGATATAAGGTAATCAGGTTGTCCCATGTGGGGCTCAGAGTCTCAATCCCCATTTTATAGATGAGGTAACTGAGGCACAGAGAAGTTAAGTGGCTAGTCTAAGGTCACACAGCAGACAAGTGGCAGAGCCGGGATTAGAACCCACATCATCTGACTCCCAAGCCCGTGCTCTTCCCACTAGTTCGATTATGAATCTTTGCAGGGGGTTTCTGGAGTAGAACCTTGCTCTTTGGATTGTTCTAGTGGTTTTTCAACTTTGCAAAGCATTTGTCCAACTTAG
The DNA here is from genome assembly GCF_004115215.2 of Ornithorhynchus anatinus. Lineage (NCBI taxonomy): Eukaryota > Metazoa > Chordata > Mammalia > Monotremata > Ornithorhynchidae > Ornithorhynchus > Ornithorhynchus anatinus. The sequence goes on along the minus strand of NC_041728.1, from coordinate 25,488,707 downwards.
ATTGGGCCATAGCCATCTTCCTGTCTTCGTCATATACCTTGTATCAGGCCAACTCCTGAACCCTCCTCACACCTTGAATTCCTCTTCCTATCAAGGCCTTCTTCAGTTATTTTTATAAATTCATCTACTTTCTTCCAAGTTGATGCAAGAGTGCTTCATCTCAAAATCTTAGCCGGTGGAGGAGAGATCATAGCTATTTATAACTTTCATAAGTTTTTCATCAATTTTGGCATCTTGCAAAGATGTACTGGATTGGTGAGGTGTCTAGTATTATTTACTTCCTCACAAATACATCTTTGCAAGATGCCACAATTGTTTGATATCTCAAACAGTATCAGCTGTATCTCTAGGTCGTATATATCATGGGGTGTTTGTAACCCGCAGTAAGATATCAAACAAATGGTTCTGTCTCTTGGTTGGAAGTATCATGGGTTGGCTCTAATTCTGACATACTTGCTCTACTGCCCATCTGATCCCTGTTCTTCCTTTTGCTCCCACTACTTGTAAATAATTTTGTACATCTATCTTCCTCATCACATTGTAAGATCCAAAGCGCTTACTTCTGTGCTTTGCACTCAAGACGATTGAGCTATTATTGACAAGGTGGAGTTTGTCAATTTCATGCTCAAAAGATTTCTTGGAAAGGGTGTGCCGTAATTTTCCCGATGTAGGTGAATAATCATCAGGTTAGGGGAGCAGCACGCCCTAATGGAAAGAGTATGGGCCTGGGAATCAGACTTGGATTTTTTCCTGGCTCTGCCACTTGTCTGCTGTGTGATGTTGGGCTAGTCACTTATCTTCTCTGTGCCTCAGTTTTCTCATCTGTAAAATGGGATGAAACACCTGTTTTCCTTCCCTCTTATACTGGGAGCCCTGTGTGGGATAGGGACTGTGTCCGACCCAGTTATCTTGTATCAACTTCAGTGCTTAGGACATTGCTTGGCAAATAATAAATGCTTAACAAATATCACAATTAATATTATTGTTTTTATTAGGTGTTCATCTTCTGAGTTCACCCAAATCCTCCCCATTGCAGTTTTCTCAGGGTGGAGATCTTTTAGATGGGAGACGGCAGCAGTGTGAAAAAGGGCTTGTTTGTTCCAAAGGGTCTTTCCCTTGGTGGCAGGGAGCGTGATTACATGTTGCAGGGCCATCGACCACTGACTGAACTCAAACAGACTTAATACTGAGACATTTGGGATGTCACGTGTTAGGCTGGGCACACATCTTAATTCAGCAGCCCATTGTTGGGTAGGGATTGTCTCTAACTGTTGCCGAATTCTACTTTCCAAGCTCTTAGTACAGTGCTCTGCACACAGTAAGGGCTCAATAAATACGATTGAATGAATGGATGAATAAGGAATAGTTTTGTGGCAGAATGGTGAGCTCTCCTGAATTTAGAAGGCTTCTAAAGGGGAGCCCTTACCCCCACTCCCACTAGCTACCCCAGTACAGTTAGGTCCTGGTGGACATGGGCCCCCTTTCCAAGTAGCAGGACTCAGCCACTGAGCTGAGGTGGAGAAAGGTTGAACTCCGAAGATAAAAACACCGGATGTAAAGCATCCGGATGCTGTATCAGAACCAGACAGGGGAGAGGACAGCTGAAGACCCAGTTGGTCAGGATTAAAATCAGATGACTGGCCATCCCAGAGGAGATTCACTCAGTGAGCTTCATGGGCTGTGGATTGGCTTATTTCTTGGCAGTCTTACTGAAGCCCAACCCAGTTGGCTCCTACCTGGCTGAGTCGGAGAAAGGAAAAGGCAGTCACCAGTCCAGTGTTGTATATGAGCCTGTGCTGTCAGGTAAAAGTAAAGCCAATAGAAATGCAGGAATATCTCAGTTCCAAATTAGTCCAAGAGCTGATTCAATGGGTGAGTAAACTACTCTCCTGGAGTAAGCTGCTCCCCCCAGAGGAGGATGATCGGGGTCCTGGAAAAGATAATTTGATAAACGGGGCCCCAGTGGCACCCGGGAAGAGTGAATCCACTCGGAAAAAGCCCAGCGACTTGATTGTTTCCCAAAGTCGAGAGGGAGCACGTGTCGGCCCGGAGACGGTGACTGGAGGCTCAGATTTCCCTATTGGAAGCCTGAAGAGCTTCCTCTCTGTCTTCATTGTTAAAATGCCTGTGGGAGACCCCTCAGCGACGCTGTTGGGACTCGCTGCTCTGGCCCAGGAGGCTGGGGGCTGCAAGAGACGGGAAGGAACTGAGCTGAGAACTGAAATAGGGGCCAGGGAGCTGAGGTTCCTGGTCCTGGGTCCAGAGCTGGGGATGGGACACTTAGAAGAGCAGTTCTCTCTCTCTTCCCCTTAGCCACAGTCAGGACTAGCACAAAGAGCTAAATTGAAGCAGCATGGCTTACTGGATAGAGCACAGACCTGGGAGTCAAAAGATCATGAGTTCTAATCCTGACTCCGCCGCTTATCTGCTATGTGACCTTGGGAGAGTCTCTTAACTTCTCTGTGCCTCATTTCCCTCATCTGTAAAATAGGGATTAAGGCTGTGAGCGCTATGTGGGACAAGGACTGTGTCTAACCTGATTGTCTTGTATCTACCCCAGGGCTTAGAACAGTGCCTGGCACATAGTAAGCACTTAATAAATGCCATTATTATTGTTATTATTATTATCATGGGAAGGTGACCTGGGACAGTTGCAGGTGGCCCTCTGCCTGCCAAGACCCCTGTAGTTAGTCCTGAGTCCTGAATCACCTCCACCCAGACCCCTACTCCTGGGGGTTGCTTTGGGGCCAGTTCTGTTGAGGCACTTGTGTGCTGCTTCCAAGGATGCCCTCAGCACACCCAGGAAGCAAACTAGGGACTCCCCATATGTTGGCCCTCAGGAAAGGAACAAACAGCTCAGGCAGCTTGCTCCCCTCAAGACAGGTGGAGGCCATTGGTAGAGGTGACCCAACCACCTGCTGCCTGTAATGTTAGAATGGCATGGTTGCAGCAGTGGGCAGCATGCTTTCTCTTTGGAAATTACTGAGGCAAAGGTAGCTGCTTCCCATCTGTGATGAGGAGTGAGAGATTTTGAAACCTCAGGGCACTCAATTCCTGGGCTAAATGCCTTGCCTTTGTCTAGCACTTTTATTTTCCCAAAGTGCTTTCACATCACCGATTTTATTTAATCTTCAAAACATCCTTGTGAGGTAAGTAGAGGTGGTTATAATACTATAACCTCCATTGTCCAAGGGGGAAAATTAAGTTAAGTGATTGCCCAAGGTTATCCAGTAGGCCAGTGGAAGAGCTAGGATTAGAACCCAGGTCTCCTGACTCCCAGAGCTGGGCTCCACTAGACTCTGCTGGGTCCTGGAGCCCAGTGGAGTAAATACGCCCTCCTACTTTTTCAGTAAATCAGAAGTATTTATCACACCTTATATTGAGAACAGAACACGGCTCTAAACACTTGCGAAAATATATTGAGTATTTTGAGGTCCGTGGCCTCAAGGAGTTTACAATTTAGCAATGACAGACAGACACAATGACAGACACAAACTATTTGCCAAATGCTATATGTGTTGACAGAAAACATTTGTAGGGATAGTGAAGTCTAAGTTAATGCAAGTTAATGCATAAGTGTTAGGGGTGGCTGGTGGGTTGCCACAATCTGGCAGAGTGGATCTTAATCTGGGAAGGCCTTCTGGAAGAGGTCCTGAAACCTTACTTCAGAAGAGCTTTGAAGCTGGGGAGAACTGTCTACTGGTGGATTTGAAGGGAGCAGCAGTTTCAGTTAGGAGGGAAGGATGTGAGCAAGGAGTCAGAGGCAGGAGAGGCAAGGATGAAGCAGTGAGGTTAGCTTGGGAGGAATAAAGAGTGCGTTCTGGTGTGTAGTTGGAGGAGAGAGCTGATCGAGAGTGTTAAAGCCAACGGTCAGGAGTTTCTGCCTGATGCTGAGAGGACTGGGCTATCATTGGAGTACTGGGAGGAATGGGGAGGCGTGTGTAGTTTGACAGTATAGAAAAATGAAGTGTGCAGAGAGAAGTGTGGACTGAGGAAGAAAGACTGAAGGCAAGGAGACCAGTGAGGAGACTGATTCAGTAGTTTAGTTAGAATCTGTTGAGCTCCTGGACCAGTGAAGTGGATGTTTGGTTGGAGAGGAAGGGACAGATCCCGAAACGTTGGGGAGAAAAAACTGACAGGATTTAATGAAGCATTTAAAAAATACAATTGATTGACAGACTGAACATGAGAGTTGCAGGTGTGCTTGAGTGGCCTGGAGTGTGGCAAGAGATGGCTAGAGAGGAGATAAGTCGAGGTGACAGAACTTCTGTGATGACCTCCCATCTTTCCCAGCAGTATCTCAAGAGCTCTCCTGCCTCCTCTCAAAATCTACCCCTTCCACCTGCCCCTCTAGAAGAAGCAGCGTGGCTCACTGGAAAGAGTCCGGGCTTGGGAGTCAGAGGTAGTGGGTTCTAATCCCAGCTCCGCCACTTGCCAGCTGTGTGACTTTGGGCAAGTCACTTAACTTCTCTTTCCCTCAGTACCTCATCTGTAAAATGGGGACTAAAACTATGAGCCCCACATGGGACAACCCAATCACCTTGTATCTCCCAGTGCTTAGAACAGAACAGTGCTTTGCACATAGTAAGTGCTTCACAAATACCCTCTGACACCATCCCTATGCACCTTATCAAAACACTTGGCTCCTCCTTTCTTCCTTCCCTGACCACCATCTTCAACCATTCACTTTACAATGGCTCCTTCCCCACTGCTTTCAAATATGCTCATGTACCCCTTATCCTAAAAAAAACCCTCTCTTGACCCCATTACTCTCCAGTTATCACTTCTTCTTCTTCACTGCCCCTTGAGAAAGCTGTCAATACCTGCTGCCCCATTTAATCTCCTCCAGTTCTGTCCTTGACCCCCTTCAACCTGACTTCTACCCCCTTCACTCCACAGCAACTGCCCACCCTAAGGTCACCAATGACCTCCTTCTTGCCAAATTTAATGAGCTCTACTGCATTCTAATTCTCCTCAGCCTCTCAGCTGCCTTTGACATTGTGGACCACCCTCTTACGGAAATAATATCTATCCTTGGCTTCACTGACACTCTCCTCTTCTGGTTCTCCTCCTGTCCCTGGATGCTGCTTCTCAGTCTCTCTCGAGGCCTCTTACCCTCTGACTGTCGGAGTCCCCCAAACAGTTTTGGGTCTCCTTCTATTCTCCATCAACACACACTCTCTTGGAGAACTCATTCACTCTCATAGCTTCAATTACCATCTCTATGCTGATGATTCCAATTCTTAGTACAGTTCTCTGAACACAGTAAGTGCTCAGTGAATACCATTGACTGAATTTCACATCTTCAGCCCTGACCTCTGTTCTTGCCTTTAGTCTGGCATTTTCATCTGCCTTCAGAACATCTCTACTTCAGATTCTTGTCGACAATTCAAACTTAACATATTCAATGCAGAACTCCTCATCTTACCACCCAAACACTGTCCTCCCCATGTCTCTTTCCATCACTGTGGACAGTACCACTGTCCTCCTTGTCTTACAAGCCCATAACCATGACATAATCCTTGACTCATCTCTCTCATTCAACCTGTCACCAAATCCTGCAGGTTCAGCATTCACAACATCTATAAAATCCTCCTTTTCCTATCCTCTACTACCACACCACTGATCCTATTCTGCCTTGACTACTGAATCAGTTTCATTTGCCGAACTCCCTGCCTTCTATCTCTCTGGTCCTTCACCATTTGGCCTGGATCATTTTCCTAAAAGCACATTCAGTCCATGTTTCCCCATTCCTCAAGAACCTTCAGTTGTTGCCCATCCACTTCCACATCAAACAGAAACACCTTTACCACTGGCTTTAAAGCACTTAGTCAGTTCTCCCCCTCATACCTTACCTCACTGCTCTTCTACCACAACTCAGCCCACACACTTTACTCCTCTAACACCAACCTGCTCACTGTACCTCGATCCCATCTATCTCACTGCTGACCCATTGCCCACGTCTTCCCTCTTGCCATGAACTCCCTCCCTCTCTATGAACTCTCTGCCCCTTCATGTCTGAGAGACCCCCAATCTCCCCACCTTCAAAGCCCCTCTAAAATCACATATTCTGGTGAGCCACCTGCATTTTAGGACCTCCTTGTTGCTAATTTTGTCCTACCAGTTGATGTTGACTAGAGTTCAGAGATGACATTTCCCATTCTCCTCAACTTTCTGCTTTACCTTCACACTGGGATCTGTACCCTTTATGCAGTTGATAGTCATCCTGCCCTCAGTCCCATAGCACTTATGTCCATATCCAACATCTATTTTAATATCTGTCTCCTCCTCTAGACTGTAAACTCATTAGTGACAGGGAACATGTCTACCAACTCTGTTGTATTGTGCTGTCCAACCACTTAATAGAATAAGCGCTCAGTAAATACCATGGTTTGATTTATTGATTGGTTGATTGATTAATGTGGGAGAATCTGTAGCCAGGAGTGTCTTCTGCAGTTTGGTCCAGGTCCCACAGCCATAGAGAAGGCCGGTCCCCACAATAGCCTCGTAGGTCTTCAACTTGGCATGGAGCCTGATGCCCTTTTGTTGCAGCTCTGTTTTGCAGTTTGCCAAAGGGCCTGCTGACCTTTTCCACCAAACTATACACTGCCCACAAGTTTGGGTAAATCGTGATCATTGGTCACTGGAGATGGGAGCAACCCATCTCCCTCTGCAGCCCATTACTCTGACAGCAGCTCCCTTCTCACTCCTCGCCACCCACCCAACCCCACACTTCCCATCTCTAGTGAGGTTAGTTAAGGGTTTTAAGTGCAGCCCCAGTTGGGCCGGGGTGGAAGCATTTGTCATTAGGCTGGAATGCCACATCCCCAGGTGATGGGGGATTTGTGATGGGCACAGCAGTGGCTCACCAAGTTTAGAAGTACCACCAGTGACGTGCATCTCCCAGTTCTCTCCGGTCTTCAAGTGCCCCCTATTGCATCAAAGACTGTTGGACTCTGGCTACCAGGAGCCTGAAAACCTGCTTCCCTAGCCATGGTGACTTATTGCGCTCACTCTGCTCCTTATCATCTGGTCATTTACATTACTTTTGGGTTTCTGTTGTTTTATCTTTCCTTATTTGTCTATCAGCCTCCTTGGACATAGACACTGGACATGTGGATGATTAAGGGCTTAAATAGTAAGTTATGTAAATCAGTACATACAGAAGTGGGCATGAACATAATAGTGTCAGGGATATGGTCGGTCCCACCCAGCGGCTGAGCGCCCATCTCATTGAGTAGGATAGCAGATGAGCGAGCGAATAGGTAGGTGGGAGGTGGCTGGGAGAGAGCAGGTAAGCAGGTAGGTGAGGGAGAGAAGAGAGCAAAAGAGTCCAGAAAATCTGAGAACCTCATGGGTTTTGGCTCTCAGTCAGTGTATTTATTTATTCTCAGTCAGTGCTCTGTACTTAGTGCTTGGGGATCTATCACTAAATTCTGACTGCTCAACCTTCACAACATCACTAAAATCTATCATTTGCTCTCTGTCCAAACTGCTACCACGTTAATCCAAGAAATTTTTCTAACCCTCCTTGATTACTGCATCAGCCACCTCGCTGACCTCCCTGCTTTCTGTCTCTCCCCACCCCAGTCCCTACTTCACTCTGCTGCCCGGATCATTTTTCTACCAAAACGTTCAGTCCATGTTTCCCCACTCCTCAAGAACCTCCAGTGGTTGCCTATCCACCTCCACATCAAACAGAAACTCCTTACCACCAGGTTTAGAGCACACAGTCACTTTGCCCCTCCTACCTCAACTTGCTACCTTCCTACTATAACCCAGCCTGTGCACTTTGCTCCTCTAATGCCAACATACTCACTGTACCTTGATCTTGCCCAACTCAACACTGACCTCTCACTCACATCCAGCCTCTGTCCTAGTATACTCTCCCTTTTTGTATCCTATAGAAAATTATTCTCCCCATCTTCAAGACTTTATTGAAGGCACATCTCCTCCAAGAGGCCTTCCCCGACTAAGCCCTCATTTCCTCTTTTTCCACTCCCTTCTGCGTCACCTTGACTTGCTCCCTTTACTTACCGCCCCCCCCCCCCCCCGGCCCCACAGCCCTTCTGTGTATATCTGTAATGTTTTTATGTATATTAATGTCTGTCTCCCCTCTAGATTGTAAGCTTTGGGGACAGGGAATGTGCCTGTTTTATTGTTGGGTTGTACTCTCCCAAGCGCTTAGTATATAATCAAGTGAGTATACACAATCAATCAATGAATGGTATTTACTGAATGCTTACATTTTGAACAGTACCATAGGGGCTTGGGAGAATACAGTACCACAGAGATGCTAGAAATGATCCCTGCCTTCAAGACGGCTGAGTTTTAAAATGGAAATAAGTATCCAAACAAATGATGGGCCTTCTGGTTAAACGGGTGTCCTTTGAGGGAATCAGCAAAGCTGGTGGTGAGTTTGAGGACACTAGATGAACGAGTAAGATGGGGAGAGAGAAAAAAAGGCTACCACTAGTAACAGATGTGAAATTATATTAGATAAATATAATCATTAGTTTCAGTCTCACCCTGGTTAATTTGTTTGTGGAAATGTGCAACCCATTACTCATTAGATGATTTTTCACACACTGATTAGAAAGCCATGTCGAATCCTGACCCGGTGAATTTGGGTTTGCCTACCTTACAGCGAAGTAGGCTGCGGACAATGGTGGAAATGGGGGACAAAATGTTTATCTCAGACTGATTTTGTGCCAATAAATAAAGTAAATCAATAGCCAGTGAAGTGTGAACAACATTTCTCTGCTGTATAATATGGTTTTGGGGGCAATTTGACATGCTACATGGGGAAACAAGGGTCTTGAACAGAAAGGTAATAAAAGCAAATCATGCTGGTAACTGTTATTGAAGCCCTGTATTTTTCTCTACTTGGGCAGCTTTAAGATGGGAAAAATAATGCACATAAAATTATCAAAATACTGAGGCGCCCTGCCCTGTATTTACAAACACGCTTTCTTATCGCCCAACCTGATGTGCCGGTCATGCATCCTAGACCTGTGACAATCTCTTCTGGTTTAGAATTGATTTAATTTTGTACAAGGATTCAAATAGTGTTAAAGTGTTTTTATCAAATAAGGCAGAAAGGCCTTATACTTTGAATTGATTTTTATTAGCCACCCACGAGATCCCAGTTGAAATATATTTGACCCCCCTCCATTCCCCCCCCCCCCCCCCCCCCCCCCCCCCCCCCCCCCCGTACAAGGTACAAGTGAAAGCAATTAGAGAATTTTGTTTGTGATTTTTAGCAGGCCCCTCAGCCTCAGGGTCCCCTGGCCCAAGTCCACAGATCTTCTTTCCTGCCTTTGCGCAGGAAACAGTGACAAACGAGTGTCTTCAGAAGGGCACCCAGTAGCTTGTCGAAGCCTCAGATGTCGTCTATGCCTCAAAGATGAAAATAACTTGAGTTTTTCCACATAATGCAGGCTGCCTCTGAGTAATTAATGGTTAATTAAAAGCAGGTTTCCCTCAAACAGGTCAGATGGCGCAGGGCTCAGAGATGTTGCCATGGAAAGGAGGGGAGTCCAGGCTGCTTGGGTTCCTGAGACAGAGCAGCTGCCTGCCAGGTCTGCCTGTCTGAAATTGCACTTGGGTAAACCCGGACAGTCGAAAGAGAAAAGGTCGCTGGGCTGTGTCACAGAGACCACAGTTCATTGCCAGAGAATGTTATTCTTTTGACAGATCTGGTGTATTGTTGTCGAGGCAAGCGGATGTTTTAATTGACTAGGTTGTAGGCCCTTCCAAATACCTGCTGACTCTTGGTGATATGTGTTGATCCGGTTGTCTCCAGTTACTCGAGCAGGGCCAAGGAGGATGTTGATCTTAAAAAATATTTCTTTATTGTCTTTGTTCCTACCTTTCTTTTTATCATATATTGAGATCCTTCTCTCTCTTTTTCTCTCTCTCTGATTTCCATTTGGGCTGTGAGGCAATGGCTCCGTCTCAACTTTTTGATCAGTTCTCCCCACCCTGCCCTTTTCAGATCTCTGACATGACCTGAACATTTCCAGTCTGGGTCAGAGACCCCAAATGGAGACTTTCTGGCCTGTGGGCTCTTTGAAGCCTGCCCCCTCCTAATGTCCACCACCCCCTAAAACCCCTGCCCCTCTTTCAGTGTCACACTCAGAATGAAAAGGTGACACCAGTGGGTTTGGGTATGCTGTTAGCATCAACAGAGTCCAAGGTGAACTACATCTAAAGCATTTTTCTACATCCCCCTCCTTCTAGTATTCACTTTGGACCCTAAATTGGGAAAGACTCTGAAGCCATGTGAAGACAAAAAAAGAAACATAAAGCAATCCAAGCAGAGAAATACATTCTGGACACTCTGTTTTATCCTAGAGAAGGAATCTGTGTTATTCATGGCAAGGGCCCGGGACTGTTGATGGTGGCAGGTGCTTTTAAAAGATTTACAGAAGTAGCACTGAGAGCCTGGAGGGGCTCTGTGCACTTTTCCTCAGTGTCTCATAAGCAGATTTGCAAGAAAATCTGATTGGCCTCCCTGAAAAGTTCACCATTTTTAGTTCTTAGGCTACTCCTTGCAGGGTGGTCAAGGCTTAGTTGAAGGGACCCTACCTGACCCTTTCTCCATCACCATGGAGTGAGGCAGAGCTGTGTAGGGATCCAGGCCTGTGGAATCTGCTGTCTGACAGCATATGGGTCTAGACTTCAAAGGGAACGGGAAGTAGAGTAAGATTACACTTCAAATCCACTGGAGAACTCTTCCAACATCAAGGCTACAAGTATCATTGAAAGTCTGTGACGGTCTTCTAAGGACTGTTGTATGTTTTTTAGAAACCCACCCAAGAAGTCTTTTGAATGACTTCACGGAGTTAGCAAGAAGCCAGAAGAAAACTGAGGTTATATTCCAGCCTTTGCATGCAGGTCTTACACAGAGCCAAAAATTGTTATTGGCAATCAGAATTTCAAGCCCTTGGGATTCTGATCCTGTGGCAGTTCACTCTCCACCAGTGCATGGATCAGTGGGTCTACAACTGAACCAATTCTGTTGCCGAACTGTACATTCCAAATGCTTAGTACAGTGGTCTGCATACAATAAGCACTCAATAAATACAATTGAATGAACCAAGAAGGCCCAATGTGGCTTGGAGGAGCTTGACGGACAAGAGTTTGGTGAGAACAGTGTATTAAGGTTGTCATGCTGAAGACCTACAAAAGCTTTTGTCAGTCTGTGACTGAAACCTGGAACCACAGAGAAGGCACATTTAGCTTCTTGAGAAGTCTCACCACCAGAGCCTCCAGACCATAATGTACATCAGGTACGAGGACAAGATTACCAGCCACAAGGTCCTGGAATCCACCACTCAGGCAGTTCTTGCAGCCATACAGCTTTTTATGAAGAGTTGGAACTGTTTTGCGTTTCCTTCTGGTCTTGATTTATAGTTGCTCCCTTGAAGGTCTTACAGTTTCAACTACCACCTTTACACAGATGACTTCCAAATCTACCCCACTAGCCCTGACCTGTCTCCTCGGGTATCTTGTATTTCCTCCTGCCTCCAGGACATCTCTAACTAGAGGTCCTTCCTCATCTCAGTGTCAGCGTGTCTCAAAATGAACTTCTCTTCCCTTCCAAATCATCTCTGCCTCCCAAACTTTCCCCTCGCTGTTGACAGTATCACCGTTCTCCTCGTCTTTTAAGCCCACACCCTTCACATTACCGGTGACTCCTCTTCTGTCTTTCGACTCCCATAATTGGTTTCCACATTCTTTTAATCTCCTCCAGAATCTTCACCTTCCTTTCCCATCCAAACTGCCACCATTGGACCAAGATTTTGCCATAATCCAACTTAACTATGACTGCATTAGCCTTTTCACAGGTTTCCCTGCCTCCCGTTTGTCCCCTCTCCTGTCCGTACTTCACTTTTCTGCTGGGGTCATTTTTCAAAAATATTGTTTAGTGTCCATCTCCCCATTCCTCAAAAACCTCCATTGGTTGCCCATTCCTCTCTGGATCAAGCAGAAACTCCTGGCCGTTGGCTTTAAGGCACTCAGTCAGCACTCTCTCTCTTGCTCCTCCCACTACAGCCATTTCACTTTCTTCACTTTTCTCCAGCCAAACTATTCACTATTACTCATTGTCCTGTTTTTCAGTGCTGACCTCTTGCTCACAGTCTCTCTGCTTGGAACTCCCTCCTTGTCACATCTGGCAGACCTCTGCTCTCTCCATCTTCAAAACCCTTGCAAATTCGCATCTCCTCCAGGAAGCCTTCCCTGATAACCTTTCACCTCCTCCCTATTCCCCGGACCTTATTGCCTCTTTAGCATTTTCACATCACCTAAGAAGTTGGGTACTCACCTCCTTACTCACACAAGTAAAGTTGATTGATAAAAGTTGCAGTCTTTGAATTTAGCTTTTGCAAAACCAACGGCAGTTCAGTCAGTTGTAAAGCAAGAGCAATTATAATAATAATGTTGGTATTCGTTAAGTGCTTACCATGTGCAGAGCACTGTTCTAAGCGCTGGGGTAGATACAGGGTAATCAGGTTGTCTGATGGGAGGCTGACAGTTAATCCCCATTTTACAGATGAGGTAACTGAGGCACAGAGAAGCTAAGTGACTTGCCCACAGTCACACAGCTGACAAGTGGCAGATCCTGGATCAAACCCATGACCTTTGACTCCCAAGCCCGGGCTCTTTCCACTGAGCCAAGCTGCTTCTCTAATTATGTGTGTATCCTTTCACACAGTACTTCTAGAGGGCAGTTTCTCCACTCGTATCGACTCTCCAATTTTATTTGACACAATTTTACAGAAGAATTCAGTTTCTTCTTGAAAGAGGTAAATGTCATTGCTAAACATTCTAGTGGATATAAATGTTGGATTGCCCCTTACCAGGACACTCAAAATTCTACAGCTTAAAAGACTGCCTCCGTATAAAAATCAGTTTTGTGTTTCCTTAAGGAGTAGTAGTTTTGTATTGTATTTTAGACACTTTTTCTTTCCACAGAATTGACTGGATTTCAGTGTGAAGAGCATTATTGAATAGAGCATAGCCTGGGAGTCAGAGGACTTGGGTTCTAATTCTAGCTTTGCCACATGCCTGCTGTGTGGCCTTGTGCAAGTCACTTAATGTCTCTGTTCCTCTTTTACCTCATCCGACAATGGGTATCCAATATATGTTCTCCTTCCTACTTAAATTGTGAGCCCTGTCTGGAACAGGGACTGTGCCAGACCTGATTATCCTGTATCTTGCCCAGCGCTTAAAACAGTGTGTGACACCTAGTACGTGCCTCACAAATATTATTATTAATGAGACTGTAAGTTTCTTGTGGGCAGGGAACTTGTTTACCAAATCTGTTCAATTGTTCTCTCCCAAATGCTTAGTATAATGGATATGTGCGCAGTTTGCACTCAGTAGCTACCTTGATTATTGCTTGATTGCAATAAACTCCCAGTAGCACTTATGTACGTATTTCCTCCTACCTGTAATTTATTTTAGTTCCTTGAGGGTAGGGATCATGTGTATTAACTCTATTGTACTCTCTCCCAAGCACTTAGTACAGGAGTCTTGGCACAGGCTTGCCCAGACAGGGGGCAACTCAGTTCATTTCATCCTATTGGACTCAGCTGAACCAGGCCCTTGAGGGTAGAGCAAGTAAAGGAAGGTTCAGGCAGGTAGCTGTAACAGAGCCTAGTCAGTCCCCATAAGCACAGGGGTTGGTGGATGGGAACATCAGAGTACAGTGCTTTGTAAACATTCAGTAAATACCACTGAGTGAGTGACTGATCCCTCTGGATGACTGAGATCCTGAAATGGGCTCCGTTCTCAGGGACCTAAAGTCAGTGAACTAAAGCAGCTTATCTGTTTTAGTCAAGTTGGCAATTAAAAAGAAATTGTCAGTGTTCTGGATCTTATGATTTTGTAAGCTCCTTAAGGGCCAGGGTGCTTTTTTTTATGCCTTTGGAATAATCCCAGGTCCCCAGGGCAGTACTCTGCCCTCAGAGGACATCCAGTCCAGTGCTTTGCACACAGTGGGTGTCCAGTACAGTGCTCTGCCTGCAGCAGGGGCCCAGCTCAGCATTCTACATAAAAAAAGCACTCAGTACATAGTGCTGCTTCTTAGGGGTTAACAAGTTCACAGCACGTGATTTATAAAATAGAACTATACGTAAATAGTATTAGATTGGGGAAAGGTCATTTAAGTTTGAGCATTACCTTTAACTTGAAAAATCAAGGCCTTGGACTTCGGGCTTACAGAACAAAATGAACAAAATGAAGGGTGGCTGTTGGGTTGATGTGATTTGGAGTGTTGGGAGTTAATTGGGGAAGACTTCCTGGAGAAGCTGGAAACCAGATGTCTCTTTCAGGTATGCTCCAGGGGGAGAAAACATTTTAAATCATCACTATTCCCTGAGAGTGTATGCTCCTGGTGGGCAGAGAACTCATCACTTTTTTGTGTTGAGGTTTTCCAAGCACTTAGACCAGTGCTTTGTACGCAGTAGGTGCTTGGGAAAAACCATGACTATTCCTATTGGTGATTACTACTCCTACCAGTAATTACCACTCCTCCTGGTGATTGCTATTCCTACTTGTGGTTACTATTCCTACCAGTGATTGCTACTCCTGCCTGTGACTGCTAGTCCTTATTGATAACTACTACTCCCACTAATGATTATTACTCCTACTGGTGATTGCTACTCCTAAGGGTGAGTTTTCAAATTTCACTGTCTTGTATATTTGGGCAAGAGAGAACAGAATGGCTAGAAAAAGCCTTCTTACTCCCTATCTCTGGGTTTTCCTCCATATAATTAGAAGCAGGTTGTAGAAAGGGAAAAAAGTTAAAAGAGCTCTGTGTTAAATTTCAAAGAGGAAACCCTCTCCACCCTGGCACGGCTGTGTACTGTTGAAGAAAGGGGTAGGTGTGGAATGGCATACTGTGGTTTAAGGCCCAGAGTAGATCTATGTTGGTGTCTGAAAGAGAGAATAATTAGAACCCGCACTCTCAGTCATATCAGACTAAAGGTAATGGGGTGTAAGAAATGGTTCATTACGCTCTCTCAAGCACTTTTACTGCGTCCATACTATTTATACCAGCAGAAAAAATCTAGCATCTTTAAAACCAAGTTGAAGCATTCGCTTTAGATTCCTCCGAGTGAGAAATAGTATTGAGCTAATGATGGCTTGAACTCATGAAAAAAAAAGTCCATGGAAAATCTTTGCCTAGAAGGAGGTACCCCTCCCCTGCTCAGCATGAATATTGCTCAGCCACCTCTGTCCTTGTTTGAGTCCTGTCTATGCTGGGGGCCTCAGGCAGCCTGGGGGGGGGGGGGAGGTTTGCAGGAAGTCCTGGGAGTAGGAGGACAGCTTGCTTGCCCCCAGTTTTTGGCACACCTAGGCCATGTTTGGGAAAGAAATTTCTGGAGAAGCGACAGTCATCTGAATGAAAGAGTTGGGGCAGTGACACCTTCATAGTTCCTAGAAAATTGTCTTTGGTCACGGGATCTGCCTGGCTGGCAGAAGTGTCAGAACACAGACCGGGAGAAATAGGGCAGTGGGAACTAGGTAGCCTCCCTGGGAGACTGTCCAGTAAAGAAGTGGGGAGGGAAGAGAGGGGATAGGGATAAGCACTTCAGGTGGGGATTAATTCTCACCTAGTAGTTTTAATTTAGCACTTATTGAGCACCTGCTATATGCAGAGCCCTGTGCTGAGCACTTGCTGTGTGCAGAGCCCTGTGCTGAGCACCTGCTGTGGGCACCTGCTGTGAACACAGCCTGCACTAGGCATTTGGGAACATTCCTTAGAAGTAAAAGATAACAGTCCCTCCTTATGTGCTTTTCATTAGCAATCTGTTTATTTGTTATTGATTTATTTGTTCATCTTCATTTTGTAGTTATATTTTTCACCCATTTGAAGCTATTGAAAATTGGTCAGTTTGCATGCTGATTACCCCATTATAGTGCATGACCCATGAGAGTAGGGGTTGTGCTTCTTTTTCTGTGTAATTATGGTACTTGTTAAGTGCTCACTATATTTCAAGCGCTGTACCAAGTGCTGGGGTAGGTACAAGATAATCAGGCCGGACACAGTCCCTGTCCCATGTGGAGCTCACAGTCTAAGGGTGAGAAAGAACAGGAATGGAATCCTCAATTTACAGTTGAAGAAACAGACGTTCAGAGATGTTAAGTGACTTGCCCAAGGTCACACAGCAAGCACTTGGCAGTCAGGATTAGAACCCAGGTCCTTTGACTCCCCAGCCTTTCCATTAGGCCACACTGTTTCTCTAGGACTTCTCAGAGGACTCCTGCCTCTCAGTTCTGCGGTTTGGAAGCGGCGCCACCGTTTCTAGGGAGTTGGGAGGCAACTATGACGCTTCTGGAGATAGGGAGGGGATCAGGAATCCTCCAGCAACACCCTCCGAGTTCAGAGGATTTCCTCCACATAGGATCTTTTTGTGAGTCTTTATGACATCACTATATTACCTAACCCACACAACACATGCACTGTACGTGGTGCACAGGTCAGTAAAAGGGTGCCGGGCATTTTTGATGATGTCATAGGCCACCCTAACATGGGCTATAGGGGTAATCGGGAAGTATATAGTTAAGACACCTGATTAATTTCGGGTCAGTGGGGACGAAGGCCAGGGAGAATGCTGTGAGCTTTCCCACTTCCCCACTCAACCTGTTCCTGGAGGTTCAGAGATGCTAAGAGAACAGGCTTCTCTGTCCTTTCTCCAATAATCTCAGTGACAGCGAGGAAATTTGTAACAGGGCTTGTGGCAATGGATGGGAGAATGGTTTAAGACATGCTGTTGTGATGTAGTAAAGATGAAAAGCAACCAGCAGATGAATGTACTGCAGAAACTCCCAAAAGTAACAGCCACTATTTGAGCTGAACCCACAGAGTAGTAAGCGCTCAATAAATACTAATGAATGAATGAATAATGGCTTCTTCAGAAAAAAAGAATTTTTTTTCATCTTTTCATCTTCTGTCCAAAAGAATCAAAGTCTTCTGTCTTTCTTCCATATCATGCCCATCAGTTGCATTGTTTGTTTTTTTTCTATCATGGTATTGTTAAGCACTTACTATGTGTCAAACACTGTTCTAAGCTCTGGGATAGGTACATGCTAATTAGGTCAGATAGAGCCCCTGTCCCACAGTCTAAGTAGGAGGGCAAACAGGTATCTCCATTTTACAGTTGAGGAAATAGAGTTACAGAGAATTGATTTACCCAAGGTCATACAGCAAGCAGAGCCAGAATTAGAACTCAGGTACTTCTGACTCCCAGGCCTTGCTGCTTCCTGATTGGAAGGGGCATTACCACAAGGGATTTTAGGACTCCATTCAGTCCCAAAGGCTCTCAAACCCCAGACTGGGAGAAAAGATCCTGTGATCTTCCAGGACTTTCTAAGAGACTCGGGTGGGCCTGGAAGGCAGATATTTTTTTTCTTCAGCAGGCACTAAGAATGCAACTGTTAGCCCAGTTTCTTCCATTATGCAAACCTCTTTTTTTTTCTTCCCTGAGAATTGGGACCTGAACACATTATCAGCAATTAGTTCTTGAGCCAAGTATTGAGGCTTTGAACAAAACCATAGTTGACATTTGCTCCTGGAAGAGAGAGTGAAAAATGGTCCATAAAGTTCCTATTAGCTTAAAAAGCAGCCACATCTGCTGAAGTCAGGGCCCAGACCTACAGAAGACTTTGGAAACTACCTCCTTGAAAAAGGTCAGAGATGCTTTCAGAACCTATCATAAACCTTCTTCAGTTTCATAGGGAAAGAGAATGTGGTTATTAGAAAACTCTGGAAAAGTTAGATTTTGATGTCTCCCCCACTAGATTGTAAACCCCTTGAAGGTAGGGATTATGTCTTTCAACTCTGGTGTGTTGTACTCTCCCGAGCACTTAATCATATGCTCTGTACACAGTAAGCATGTAATAAATACCACTGATTGACCGATTAATTAATTAAACCAGACTGCAAATAGGTATAAACTTACCGCATTGCATTTCAGTCAGATATAAGGCATAGAGTCCAGTCTAGAAGTTGATGTTATTGAACCATGTCTTGCAGATGTTACCTCTCCCTTCTCCCCTCCATCCCCCCACCTTTCCTTCTGTTTCTTTGTGGTTTTGTAGGAGCCTGGAGAGTTGAAAATTTTTAGGTCAAAATGTTGGGCCCTCTAAACTTTCAGGTCCGTTTGAAGCATCTAATCATTTCATGCAGAGTATCATGTGCATATTAATCATCTCTACGAAACTACTTGGTGGTTTTCTGGGGTTACATTATTTTTTTTTCAAAATTCAGGGGAATTCCAGAACATTTTGCAATTAGTTAAGGATTATATTTCCTTATTTTTATTAATTTTATGTAAAGTGGGATTTATCAGTAGAGCATTCATTGACACTGACTTCAATTTATTCTGATGAAACTGACTGACATCTGTGTGTGCTGTTCATCAGTCATAATTTAAACCATTCTTAATTGCATTAAATGTAAATTAAGACATTCAATTTCAGCCATTATTTTTCATAAAACACTGTGAACTGAATTTTAGTGGGTCACGAAGTCTTACATTCAAGATAAATAGGGTAAATTCAAAACTTACCATTGGTGTTCATATTTCACCCTTTGTCAACTATTTCTTTTGGAGCCTACTAGATTGGAACCATTAATTTGCTCTCTGAAGGGAGCCCGGATGGCTGAGGAAGATATAGCTGGAATTTTTAACAAATGATTTTATCATTTTCAAAGCCTGCTTGTTCTCTGAATGTTGTACATGAGTGATTAAAAAGTAAATAAATTAACCATTTATCTGAGCCAAATGACAAATTAAAATGGAAAAGCTAAATAATTATCCTAACAGCCCTAGGTTTGACGTTAGGATATACCTTTATGTTGTTGGGTTTTAAGATTTCACAGTTCAATTTTCAGTACATTTCACATATCTAGGGGGTCCTCTTTGCAGGTGTTTGATATTAGCTTTGGCTGAAATAGAACAGGAAAATGTGCTTTTCCTCCTCACAGAGTAATACCTTCTGTAAATATTCTATGTGGTGCCATTTGGAGTTGGCTTGTGGGGTTTTTTCCCTGTTTTTTTTTTTTTAAGTGAATGGAATACCCTGTTAAGTCGCTTGAGGATGCTGGTGATAATACTAATAACGATGATATATTGGTGGTAAGTAATAATAGATACGCATGTGACCTTTCATGTCGGGATTTGAGAGTGCTTGCCGGGGCAAGTGTCTTATGCTTCCACGGTACTTCTCTAGAAGTAAAGTGCACTGCAAAAAGTGATTGCTGAGCAGATCCCAATACTGTACTACCACATTCTGTTTTTTTATGATTTTTGCCTAAGCACTTCAGAACCATTTGTTGAGGGCTACAACTTAAGTCTCCTGTAAGTGGGGTTTGGCAAGAATACAACCCCCACCCTATAGGAAAACTGGGGGTGCATCAAGTAACACACATGTAAGGGTTGAATGTATGTAAGTGCTAAGAAGTGCTGTGACTATGTCCAGGAAGGATGGGTTTGTGAGTGGTTATGTGAATGTGGATTGCCCATGGTCATACAGGAGAGGAGAAGATGAACCATGGTGATGCTGTAAAAACCCAGAGACTGGACAGTGACACCCAGAAAAGCCCTCAGTGACATTTAGGGAATCCCTCCCATGCCAGCTCTTGAAGGCCCTGGGAGGGCCCACCACCCCACAGGAGCTGAAAGTCATCGGGGAGCTGGAGACTCATTCTTTTCTAGAAGGCCCGGCAGCGGGGCATAGAGCCTCTTCTCCTCAATACCTTGGCCTCAGAGAGGGCCTAGGGCTGGCCATCTCCTGGAGTGGAGATACGAAGATGTGAAAGACTGTTCTGTGGTCTCTGAGGACTTAACTGGGGACAACGAGGTGTCAGTTACCCCATCCTCACAGCACTTATGTAGCTATCCTTACACTTAGTTTTTTCCCTTACCTGTAATTTATTGAATTGCCTTTCTCCTCTTCTAAAGGGAAAGTTGCTTGAGGCCAGGGATCATACCTGCCAACTGTATTGTACTCCCTAAGGTGCTTAGTCCAGCTCTTTACACAAAGTAAGAGGGTAATTTTTACTTTTGATTGATTGATTTAGTGAAGATACAAGTTGCAGATGCTGATTGGGGGTGTGTGTGTGTGTGCACACACATGTATATGATAAGGGAGAGGGTGTATAGAAGGTGGAAGTCCAAGTAATAGTGTTCAAAGGGAAGCTCTGTCTGGCTAGCCTGAGTTTCCCTCACCGCGCAGTCCACTGTCGTGCAGATTAGCCTTACTGAAACCCATCTGCGAAAACTGCCAATTGAATTTGAGGGTTTGGGGAGCACTGCTGACTGAGACCTTTAGTCTGACCTGATCTGGTGGTGTTGGGAACTAATCAGGGAAGGCTTCCTGGAGGAGGTGGGGGATATTAGAGGGCCTTTGGCACTCTGAAAATCCAGGGTTGGGGTGGATGTTGCTGTGTTGGTAGGCCCAGGCAAATATCACCCTTACTGCTCCCACTACACATCTAGTGGGCTCAGTGACAGACTCCTTGGATCCTAAACTATCTAAAACTTTGCTAGGTCATTAAGCCTGGACACTTGCCAAATAAAAATGGGTCAATGAAAGGAAGAAAACAACACCTGCTTGCTTTAGTGACTCATGTAGTCAAATTTTACACAACTATTATATACGACATTTACATTCCTACGTCAGTTCAACTGATGGAGAATGAAGTGTTGCCATAAGTCTGGAGATGCGTAGTGATGCAATCATCCTACCAGTTTCTTGCTATTAATATATGTCTCTTACTCATTTTTAAAGGTAGCATAAATGAGAGTACTGAATATAAATGGCTTTTGTAAGTCATTCAGGCCAGTGAAGCATGTCATTGTTTGCGACCAGAGTTCCAGAGAGCCCTGTCTGGCTGATGGGTGCCCCACATCGTTTTCTCATAAATAAGAAACACAAACAATATTCACTTGGTTTAATGAATATTATAAAATAATGCCATATAAGAGGAGCCCCCAAAGCCAGGACTCAATGCATGTGCTTAATAGGGTCACCTTACTCTGTCATCTTTGGAGTTTTTGAAGCTTATATAGGCTGGCAATGTATAAATTATTTCTCCAGATGTACATTAACAAACATTTTATTATGATTTATTTTTTGGTTCTCTGAAAGATGAAGTAAGTTCTTTAGTATTAGCATTGCTAATGATTTTAATGAGGCATTAAAATGTTGCAGTATTGTAGGAACATTTTTCTTTTTTTAATATTATTTCATTAATATTTCACAGGAATGTTAATGTTAAATTGATTAAGGGACCTGGAAGAATAATCCACAAAGTGTCAAAGTGCTCTCACAGAGGGAAAGAGCCCCAGAAAGACAGGAAGCAGCGATGTGGTGAGTCTTAACGAAGTGTGCCTCTACGTTCCAAAACCTGTCGTGGCCTTTCAGTTGCCAATTCCTAAAATGAAGACAAAACATCAAGTAAGTATATTTTGGTTCTCGGCTCTCCTCTTGCATCCGGCAGGAATCGACCCCTCAGTCCTCACCACAAGCTTGTTTCCTGCACTAGGAGGGAGAACAGGCATGAAAGAAATAGAGTATTTTAGCCTGGGGAAAGAAGGCGTTTCCTCCTGGGGAATAAGTAGGCCCTCGAAGGGACTGACCCCCTTTGGGTCTCCTGGATTTGCTGGTGAAGAAACATCTCGCTTCCAATTAATTCGACACCATCCTCACTCCCCCTCCCCCAGCTCAGATTCTCCCTGCTGCAGAAATGAGGGATTTGGAAAGTTTGCCTTGTGAAGCAACAACTTTCCAGGAGGCATCAGCTCCCGAGGGGGGTGAGGATCTGGGCATCTGACCCCTGGGAGCAAAGCGCCCTCACCTCCAGACACATCCCAGAGGTAAGGCAGGAGACTCGTCTCCGTTCTCTGTTCTCCATACCAGCTTCAACTTCGGCCACGGGCACTGATGCCGCAGGCGAACCAAGGACGGGCTGACCTTGGCAGCAGTACAGGGGGAGTTGACGCAAAGGAGAAGTGTTCTTGAATAAATTTTCCAATGTCACAGGCAAAAATAGCCTGTGTTGCGGCTTCAGCCTGTGTCTGCTCCAGGCAGGGACAGTGAGAAAGAGGTCTAGGGTGGGCCCCTGACAAACTGGTGTGTCCGTAAGTAGCCATGCCAGAGTCTCTCCCAAAGCCTCTGTATTTGCCATTCCCCATCCCAGTTCTTCCTGTTTGTTTAAAGGAATGAGGGTTGGTGCTTCAAAAGTTTTCATGAATCTGCAGCATTGACCTGTGCCCTGCTCTTCCTTATCGGATTTCTCTGCGTGTTAGCTGACTTCAGCTGTACTGCGAGCACTTATCCTATCCTGCCTTGATTATTGTAACAGCCTCCTTGCTGATCTCCTTGCCTTCCTGTTTCTCCCCAGTCCAGTCCATACTCTATTCTACTGCCAGAATCATTTTCCTTCAAAAGTGTTCAGACCATGTTTCTCCATCCCTCAAGAAACTCCAGTGGTTGCCCATCCATCTTCGCATAAAACAAAGACTCCTCATCATTGGCTTTAAAGCACTCAATCACCTTGCCCCCTCCTACCTCACCTCGCTACTCTCCCACTACTACCCAGCCCACACACTTCATTCCTCTAGTTCTAACCTTCTCAATCTCCTCTGTCTTGCCACCAACCTCTTGCCCACATCCTGCCTCTAGCCTGGAACATCCTCCCTCCTCATATCAAACAGATAATTGCTCTCCCCCTCTTCAAAGTCTTATTAAAGGTACATCTCCTCCAAAAAGTCTTCTCTGACTAACCCCTCCTCTCCTTTTCTCCCACTCCCTTCTGTGACGCCTTGACTTGCTCCCTTCATTCATCCTCCCTCCTTAGAGTCAGTTGCTAACTCTTCACTTGCTTTTTAAAAATTCTTTCAAAGGTTTTGAGGGAGGGAGTGGAACTTATTGACTAAGATAAGTTTTTTGGATGAACCATAGGTGAACCAATTATCCATACGAATCCTGCCCCTCAGTAAAATGGGATCAGGAATTGCCTGGCTGTTTACACTACGACTGTTACTCTCTGACAAAGCACAGGAGCCTCCACCTTTCATTGGATTCTAGTAGAGTTCTGATTCCCCCATGAATCTAGTGTAGCTTCTGCTGTATGTGTTATCTATCCCTTCCTCACTTTCCCCATGCACTGAAAGGTTACCTCATTCCATCACCTAGGTACGGTCAGCATAAGGCATATCTCACAGCCACTGCTGAAAATGTCAGGGAATCGACTTTCGTTTTAAGTGAGCTAAAATACCTTAATCTGGTAATTGGTGACTGAGCGGAAAGTCGTAGATTTCAGAGTTTCATTTTGAAGGTTGGTGGGTTGGAGACCTAAAAGATATTGGGAACAAGTGGGATTGGGTGGTGGTTGTTGTCTTATGCTGTCGAGTCGTTGTCTGACCCATAGCAACGTCATGGATGCATCTCTTCCAGAACACCCCACCTCTATCTGCAGTCGTTCTGGAAGTGTATCCATAGAGTTTTCATGTTAAAAATACGGAAGCATTTTACCATTGACTCCTTCCATGCAGTAAACCTGAGTCTCCACCCTTGATTCTTTCCCATGCTGCTACTGCCCAGCACAGGTGAGTTTTGACTTGTAGCAGATTGCCTTCTACTCACTAGCCACTGGCCACGCTAGGAATGGAATGGGTAGGCTTCTGCTCGACTCTCCCTTCCATAGTCGAGACTGGTAGAATTTTGGAAACTCAGGTGCGACCCTGAGAGGTGATTGGGTAGATAGGCCTCAGTCAATCAGTCATTAGTATTCTTTGAGCACGGGGCATGTGAAGCAGTACTAAGCATCTGGCAGAGGTCTGAGTTAATAGCATAAAAAGTCAGATCTAGTCTGGAGTCATTGCAGCTTGCTTAGCACATAATAAGCCCTTAAGAAATACCATCATTTTGCTCAGAAACCTTCTGCTCCTCTCAGCCCCACTCTTGGAAACCTGGGGGCAGCAAAGCTGGAAATCAAGTCCCAAAGTCATGGGTTGGGGTGGGGTGAGGGGGACAGAAAACAGTGGCTCCTCCCACAGCTGGAAACACAAGGGGCAATGACTTCCATCTCCCACCTGGCATTGGGACTGAGGGCATGGTCTTAAAAGCTCAGCAGGATTCCACACTGCTCCAGAGCCCAGAATTCTTTAGCATAGATCCTCAAATTCCTTGTCGTTTGTCTTTAAAGGACTGGGAGGAGAGGATCTTGTTGTAATGGAGCTAGTTCCCTGAGTTTTGTAGTCCTGAAGCACCTTAAGGACCTCTTCATAGAGGGGTCCTCCGGCAGTAGTTTTTCCCTAGCTTTCAAGAAACGTGAAAAGCATTAGTTGAGATCATACCGGCAGGATGTTTTTTCAGTGAGATCACAGCTTCGTATGGGCTTCCTGAACGGCCAGTTAATCCACGATTGACAGCTGCTGCCTAAGGATTGTTGGTGTTTTCAGGCTGTTTTCCCCCCTCGCCTGCTGCCCTGCTCCTGGGAGAGATTGTCTATTCATTCATTCAGTTGTTTTAGCTGAGCACTTACTGTGTACAAAGCACTGTACTAAATGCTTAAGAAAGTACAATATAACAATGAACAGGCACATTCCCGGCCCACAGCGAGTTTACAGGCAGCAAGGTGAGGGGATAGGTCTGAAGCAGAGCTGAAAAAGTCTGAAATGCTGTCAGGCAGATATCTACAGATATCTATCATCCTCTTTCCTCTCCCTCACCATCTCCCCTGCCAGGCAACCAGACCAGACTAGTATTCAACATCCTTCTTGAGGCTGCTTATCGTTTCTCACCAGATAGGAGGCTATTGAAACCACACTACCAAGTCACTCATGTGCATGATCTTCTCAGTCACCACCCCAACCCTACGTTTTATACATGCATGTGTAGCACAAACTATCCTAGGCCATGACCAATTCATTACTCTTATCCAGAGAAAATCTGCAGTCTCCTGGGTCCTTGGGGCCCTAGACATATTGTTAAAGGGAGAAAACTCCTCATTATTAGACTGAAGGATCCTAAAGCCCCCATAACCAAACGGTGGCATGAGTTCAGAGCTGCTGGAACAAAGACTTTCGGCATGGACACACTGATCCTTAGGTCTGGGGTGATATTTTTAGCGCTCATGATGCTCTAGCACCTGGAACCTGGCTAGTTGGGATGAGGGAGAATATTCTTTTCATTTATGTTTGTTATTGTTGTATAGGGTTTTGTTAGGCTGCCTCAACATCCTTGTTAGTATGTGTCTTTCTATCTCCCCCCCAGACTGTGATTTGCTCTTCCAAGTGCTTAGTACAGTGCTTTGCAAAGACAGAAATAGCAAGTGGTTCAAAGATGATACTGTAGACAGTGAGACGTGATAGAGAGTCTCTTGCCCACTTCCACTCTGTGTCCATGAAGCAACTGAGAGCAGCATGGCCTAATGGGATAGAGCATGAGCCTTGGAGTCAGAATGACCCAGGTTCTAATCCTGGCCCTGCCACTTGTCTGCTGTGTGACCATGGGCAAGTCACTTCACTTCTCTGTGCCTCAGTTACCTCTTCAGTAAAATGGGGATTAACATTGTCGAGCCCCATGTGGGACAGGGACTCTGTCCTTCCTGACTAGCTTGCATCTACCCCAGCATTTAGTACAGTGCCTGGCTCATAGTGTCGCTTAACGAATACCATAAAAAAATGAACACGAAGCTGAGCACATTTTCTGTTTCCTTGCCAGTCAGGAGAATGTTGCTTAGGTATCAGTGGTTAAGAGAGGAAAGAGGTGTCCTACTGCCAGCAGGACCCATGGTTGAGTGGTGCTTTGTAGCAGCAGGGATGGTTTACCCTGAGCCATCCACACACTCTGTCAGGACTATGCTTTGCCGACTGCAGGTAGGGAGGTGATCCTGTCTATCTGTTTTGTTTTTTGTTCCCTTTCTCCCCCCTTTTGGACCATGAGCCCATTGTTGGGTAGAGACTGACTCTGTTACCAAATTGTACTTTCCAAGCACTCAGCACAGTGCTCTGCATGCAGTAAGCACTCAGTAAATATGACAATAAATATGATTGAATGAACGTTAGTTCCCAGGTAAACAACATCCCCTGGAGTCAAAGGGAATTCTACTCTGGCTCAGAGGGCGGAACTTGCCTCAAATATTTCCCACTGAATTTGGGGCACCCAGCGAGGCGGCATGAAGGCCAAGACAACAGAAAGGTTTTCGTGGCCCTAACCCACGCCTCCTTCGGGAACCATTGCACTATCATTTTGTCATTCCTCTGCGGGAAAACTTTGGGCAAATGCAATTTCCTGTTGAAGCGATCATTAAATCACAGACTTTCAAAACAACTCCAGTGAACTGCAGGATGCACCAACTGATTGCTGCTGGCCCACAGCCCCCAAATGAAGATGTATGATCAGTATTTGTATTAAGTATTCTGTTTGAACACGGCAGATACATATTCATTAGCAAACAGAATAGCCAGAGGGTTTGCACTTTGTAAATGTTTCCCGTGCCCCCACCCCCACCGCCTGGCAGCCCCGGTGGAAAAAAAAGTCACCGTCTTCCCCACCGTGTGCAATCTTAGAGTCTGTCATTCCCACGAAGAAAAGTCAGCTCTCTATTGAGCACATTGTTGGTGAGAGATAGACAGTTACAGGGCCCCTCTGCCCTTGAGCTGTTCCATTAGTGCATGGAAAACACCTTGCAGCCTGTGACAAGCGCAGCAGATCGGCACTAAATCAAAAATCAGTGCCAGCCAGGGATCTAAGCCACCATGAAGGTCACAGCCATCAAGTGCATGCCATCTCAATCCAAACAAAACACATTGGCTACAGGGGGATTTTCTCAACTCACAATAGGTGACAAACATGTCATGTTAGAGTAATCCTTTTGAGCAGTGAATGGGGGAACTGACCTTTTAAGTACTTTTGAGTATTTAATCAAACTCTGAAGAAGCTGGTGGTAATTTTTGGTAATAGTAGCTGCTGTACCTGACACCCTAGACTTCCGTGAACCCGGAATTCCTTTTCAGCATACACTGCGTCTGTTTGGGTGTTGGGTCTCTTGAAAGGAGATGAAAATATGTCAGTTGCTTTAGGTTTGCTCCCTTGTTGTGAAAAAGAAATTGTGCTTTCGGTTCAATTAAGAAATGAACAGATTGTAGGAGTTTCAAATTGCTGATGTTTAATTGCTAATTCTGAGAGAAGGGTAATTTACACAGTGTGTTTGTGTTGTGTAAATTACTCATTCGTTTAAATTCACCTTGGTCAAGGGTGGGTCGTTAAAGTTGGGCCAGTGGTTTTTGGCATCTCCTAAAGATTAAAATTATCTACATTGTCTATTGAGGATTTTGCAAAAGGTGCAAACATTATTTTAGATGCCACTGACCAATTTCTTGCGGTCACCCCCTCAGAAACAGGAAACCGCCTCAACATGAACCATGAAGACTCTGATCTTTTGAACTGTGGAGTCACCATTTATCAGAAATCTGAATCTTTTGGTAGATACTGATGCCACAGTTCAGATCGTGTCCCCTATGTGATGCAGGTGGCAGTGTGTAAAATGAAAAATAGACCCCATCGAAGTACAGATTAACACTTAGAAGGGTGTATTTCTAAGAATAGGGGAAAAATATAGTGGAAAGGACATGGAGTCTGGGAGTCAGAAACATGGGTCCTAGCCAAAGCTTTGCCACTCTCTTTTTGCATGACCTTGGGCAGGTCATTTCACACTTTTGGGCCTCAGTTACTCAACTGTACAACTGGGGCAATAATACCTACTGCTCAGGGAGGTTGTGAGAATCAAAATGGAAAAAAAAATGAGATGAGAGCATTGTGAAAATTAAAGGTATTATCATATATAAATAATTTGCATAGTTAATGCAGTTGAGTTAGCCTGTTAAGCAATTATAAATAAATGAATTGAAACTTCTCCAACCTTTGGCTCTGTTTTGTTTCAGGGGTCAAAAGGAGAAGGGCAAGATCATTAAGTCTTGATGGGATCTCGGAGAGAAACATACTTGACCAAGAGAAGCACCGCACACCTGTCAGGCCACAGCGCGTTTGTTCATTCATTCATTCAATAGCATTTATTGAGCACTTACTATGTGCAGAGCACTGTACTAAGTGCTTGGAATGTACAGTTCGGCAACAGATGGAGACAATCCCTGCCCACTGATGGGCTTACAGTCTAATCGGAGGAGATGGACAAAAACAAGGCAACTTAATCACAATAAATAGAATCAAGGGGATGTACACCTCATTAACAAAATAAATAGGGTAATAAAAATATATACAAATGAGCACAGTACTGAGGGGAGGGAAAGAGAGGGGGGAGGAGCAGAGGGAAAGGCAGAGGGAAAGATGGGCAACCACTGGAGTTTTTTGAAGAGTGAGGTGACATGTCCTAAAAGTTTTTGTAGAAAAATGATTTAGGCAGCAGAGTGAAATAAAAGCTGAAGTGGGAAGAGACAGGAGGCTGGGAGGTCAGCAAGGAGGCTGGTGCAGTAATCCGGGTGGGATAGAATGATTGTATTAACGTGGAAGAGCAGCATGGCATAGTGGATAGAGCCTGGACCCAACCACAGTCCGGCCAACTGGGGGACCGAAGAGGGGATCTCAGGCTCCCCTCATAGAGGCACGTGGAGAGAAAGGGTCATTTGAGAATCAACCGGTTTGCGGTGGCCCTTTCCCAGCCTTGACCCCGAGGAGAGTGACGCTTGGCTTTCCCCAAGCAGGTCAACTTGGAGGAAACAGAAGAGCTGGACCTATGGAAGGGAGCGGGGCGCCATCTTCTGACAAACCCGAATAAATCCTCACTGTCCAGTGCAAACCGGAGAGAAACCAGCCCCCCAACCTGCGGAAGGACAAGGATTTCCAAAGTTGGCCCACAGCATCTTCCTTCAGTGAAGACGTGCTGACAGGGTTTTGTCATATCCTCCTTACAGCTTTCATTACGTTGAAGCCCACCTTTGAGTGACATGATTCATTTTAAATGAACTTGATTACTAATTTCATGGGATCACTAGCCGGGAAAGCGCTTGAACAGGGAACCCGCACAAAGGGTTTTTTTTTTTTTTGCTTTTTGCTTTTGTGTGTGTGTGTGTGTCAATTAACAAAGTTTTTGTATTCATCACTCATCAGTACTCAGCCGGTGAGCCTGCTCCATTTAAAAGCGCTGGCTTTTCACTTAATGCATCCCATCTGCTTCTGAAATAAATGGCAATAATCCGTGTTTAATTTTAATCAATGTATTACTAAATATGCAAATTATATTAAAAGCCGTGGTTTGAAAAAGCTTTCATTTGTAAATATGGTAGCTTCAAACAGGAAGCATATCTAAAAGCCATTTAGCTACAGTAGCCTAACTCTAACACTGTAGCTGATTTATAAAGCAGATCGCAAGTTGATCTTTCTCCCACAAGGGGATATGTAAAACTGTTGCATATCAGATTTTGTTAACATCTGATGGGCTAGTGCTAGCGGTGGGAGAGGCTCACACTCACAACCATGTCTTTTACATTTAAATTAAGGTAATCTTATTCCATTCTACATCTTTCTAATTTTTTTTTACACAACTTAACATATGAATTTGCGTGATTGGTTTATGAATCAGAGTTAGAGCAATTTGAACAAGCCTTTCAATCAATCTTAAATTTTCAGTGCCTGATTTAGTCGTGATTTGCATAATGAATTGAGGAGGGGAGTCCTTGGGGATCCCCTTTCTCCCCCTTCCCATACCCTCCCCTCTTTTCTTCCCCTCTCTTGGCTGGAAGTTTGGCTGGGACAAGAGTGTCTGAATCACCTATGCTTTTCCTCAGTCTCCCAGGGAGGGGTTTTCGGAACTCCCCCTCTACTCTCACTCCCGGCCCCTCCCAAAGTGCCTTTGAGGGAAGGAATGAAAGTTAGAATTAGAGACTCCAAGTTCTCTCTATAGATAGCTATTTGCTGCGCTGTTCCTGAGCACCATCAGGTGCTCATTTTGGGCTCAGGATGTTCTGTTTATTGTTATATTGTACTCTCCTAAGAGCTTAGTGTGTGTTCTGCACACAGTAAGCACTCAATAAATACGACTGAATGAAATGAATGAATGAATAGTAGAGCACAGTTCTCTGAAAAGTGTATATTGGGGATGCTCTTTGCATCTGCACATGAATTCTCCAGCAGGTTCAAGAGGAGTTTGGATCCATTCATGGATGAGAGGTCCTTAATGGGTTACAAGAAGCAGAGTTAGAGATGTCAAGAAGGTCCATCCTTAACTGTGAGTGTGGTATCAAGCGTCCAATTGTTCTGTTGGCAATTTCAGTGGTGAAATACAGGGCTGGGCACACCCAGGAATGGCATTGTTTTTGGTCTTAATGCTCATTTAATGATTCTTAACTGGCATTTTATTTGACCAGAGCATTTATCAACGTATACAACATCAGGGAAGGAATCTGGTGTTGGAGTATTGGAGTAAAGGGTGGCTCTAACCATTTAGTAACTCTCACCTAGAAAATGTCTTTTCTTTCTCACCTGAATATTGTAGCTCTCTTGTTTACACTTTTATGTCTAGTAAAATATCTCCCAATACCCTGTAATCTCTTAGCCCATAACCCTAATGCCTTTCGTCCTAGACCGTGATTCCCCTGTGGGCAGGGATTGTCTCTCTTTATTGCTGTATTGTACTTTCCAAGGGCTCTGCACACAGTAAGCGCTCAATAAATATGATTGAATGAATGAATTAATTTCACTCATAATAATAACTATGGTGTTTGTTAAACTCTTACTGTATGCCAAGCACTGTACTAATTGCTGGGGTACATACAAGGTAGGTTGGCCACAGTTACTGTTCCATACAGGGGTCACAGTCTAAATAAGAGAATGAACAGCTATTTTATTTAATTCCCATTTTACAGATGAGGATCCCGAGGCACAGAGAAGTTAAGCGACTTGCTCAGGGTCACCCCACAGGAAAATGGCATAGCCAGGATTGAATCCACGACTCTTTGGCCTGTGCTCTTTCCACAAGGAAAGCAGAGACAGTTTTAAAAAATGTATTTATTAAGCACTTACTAGGTGCCAAACACTTCCCAAAGCACTGAAGTAGGTGCAAAGAATGAGACCTGGCCCAGTCCCTTGTTCCACGTGGAGATTAAAATCTAAAGAGTCAGAAGAGCAGGAACCTAATCCCCATTTTATGGGTGAAAAAACTGAGGCTCAGAGAGGGTAAGTGACCAGGCCAAATTCACTCTGCAGACCAGTGTTAGAGCTGGGAGTAGAACCCAGATCGTCTGGTCCCCAGGCCCAGGCTCTTTGCATCAGGCCTCTT
This sequence comes from Ornithorhynchus anatinus, assembly GCF_004115215.2. NCBI lineage: Eukaryota > Metazoa > Chordata > Mammalia > Monotremata > Ornithorhynchidae > Ornithorhynchus > Ornithorhynchus anatinus. The sequence goes on along the minus strand of NC_041728.1, from coordinate 25,457,386 downwards.
TGCTTCTCAGTTGTTGAATGTAAGAGCCCAGGGCTATGTTAGCAGATAGGCAAAAGGGTCAGCTGCCTCAGGACCTCCTCCCTTGGGTGATGCATGGAAGAAGTGGGGAAAACACAGGGAACATGTCAAACTGGATCTCAGGTCTGAAAGGAAACTTGTTTCGGTCAGTCAGTCATATTTATTGAGCATTTACAGTGTGCAGAGCACTTTACTAAGCACTGGGGAGACTACAATATAACAATAAGCTTCCTCGTTATCACAATAAGTTTCCAAGGTGATTCTGAAGTTCAGGAGTCAGGGAGTCCCAGGGCTGTGTCAGGGGGTGGGGCCTATTGAATTGCTGATCTGGAGATGGCCCCGGATGGGTTGGATGGGAGACTTCACCACATCCCTTTATCCACCACTGAAGGGGAAGGACCTGAGTTCAGCTCCATAGTTCCGCTAGTGACGCTATCCTTGAGTGGCATTTGGCAAGTGCATCTTTTGAGCCTTAGGATCTCTTGGGAGCAGAATGAGGCAAATATTTGTAATTGACCTACCTCCCATGGATATGCTGTGAGTGAGAGGGTTAATATCAGGAAGGAGCTCCAAAGGCCTAAGTCTGAAGGGCTGTGAACAAACATAGTGCTGATCCACTGGGTCTGGAATAATGGTTCCAGTAGGTTACTAGAGTATAAGCTCTTTGTAGTGTAATGCATTCAATCATATTTATTGAGCGCTTACTCTGTGCAGATCACTGTACAATTGTGAAGTGTACAATTGTTGAATTGTTCCAATTGTACTTAGAAAGTACAATTCAGCAACAGAAACAATCCCTGACCACAATGGGCTCAGAGTCTAGAAAGGGGGGAGACAGGTATCAAAACAAGTAAATGAGCATCAATAGCATCAATATGAATAAATGCAATTATAGATATATGTACATCATTAATATAAATAAATATAATTATAAATATGTACATATATACACATATGCTGGATGGGGGGAGGGTGATAGAGAAAAGGGAGTGAGTTGGGGAGATGGGAAGGGGGACTAGAGGAAAGGGGGAGCTTAGTCTGGGAAGGCCTCCTGGAAGAGGTAAGCCTTCAGTAGCCCTTTGAAGGGGGGAAGTGTGATTGTGAGGCAGATATGAGGAGGAAAGGGCATTCCAGGCCAGACTTAGGATGTGGGCTAGGACACGAAGGTGGGACGGGTGAGAACAAGGCACAGTGAGAAGGTTAGCACCAGAGAAGCGGAGTGTGAGGGCTGGAATGTGGAATGAGAGAAGGGAGGTAAGAAGGGGCAAGGTAATGGTGAGCTTTGAAGCCAATAGTAAGGCGTTTTTGCTTGAAAGAAGTAGTAGCATTTATTGAGTACCCGCGTAATGTGGTGCACTGTCCTATGCACCTGGGAAATTCAGAATAAGAACAGGATACATCCCTTGCCTACAAGGAGTTTACACTCTAATAGAGGAGACAAATACAAACATGTTTACAACGAAGGTGGTCAAAATAAATGAATTGAGGAGACATATAAACATGAGTGTTAAGGAGAGTGAAAATAAGTTCTTAAGTAATAGGACAGGTCTTGTACTGCAACTGTGTTTCCCAAGTGCTTAGTATAGTACATTTCACCCAATAAGTGCCAATAAGGACTATCACTACAATTTGAATGTGGCTAGATTTATGGCTAGATTCAGCTTTGTGTGCAGGATCAGTACTTTTTCAAGTTGTTATCTAATTGCCCTGAAACCCAGTCTTAGTGTGGTTCTTACCTTAGGAGGGTGAGATAGTCAGGTAATTATCCTGCTTTCTGGTCTGACTGTTAGTTCTTTAATTATGCAATTATTCCCAGGGAGAGACTGCTTGAGCACACTGAAAACCACTTTGTGAGTGGCCTTTAATGAAAGGATTTGATTGACCTGTATTTTAGAAGGGTTTTTCTAGATATTTGAACATATTAGAAAATGCTAAGCCTTGGTTTACTGGCAGCAGCATATCAAATTAGGAATGATTTTCCATCTATTAGGGTGCATCGATGAGGAACCACAGGACATGTAGATATCAGACTCCTGATTTTGGAGCCATTGGTCTTTTCTGCAGTTGGTGGGTAAAAAGAGGCGACAGGTTAAGACTGGAGTGGAAAGTTTAAAATGAATGACCACGGTAGTTTTGGCATCTTTAGCATAAAAATCTACCCTTATGATGTGAAGATTCAAAATGGAAAAGCCATTATTTTTGATTACCTGGAGCAAATGTACCCAAGATTGTTCCTATCAATCAGGGGTCAGTAGCTTTTTTTGTTTTTTTGCAAAATTCCAGCCTCACAATACATTAGTCTCAAGCTGAATCCCAAATAATTAATTCTCAATAAATATAACTTTGTTTGACTCTCTTAATGCCTGAAGTTAAAGGTAATTTGATTATAAGAGTGGGCAGATTAAATTTGGAAAGACAAATATCAAGCTCTTGGGGCACACTGTAACCAGTACTTCGCCTTAATCATGTTTATTGTTTAGTAAATAAAATGAATAATAATAAAGTTTATTGAGATATTGTTAAAAGCTTTCTATATGTCTAGCATTGTACTAAGCATTGGGGGTAGGTACAAGATTGTCAGTTCTCACATGGAGCTCACAGTCTAACTAGAAAGGAGAAGAGGTATTGAATCCCCATTTTGGAGATGAGGGAACTGAGGCACAGAAAAGTATGTGGTGGAACTGGGATTATAACCCAGGTCCTCTGGCTCTAAAGACTAAGCTCATTCCACTAGGCCACATTGCTTGAACATGAAAATTCATGTTCTTAGACAATCTATTTCATTGTTGCTTTACCAATGCTAGCAGACTTTTAAAGTGTAATTGTTTGTGATGTCTGCTACTCAAGTATAGTTTGACAAGCCTGATGCTATTTCCAAAACACTGCAGATGCTTTGTTCGGTTTTTGAGCAATTGTTCTTCATTATTTAACTTTGAATTTTGGACAGTAATTTAAATAAGTTCATTTTACTGGGTGATCCATAGCGGGGCAGTACTTTAGAGTAAATGGATAATTATTTTTCATTGTGGTATTCATCACTATGTTAATCATTTTAATTTATTTTGGTATTCTGCAGCCTAAAAAATGCTGTTACTTGATGTGCAGGATATATTGTAATTCACTTGATATTCATTGTTAACCCTGCTATATTTAGATACCATCCTCCACCTGGAGATCTCAGTGTCTTTTGCAAACACCTTTTAAAAATTATGCTCACTCAGAGATGCAGGGAAGTTGACTCAGGTGGTGAAACAATTTTCTAAAGTTAGAGCTAGTGGAAGGACAGGAAAACAGTGAACATGGCTGACATCATTAAACTCATTAAAACCAGTTCTAAAGTACCTTCTTGGGGTATTTCCCCCAAAGATCACACATTTTAATAGTCTTTCTGAATAATTTTTGCTGAGCTGCATAATTTAGAGAATGCTAAATCTTGTGATCCTATATTGAAAACGTTTATCCAATTTCAAGTTCATAGTTACTGCTATAGAATTAAGAGACCATATTCAAATAGAGAACAAATTAAAATAAATGAAACAGAGTAGATATTTCTGTGTTCAAATTCATCATGAGGTGAGGGAAATTATTTATTAAATAATAGTCTGCATTATAAAAACAAATGACTTGGAAAAACAAAGCTCTAATGCCACCTGTGGGTTTCTGGTGACATCACAATTCACCAAAACTCCCAGATTCTAAAGAGCAATTTAACACTTGTGCTCAGCTGTCCTACAGAACAAGTCCTTTTTCATTTTGAATTGATTTCATAGTAATTTGGAATAATAGCTCAAAGTTTGACCAGTTATTTAAAATCTGCATTGAAAGCCGTCCTTTCTCCACGGTTATGTGACAACTTTTCCTCTCAAGGAGGAAGAGACCAAATGAATAACGAAGGCTAAAATTTTGTGCTAATTACAAGAAGGGATACGAAGCGCCTTAGGCATTTCAACTACTTCGGCTTCTGCTATTATGTGGGCGTCCTGTTCTTGAAGTACCTCGTGTTATGGGAGAATCACATTCTGTAGTTACTAATTCAATGGGAAGTCATGGATTAGGGGGTGGATGGTTTGAAGATACTACCACAAGTGACCATTTTTGATCCAAATTCCTATATCATGGTTTATGTCTGCCACTAGAGATACACTATACCCTTTTGCCACTGGGTGTTATTTTCCTGTATTAAATCTGTAAAGATGAAGAAACACCACGTACAGGTACACTAAGGCCAAGGCAGAGTTTGGGCAGTTTAGCAGCATCACGCCTTGACTGTTGGCAACAAACGTACACACAATAGGTTCTTCCTTCACCAAATCCATTTGGACCAATTTCTGGAGCACAACAGATTCAAAACAGACGTGTGTGGGGGAAAACATTCCCTAATTCATCCATCTTGATATAGCCAAATTGTGTAATGAAAACATGTTTTAGGGAGGAACTGGGTGTACTAGCCAAATGTTCATTTCACCTTAAATTACGAAAGAATTCTAGTATCTAAGCATCAGCACGGCTCTCCTTTTGGTCTCCAGTCTTGATAATGTGGTGTTTATTAAGCACTTACTATGGCCAAACGCTATGGTAAATAAGCAATGGAGCAGGTAAAAGACAATCAGTCCAGAAACCATTCCTCTTCCACACAGAATTCACAATCTAGGGGGCAGAGGGAGCAGCTGGTAGTGGTATTTATTGAGCACCTGTTGGGGGCAATACAGTATACTAAGTGCATTTGGCAGATGAGGAAACTTAGGCCCAGAGAGTTTAAATTATTTGTGCAAGGTCACGAAGCAGATCTTTGAAAATCTTCTGTGAATTTCATTGTCCTATTCCCTTAATTATTCAAGAACTTCATGAAGTCAAAACTTTTTTGGTAAGAAAGACCTTACTTCTGGGGGAAGTAAGTGTTTGATAAATATCAATAGTCCACAGCAGAAAAACGTTAGAAGACAAAGGAAGTTTTAAAGAGCTGTCTGCCCCTGCTACTCCCCAAAAGCTTATCAATTAATAAGTGATATTTATTGAGTGATTACTGTGTGCAAAACATTGTACTAAGAGCTTGGGAGAGTACAACACAACTGAGTTGGTAGGCCCGTTCCCTGCCCAAAAGGATTTTACGGTCTGTAGAGCAAAGCCCTTTATCTCTGGATTCTAGGTCCAATGTTGTTGAGAAACTTTTTCCATTCTGACCTAAGTGTTGCAGCCAAAGCTTGACCCTGGAAGTTGATTACTTTTTCTTCTTCTTTTTCTTTGAAAGGAAAAAGCACAGTTACGGGTAATAAGCTACCAGTTGTTTATTTATGATGTGCCCAGTGGATGTATTGTACTATTTGAGAAGGTACAGCAGATGCATGATACACATTTCTTGCTCTCAGGGAGCTCACATACTAACTGGGAGACAGGCACAAAATATTTAAAAATATGATAATCGCAATAATATAATGACATAGGTTTTTATAAAGTGCCAACTATTTGCACTGGAGAAGAAACACTGGGAGAGAAACAGATTGGACAAAGTCTCAGCCCCCACAAAAGACACTCAGTCTGAGAGGGAGAGATAACAGAGATTTTAGCTCCATTTTATAGATGAGGAAACTGAGGCATAGTGAGATGGTCAAGTCGTGGAGACAAGACTAGAATACAGGTCCCCTGACTCCCAGGCCCATGTTCTTTCCACTAGGTCCTGCTGCTCTCAAGAAAAATGCGTTCTGAGGGAGGATGCATACAAATCTGTAAGCACAGTATCAGTCAGTCAGTTGTCTTTATTGAGCACTTACTGTGTGCCCACCACTGTATTAAGCGCTTGGGAGAGTACAATGCAACAGTAAACAGACACATTCCTTGCCCATAAGAAACTTACAGTCTAGAGTGGGGGAGACAGACATAAATATAAATAAATAAATTACAGCTATGTACATAAGTTCTATGGGACTGGGAGGGAGGATGATTAAAGGAAGCACATCAGGGTGACACAGAAAGGGAGTGGGAGAGAGGAACGGAGAGCTTAGTCAGGGAAGGCCTCTTGGAGGAGATGTATCTTCATAAAGGCTTTGAAGGTGGGGAGAGTCTTTGTGTGTCAGATGTGAGGGAGGGAGAGAATTCCAGGCCAGAGGCAGGGACATAGTAAGGAGTTTCTCTTTGCTGCAGAGGTGGATGGGCAACCACTGGAGTTTCTTGAGGAGTGGTGGCCTGAACATTCTTGTAGAGTTGGCAGACATCTTTTTCCACAACTAACTCACAGTCTGGAGTGGGAGAGAGACATTCATATAAATAATTTATAACATATAGTATAAAGGTATGTACATAAATGCTGAGAGGTTGAGACTATGGGGTGAATATCAAGTCCCCAGAGGTCACAGATCCAAGTGTATAGATGACACAGAAGGGAGAGGTAGCCGGGGAAAAGAGGGCTTCATCTGGCAAGGCCTCTTGGAGGAGATGTGACCTTAAGAATGCTTTGAAGGTAGGGAAAGTGTGATATGACATATACGGAGGGGGAGGGAGTTCCAGGCTAGGGGGAGGATGTGGGAAAGGAGTCGGTGGTGAGATGGACAAGATTGGGGTACAGTGAGTAAGCTGGCACTGGAGGAATGAAGTGTGTGGGTTGGGCTGTGGTAGGAGATCAGTGAGGTAAGGTCAGAGGGTGTGAGCTGATTTGAGTGCTTTAAAACCAATGCTAATGAGTCTATTTGATGCAACAGGGCCTAGTGGATAGAGCACGGGCCTGGGGGTCAGGAAGACCTGGGTTCTAATCCTGGCTCTGCCGCTTGTCTGCCATGTGACCTTGGGCAGGTCACTTCACTTCTCCTCAGCTACCTCATCTGTCAAATGGGGATTAAGACTGTGAGTCCCACGTGGGACATGGACTGTGTCCAACCCGATTAGCTTGTATCTATCCCAGCGCTCAGTATGGTGCCTGGCACAGAGTAAGCACTAAAGAGAGATGACAATTCGGCACAGTGAGTAGGTTGTCTGGAGGCAAATGAAGTGTGTAAGCTGGGGTATATGGAGAGGAGTGACGATAAATATGGGGAGAGAGCTGACTGAATACTTCAAAGCCGGTGGTCAGGAATGTCTGCTTGATATGGAGAGAGATGAGATTGGAGGCTTTGGAGGAATGGAAAGATGTTCATAGCCTGTGTTTCAGAAAAAGGATCCAGGCAGCAAGAGTGAAGGATGAACTGAAGAGGAGAGGCCCTGAAGGAAGGTAGGGCTGTGAGAAGGTTTCTGTCACCTTAGGCCCCTGCTATCTTACGATAATATATGGAAAAGATGGTCATTTTCCTCCCATGCTTTTTTTTCCCCAAAGAGTTTTTACGAGAATCATTCAAGCTCCTTGTGGCTTATTTACAGATAGGAGGGTGATGGCATTTCGGGTTGCGAATGCCAGCTAAGCCTCAGTCGTGAAACTTAAAGATGGGGAACTTGTGTGGAGGAGGTGATAATGGTGCAGTGTGCACATTGTCCTTGGTACTCTTTTGTCCCTGTGGCCATTTTCCAATGCATACGCATTGTAACATGCAGCACTCCTGCTTGCTAGCATTGCTAGAATTGCGGGATGGAATTCTAAGATGACTTGTTTCCTTTCTTGAATAAAGCTTTGGGATGAGAGGGAGTGACACTCAGAAAATGTTGTTGCAGCTCCCAAATGGGGAGAGCCCTGAGCAGGATGTAATCTTCCCATTCCTTCTCCTGGGAGCGGCATCCAGCTCCGCAGTGTGGAGACAACTCTTCTTGACCATGGGGAATCTTCTCCACTGCGTCTTAAGACTGGATACCCCTGTTCTCCTTTGAGCTGGCTGGCTAGTGGTATGAACATGGCCCTGGGAGTGAGAGGACCTGGGTTTGAATTCCAGTCTGCCAATCGCTTGCTGTGTGACTTTGGGCAAGTCATATAACTTTTCTGTGCCTCAGTTTCCTCATCTGAAAAATGGGGTTTAAATCTTCCTCCCTCCACCTTTTTCCAACCTGATAAACATCTTTCTACCCCAGCGCTTAGAACCGTGCTTGAGAAGCAGCGTGGCTCAGTGGAAAGAGCACGGGCTTTGGAGTCAGAGCTCGTGAGTTCGAATCCCAGCTCTGCCACATGTCGGCTGTGTGACTGTGGGCAAGTCACTTAACTTCTCTGTGCCTCAGTTCCCTCATCTGTAAAATGGGGATTAAGACTGTGAGCCCCATGTGGGACAACCTGATTCCCCTATGTCTACCCCAGCGCTTAGAACAGTGCTCGGCACATAGTAAGCGCTTAACAAATACCAACATTATTATGAAGCAGCATGGCTCAGTGGAAAGAGCACGGGTTTTGGAGTCAGAGTTCATGGGTTCGAATCCCGGCTCGGCCACTTGTCAGCTGTGTGACTTTGGGCAAGTCACTTAACTTCTCTGTGCCTCAGTTCCCTCATCTGTAAAATGGGGATTAAGACTGTGAGCCCCACGTGGGACAACCTGATTCCCCTGTGTCTACCCCAGCGCTTAGAACAGTGCTCGGCACATAGTAAGCGCTTAACAAATACCAACATCATCATCATGCATAGTAAGTGCTTAAAAAATGCCATTAAAAATACTGGGGAGGGGAGGGGAGCAGATCCTGGCAGTCCCTTGAAATTGAGTTGTAGGTACAGTGAGATGGGGAGAGGAGAGAGGTCAAAGAATGGAGAGGGTACCAAGAGGGAGAGAGAGAGAAGGAAGGGGGAATTAGGAGGAAGCAAAGCTGGGATTCAATGCATTTAAAGTAATCAGAATCCTAAACAGTTGCCATGCGAGTCACTGTAAACCAATTAAGCACATCTGTTTCTGCAAGCCTCGAGGTGCTGACAGGAAGTGAACCCAAGCTGATCTTTGCTAATAGAACTGTAAAAGAAATAGAACTGGAGATGGATGTAGGAATAGGTTCACATTGTTGAAGGCCGCTTCTTGGATAACATGGGAAGAAAATAAAAATGCTTTGGTCATGATGTTCCGTGCTTTAATATGACCCTCTATTGCCTGACTGGATGCTGATTAATAAGTCATTAAATAAAAGTCTGCATCTAATTCAGACAATGGAATATGTTATGGTGGATTTCTGTCATCACCAATGCACTCATTACAAATGCTATAATTATGAATGAAAAGCCATTAGAGTAAGAGACAGGAAATTCAGTTTAAAATTCTACTGCATCCTGCTTAATTCCATGAAGTGTAGTCTAAACTCTTTATTATGAATGCGAATCCTTGGCAGAACAACAAGCTTCTAGAAAGTGCTGTACAGTGCCACTGGAGTGTGTTGGAGAAAGAAAGACTTTGTGTGTTTTGAGTGATGTGAGCGGCAACCCCAAATTAGAATTTCGATTAAAGAGGAGCTTTCAGAATCAAGTACTGAGAGCCACAATGGAACATATAAACATGTCCTGTTTATTCCGGGCATAACTCATGTTGGGAAAATTTCCCGGAGACATAGTTTTGCCACAGGAGTCTTACAGCTTCGGGAGTTAAAATTGGCTGTTTTTATTATATTCCCCGAGTCAAGGTAACCCTCATGCGTTGCCTCATCCTAGAGGCAACAGAATCACCCCCGTATGGGGCAGGTTAGATCTACCCTGTGCTATTCGGTAGCTCGGCATCCATCTTGGAGTGTTCGGGGGCCGCCTACTTGCAGTTTTCTTGGTGTTTTGTCACCACACCAATCGCTGTTGCTGATGGGAATGGAACTTCTTTTCTTGGCATCCCCAACTCAATCTTGAATAATATTGCAACATCTCCATCTGAAGGAAGCCCGGAGGTTTACCGTATTTGAAGCTGCCGTTGGTGACATTGCGCTCAAAACATGTGAGGGCATGGCTAAACAAGGCCCACTTCAGACAGCAAGCAGGAGAGGTGAGTGCTTTAGAGAACGCTGTCAAGGGGATGGTCAGACTTGAAAATTTGAGAGTGACCAACCTCTTCCTGCCTCAGCTCTAAGTCCTGTGACTTGGAAATGGCATCTGGGGTGGATCCGTGCTCTGCCACTTACCTGCTGAGTGATCTTGGGCATGGCACTAAACTTCTTCCCCCTCACTGTGGGCAGGGAGCAAGTCTACCAACTCTATTATATTGTACTTTCCTAAGCACTTAATACAGTGCTTTTTACACAGTCGGTGTTGAATATACCTCTGATTGATTGATATGTATTGAAACCCTGCTCTGTTATAGAGGCTTGGAATAAGTGCTTGAGAGGCAGCAGAAGTGTCTTGAAGGAGACTAAGGAGTGGCCAGAGAGGTGAGAGGGAGTCCCAGGGACTGTGTCCTGGGGGTCCCTGGTGGAAGTTGAGGGGGTCCTGGTGGGCCTGGGGAAAAGCTGGGGGGTCCCCGGGGGTTCCAGACAGACAATATTAGATACTGCTCTCCCCATCTTTATAGTCCGTCTGAAATAATCACATCTCTAAGAGGGCTTTCCATAATTAATTTCCCCCTTAACTCCTCCATTAAATGTCCCCCTGCCTCTTACTGATTTTGGGTAATTTATGTCTCCCCCAAGTAATTGTAAGCCCCTCAAGGGTGGAAATTGAGTCTACTAACTCTGTTGTACCCTACCAAGTACTTAGTTCAGTGCTCTGCCCAGAGTAACTGCTTAGTAAATATTATTGATTGGTTGATTTATTGGTTGAATGGTCCACAGTGTTGTAGGCAGCTGAGAAGTTGAGCATGGGCCTGGGAGTCAGAGGACCTGAGTTCCAGTCCTGGCTACACCACTTGTCTTCTGTGAAACCTTGGGTAAGTCACTTCACCTCTCTGTGCTTCAGTTACCTCATCTGAAAATGGGGATTAAGACCGAGTCTTATGTGGGAAGGGACTGTGTCCAATGTGATTACCGTATATCTATTCCAGTGCTTAGTACAGCATCTGGTATTTCCCTTCCCCTTCCCTTTGCCCTTCCCTCTCTCCTCCCTTCCTTTTTTATGGTATTTGTTATCTGCTTCTAGAATGTGAGACCGTTGTTGGGTAGGGATTGTCTCTATCTGCTGCCGAACTGTACTTCCCAAGCGCTTAGTACAGTGATCTGCACAGTAAGCGCTCAATAAATATGACTGACTGAATGAATGCTTACTATGCATCAAGCACTGTTCTAAGCGCTGGGTAGATACGAGTTTATCAGGTTGGGCACAGTCCCTGTCCCACATGGGGCTCACAGTCTAAGTGGGAGGGTGTAGGATTTAATTCCCATTTTACAGTTGAGGAAACGGAGGCACAGACATGCCCAAGGTCACGCAGCAAGCAGTAGGCAGAGTAGAGATTAGAACCCAGGTCCTCCGACTCCTAGGCCCACGGTCTTTCCACAAGGCCACACTGCTTCTCCTCCTTCCCCTTTTCTCCCCATCCCCCCACCCCCCATTTCCTCTCCCTCCTCCCATCCCCTCCTCCCATCCCCTTCCCCTCCTCCCATCCCCTTCCCTTGCTCCCACCCCTTCCCCTCCTCCCAGAGAAGCAGCGTGGCTCAGTGGAAAGAGCCCAGGCTTGGGAGTCAGAGGTCATGGGTTCGAATCCCGGCTCTGCCACTTGTCAGCTGTGTGACTTTGGGCAAGTCACTTAACTTCTCTGTGCCTCAGTGACCTCATCTGTAAAATGGGGATTAACTGTGAGCCTCACGTGGGACAACCTGATGACCCTGTATCTACCCCAGTGCTTAGAACAGTGCTCTGCATATAGTAAGTGCTTAATAAATACCAACATTATTATTCCCTTGCTCTCACCCCTTCCCCTCCTCCCATCCCCTTCCCTTGCTCTCATCCCCTTCCCCTCCTCCCATCCCCTTCCCTTGCTCTCATCCCCTTCCCCTCCTATCATCCCCTTCTCCTGCTCCCATCCCCTCCTCCCATCCCCTTCCCCTCCTCCCACCCCTTCTCCTCCTCCCATCCCCTTCCCCTGCTCCCACCCTTTCCCCTCCTCCCATCCCCTTCCCCTGCTCCCACCCTTTCCCCTCCTCCCATCCCCTTCCCTTGCTCCCCTTCCATCCCCATCCCCTTCCCCTCCTATCATCCCCTTCCCTTGCTCCCACCCTTCCCCTGCTCCCATCCCCTTCCCCTCCTATCATCCCCTTCTCCTCCTCCCATCCCCTTCCCTTGCTCTCACCCCTTCCCCCATCCCCTTCCCCTCCTCCCATCCCTTTCCCTTCCTCCCATCCCGTTCCCCCATCCCCTTCTCTTGCTCCCACCCCTTCCCCTGCTCCCACCCCTTCTCCTCCTCCCCTCTCCCTCCTCCCACCCCCTTCCCCTGCTCCTCTCCCCGCCCACCTCGTCGCTCGGCCTTCCCGTGGCCCCCGCCGGGCTCTTCCCGGCGCTGCCATCCCCAAGGCGACCACCAGGGGGGGGGGGGGTGCCCGCCGGATGGGGCGGCTGCGGCGCGGCAGAGGGCGCGCGCCCGAGGCGCGGGGCGGGCCGGCGGCCGAGGGGCGGAGCTCCCCGCCCCGACTCCCTCCAAGTCCCCGCCCCGGCCCGACGGAGCCTCCTCTTCCTCCTCTTCCTCCTCTTCCTCCTCTTCCTCCTCTTCCTCCTCTTCCTCCTCTTCCTCCTCCTCCTCCTCCTCCTCCTCCGCGGACGCCGCCGCCGCCGCCGCCACGGCCCGGATGCTACGCTGGCTGATCGGCGGAGGCCGCGAGCCCCAGGGAGCCGCCGAGGTAAAGAGGCCGCTCAGCCGACAGGGCCCGAGCAGGCGCGCGCGCGCGAGAGACGGGGCTCGAGGGCGGCGGGCGCGCGCGCGCGCTGCGAAAGAGGTGTGTGTTTGTGTGTGTGTGTGTGTGTGGAGGACACACACACAGACCACACACATTTCATTCAGTAGGATTTACTGAGCGCCGACTAGGTGCAAGAGCACTGGACTGAGCGCTTGGAATGGACAGCTGGGCAACTGAGAGAGACCAGCCCTGCCCAAGGAGGGGCTCGCAGTGTAATCCACACACACACACACACACACACACACACGGTGCGGAGCACTGGACTAAGCGCTTGGAATGGACAGTTGGGCAACAGAGAGAGACAGTGTCTGCCCATTGACGGGCTTACAGTCTAATCGACAGACACACAAAGACACACACACTCTACACACAGACACACACTCAGAGAGACACACAGACACACACACACTCTACACGCAGAGAGACACACACATACACACCCCCTCCCTCCCTCCCTTGTCACCCAGGAGCGTCCCGGCCTGACGGGCCTCGGCCTTCGGCCCCTTTCCCATTTTCGGTGGACAAGCCACTCATTCAGTCGTATTTCTTGAGCGCTGACGAGGTGCGGAGCACTGGACTAAGCGCTTGGAATGGACAGTTGGGCAACAGAGACAGTCCCTGCCCATTGACGGGTTTACAGTCTAATCAACAGACACACAAAGACACACACACACACACTATACACACAGACACACATTCAGAGAGACACAGACACCCACACACTACACACACACTCTACACACACACACACACTCTACACACACACACACACTCTACACACAGAGAGACACACACACACTCCCTCCCTCCCTCCCTCGTCACCCAGGACCATCCCTCGGCCTTCGGCCCCTTTCCCATTTTCGGTGGACAAGTCACTCATTCAGTCGTATTTCTTGAGCACTGATGAGGTGCAGAGCACTGGACTAAGCACTTGGAATGGACAGTTGGGCAACAGAGACAGACAGTCCCTGCCCATTGACGGGCTTACAGTCTAATCAACAGACACACACAGACACACACACACATTCTACACACAGACACACTACACACAGACACACACACACTCTACAGACGGAGACACACTACACACAGAGACACACTACACACAGACACACACACTCTACACACAGACACACACTACACACAGAGACACACACACACTCTACACACTGACACTCCCTCCCTCCCTCGTCACCCAGGACCGTCCCGGCCTGACGGGCCTTGGCCTTCGGCCCCTTTCCCATTTCAGTGGACAAGTCACTCATTCAGTCGTATTTTTTGAGCGCTGACGAGGTGCGGAGCACTGGACTAAGCACTTGGAATGGACAGTTGGGCAACAGAGAGCAACAACAGCAGCGTGGCTCAGTGGAAAGAGCCCGGGCCAGGGAGTCAGAGGTCACGGGTTCTGATCCAGCCTCTGACGCTTCTCTGCGGTGTGACTTTAGGCAAGTCACTTCACTTCTCCGGGCCTCAGTGACCTCATCTGGAAAATGGGGATGAGGACTGGGAGTCCCATGTGGGACAACCTGATCACCTTGCATCTGCACCAGCGCTTAGAATAGTGCTTGACGCATAGTAAGCGCTTAACAAATATCATCATCATTATTATTATAATTATTAACAGCAGTGACGGAACTCACCACTTTGTGCCTCAGTTCCCTCATCTGGAAAATGGGGGTAAAGACTGGGACCCCCACGTGGGACAACCTGATCACCTTGTATTCTCCCCCCTCCCCCCAGAACAGTGCTTTGCACATAGTAAGTGCTTACAAATGCCATCAGCATTATTATTATTAATAGCAGCAACGGAACTCACCACTTTGTGCCTCAGTTCCCCCATCTGGAAAATGGGGATGAAGACTGGGAGCCCCACGTGGGACAGCCTGATTACCTTGGATCTAACCTTTGCTTAGAACAGTGCTTGGCACATAGTAAGCGCGTAACAAATACCGAAATTATTATTAAAGGCACTTCAGGGCAGAAAGGGGTTCTCAGGGCCCGGGGAGCTTACCGACTGTCCCAGAGGAGGTGCATCAAGGGGTGCACAGACCTCCCACTGGGGGGGGTCATTTTCGTCCTGGGCCACTCGGGTTTGAGGGGCAACAATGGGGAACAGACCTCCCCCTTGGCTTCAGCTGCCTTCTAGGTAGCCCCCCTCTCCACCCATCACAGTTTTAATTCGCTTTTTTTTTTAAGATGACTTTCCTTGAGGATTGTTTCCTGCTCATTCATTCATTCAGTCATATTTGTTGAGTGCTTACTATGTGCAGCGTACTGTACTAAGCGCTTGGAAAGTACAATTTGGCAACGGATAAAGACAGTCCCTGCCCAACAATGGGCTGTTTTGTGGACCACCTGTTGATTTTGGTTAGGAAATTAGATTGGCTGGTGCTCGGTTGTTAATTCCTTGAGGGCCGGTATTGTGGCTCTGGTGCTCGGTCCCTTTCATTCATTCAGTCAGTCATATTTGTTGAGTGCTTACTGTGAGCAGAGCACTGTACTAGGCTCTTGGAAAGTACAATTCGGCAACAGATAGAGACAACGCTTTCCCAACAACAGATTCACAGTTTAGAAGGGAGAGACAGACAACAAAACAAGTAGACAGGCATCACTACCATCAGAATAGATAAATAGAACCATAGATAATTGCACATCATTAATAAAATAAACAGAGCAATAAATATGTGCAAATATACACAAGGGCTGTGGGGAGGGGAAGGGGGTAGAGCAGAGGAGGAGCAGAGGGAAAGGGTGGTGCAGAGGGAGAAAAGGCCCCTAAGTGCTCAATAAATAATATTGATTAATAGAAATAGGAATAGTGTTTATTAAGGGTCCATTGAGTGCAATGCCCTGAACAAAGTGCTGAGGAACTACAGAGCATGGAAATGACAAATTTCCTGCCCACAAGGAGCTTACACTCTAAAGATGTCAGATATGAAACTACCTACAAAGAGTAATCTAAGTAATTGAATGTACAGTTGAATAAATGTACGTACAAAAGAAATGGATAGAAGTAAGATTAGTGTGACTGAGTTCTACCACTTCTCTGGTCTTTGACTTCCTCAAATCTTAGGGAGCAAGAGAGTGTACATTTTGCTTTTGTTTTTAGTTCAACGACAAGATTAAGCTCATTGTGGGCAGGGAATGTCTCTGTTTTGTACTTTCCCAAGTGTTTAGTACAGTGTTCCACACATAGTGCTCAATAAATATGATTGAATAAGGCAGTGCAGACCAAAAAGTTGGTGAAATTTCCCAAGTGCTTAGTACATGCTCTGCATTCAGTAAGTACTCAATATGCCATTGATAATTGATGAATTGCTGGACAACTGTGCTTTGTATGTGAGATTATTTTTAAAATAATTTCATTTAATCAGTAGTACTGATTGAGCACTTGCTGTATGCAGAGCTCTGTACTAAATACTTGGGAAAGTACAATAAAAACAGAGTTGGTAATCACAATCCTTGCCCACCAGGAGCTTACTGTCTACAGGAATTGAAGCACCAAACGAGGACATGGAATATAAAGAAAAAATAATTTGGAAATGATGTAATTTAATACTAGTTAGAAGAGTGAGAGCCTCTCATTAAATATTGGAGAAGCTGTTCTTCCTTAAATTAGTGCTATAAACTGGTTATTGCTATAATTACAGAGGTGTTGCTTATCCAATTTATGGAATATCAAGACCTTGAGTTGTTTTTTTTTCCTGGTTATGGCCTGCCCCCCAAAGCAGTGTGGCCTAATGGATAGAGCACAGGCCTGGGAGTCAGAAGGACCTGGGTTCTAATCCCAGCTCTGCCACTTGTCTGCTGTGTGACCTTGGGCAAGTCACATAACTTCTCTGGCCTTAGTTACCTTATCTATAAAATGGGAATTATGACTATGAGCCTTATGTGGGACAGGGACTGTGTCCAATCCAGTTATCTTATATTTACTCCATAATTTAGTACAGTGCCTGGAACTTAGTAAGTGCTTAACAATTACCACAGTTATTATTTGGGCCTTCTTCACATTACAACTTCCACCAGAAAAGGGGAAGGAAAAGAAATGAAATTCATCTGTCCATTCTGCTATATGTTGACAAAGCTGGTAAAAGGTTTGTAGAAGAAGGTTGCCAAAATAGATTTTAAAAATATCCATTGATTTTACTTATCCACCTATCTCAGTCATCTAGTATAGGATATTGAAGTTCATAGTATCAGCAAAATTCTGACCATATGTAGGTAGAAGTCAGATTTATCATTCAGTCAATTGTATTTTAGTGCCGACTTTGTGCAGAGCACTGTACTCAGTGCTTGGGAAAGTACAATATAAGAATCAGTAGACATGTTCCCTGCCAACAATGAGCGTACATGCTCATACTGAGGCATTTGTGTTGTATAAGGATACTAAGTGCATATTAATACGCCACATTGAGGTCTTTTCCTGCCTAATCAATTGAGTAGGTGTTTATAGCTGAATTTATTTCTTCTGTTACCCCTAGGGTTGAGGGTTGATGATAATAGCTATATACAGGGTATTCAATATACAGCAGGATGAACTGTTTTTCTTTTTTTTTTTTAACTCTTTGTGATAGTCTGTCAGACATTCCATGGGAAGTGTTTTTCTCTGATTTTTAAAGCTTGAACAATAAAAAGTTGGACCCTCAAAGATCTTGAACTAGCTGTTTATCTTAATAATAATGATAATAATAATGTTGGTATTTGTTAAGCACTTACTATGTGCCGAGCACTGTTCTAAACGCTGGGGTAGACACAGGGGAATCAGGTTGCCCCATGTGGGGCTCACAGTCTTAATCCCCATTTTACAGATGAGGTAACTGAGGCACCGAGAAGTTAAGTGACTTGCCCAAAGTCACACAGCTGACCAGTGGCTGAGCCGGGATTCAAACCCATGACCTCTGACTCCAAAGCCCATGCTCTTTCCATTGAGCCACGCTGCTTCTCTGACTGAGGTGATCTTGGGTAGTAACTCCAGATAATAATAATAATGAGTGCGCCACTCTAAAATAGCCAAAGCCAAAATTTTGTTCAGCTACCCGACTTCTTTCAGTGATTTGTACTAGTCTTGGGGTCCCAATTAATTTCTTCTAAATTCTTCGGTGTATAGCTAGTTACACACAGAGTTCTTTATATCTAATTTATATTCTTAAATCGTTATTCTCTCTCTTTTTTATTTCCTTTGTTTCATGGGTACAAGAAATCTCCAGTCCAGACAATAGGTGAAGAGCAAACCCAGAATCCCTACACTGAGCTGCTTGTTCTGAAAGCTCACCATGATATTGTTCGATTTCTAGTGCAATTAGATGACTACAGGTAAGAGACAGTCTTTCTAATTAATTGTACCATACATTGCAATACTATAAAATTTTCCAAAATTCCCCAAGAGACTCAGGTAAGGTAATGTTTTTACTGTCTCCTTTTCCATTCCTCCAACTGCTTATTTTATTTTATTTTGTTTTTTTAATGGTATTTTGTTACATGCTTACTCTGTGCAAGGCACTGTACTAAGTGCTGGGTTAGATGCATGTTAAGCATGTTGGACACAGTCCATATCCCACATAGGTCTCACAATCAATCCCCATTTTAATGATGAGGTAGCTGATGCACAGAGAAGTTAAGTGAATTGCACAGTAGGCCAGTGACAGAGCTGCGATTAGAACCCAGGTCCTTCTGACTCCCAGGGCTGTGCTCTAGCCACGCTGCCTGTCCTATGTCACTGGTCTTGTAAAGCTCACTTTCCTAATAAATAATTTTCTCAAACAGATGGAAGAATTTCATATTTGAGTCCACATTTCCCCAGCCAATCAGTCAATAGTGTTTATGGAGAACTTACTGTGTGCAGAACACTCTACTAAACACTAGGGAGAGTATAGCTCAATAGAGTTGGTAGACACGTTCCCTGCCCACGAGGTGTTTAGAGTCTTGTAGGGAGGCAGACATTAATATAAATACTTTATAGATATGTACGTAAGTGCTGTGGAGCTAACGGGGGGTGAACATCAACTGCTTAAAGGGTACAGGTCCACTTCTCAAAATCCTCCAACGTTGGCCTGTCCAACTTTGCACCAAACAGAAACTCCTCAATCACTATCAGCTTTACAGCACTCAATCAGCTCTCCCTCTCCTATGTTACCGTGCTGATTTGCTACCAGAACCCAGGCCACACACTTTGCTCCTAGCCCACCTACTCACTGAACCTCGTTCTCTTTTATCTCACCCCTGCCCCCTTGCCCCCTCACCCACTGTCCTGAAGCTCCCTCCCCCTTCACATATCCAGTGGACCATTATTCTCCCCACCATCAGGGCTTTCCTAAAAGCACAGTTCCTCAGTGAGGTCTTCCCCGACTAACCCTCATTTCTCCTACTGGCCCGTCTTTCTGCATCACCTATGCACTTGGGTCTTCCTATTCACTCCAGCCCCACAACACTTTTGTACATATCCTTATATGCTCCCCTTTATCTGTAATTTTCCTTAATGTCTGTCCACCTCTAGACTGTAAGCTCTTTGTGAGCATGGATTGTGTCTACCAATTCTATCTTATTGTACTTTACCAAGTGCTTAGTACAGAGCTCTGCACAGAGTAAGCACTGAGTGAATACCATAAATTGATTGATTGAAGGAGATGCCCATTTATGCCTGCTTCCATTTGAGAATCAAGGATGGGGTCGCGTTCCCCTCTCTAGGCCTTGAAAAATCCTTGAAGTTGAATTGCAGTGCCCCTGAATCTGCAGTAGGGGAAACTCACCTAGTAGTAATAATAATAATAATAATAACAATAAATAAAAAATAAACCAAGGCCTTCCAATTTATAAATCATTTAAGTAGTGAGTTGGAAGCCTTGGGGACATTTCAGTGATTTAAAAGAAGAAATATTTCTCTAAAGTGCCAAGTCGAACTAAAGTGATATATAAATATGGAAATTCTTGTGAAACCATAATTTTCCATGTTGGGTTTTTGTTTTTATTTTCCAAATAAGCTTCATTTTTTCTAATGATTTCTCCTAATCTGTACATAATGGTGTCCCTTCATTCTGAAATATAGTTTTGTAAAGTGGAAATGGGTCTTAATTCAGTACTAAATGTTTCAGGAAATATTACAAGGAATTATTTTGGTTATGTTCATTTTCTTATTTATGTAAAATATCTTAAAACAGTGTTGTCAGAAACCTAAATGCTCAGTTTTGGGTTAATAACAATAGTAATTCAGTGGAATGAGTGTGTCCTTGTTGGTCAGCCAGAACTTGTTAAGGTGGTTAGCACTCTGTTTATTGAAGTGTTTCAATAACCAATATACCATAAATGAACTGTCAAAAACATTGAAAAAAATTCTCCTAAAAGACCCAAGTTGGAAATGTGCATTTTGTTTATTTGCTTATGTGTAAAAAATCTCTTTGAAATATAATTTTTGTTTGTGACATCTGCTCATATTAAGGTAAAATTCTTTTTTCTCTTTGATTATTCTGGGTTATTTGATTCACTAGTATTTAGAATTCTGATAATTAGAATTTAGAATACTTTTTCTTCTAAGGTTCTTCAGAATGTTTCTGCAATCTCTATTAGTTGTAAATACCACCATAGGAACAGATTTTTCAGAAAAGTTTAAGTGTAAACCATGGAATAAATGGATTTTTTTTTAAACCTTAAATGTATTTCCCAAGAACAGCATAAGAAAGGTTAGTTTGTGTCCATTACAGTAGTTTCAAGTGCTTATCAAAAATTAATTTGCTCAATGTCCATCAATAGTATTTATTGAGTGCTCTTTGCAAAAAGCATTGTACTAAGCATTTGGGATAGTACAGCAAAGTTAGTGGATGTGATCCTTGCCCTCAAATAATTTTCTACATAGCCTGGGAGATACTAAAATAAATTACAGTAGTAATATTATTCATTAAGGGCTCATTTACTAAAGCGCTGGGAGAAAATGCACAAGTGGAAATTAGACATTGGTCCCCATCTCAATCCCAAGATTCCATGATCATTTATTTTATCAGTAATTTAAATTCAACCAGGTATAAATGTTTTTCCACCCTGACAGTTTTTGGTTTAGTGCTTTCTTCTTAATACAGCAATTAGTTAAAATGCTTTTCTGGGGGTGGTGGTTGTGCAAATGTGATTAGCTGCTGTTTGAAAATTCATTATGGGGAATACTGCAAAAACCTTAGCCAGCATTCTTTTTTTTTTCTTTTTATCAAATCCTGAGGCAATACAAAGGCAAATACTAACAGTCATGCTTTGTAAATCAGACGCAGGAAAACATGCAGATATTATGAATATGTAATATAAGCTGCATTAAGGTCCCAGGATGTCTTTTTTTATCTCAATTTAATCAGATGGTGTAGATTGTAGTTTACCATTTTTACTTCAGGCTCTGTATTGATCAAGCCTGATTGTCTAGGTCCTGTCAAACTGCAGGAAATACTTTTTATTTTATTTATTTCAATACAATTATTATTGTTACCCTTTATATGTTTTTATTTAGTTTTTGTTGGCATTCCATTCTGTTTTTTGTCAGCGGTTGTAAGCCAGGTTTCACGCTTCAGGTCTTTAGATAATATCATCTTATTGAGAATTTTGCAGAAGGATTTTCTTGTTTTCTCGGTGGCTCAGCTAAAACCAGTGAGTGGAAAATTTTCTCAGATTGGTTTTGAAGAGACTAAATAAATCCTGTATCAACCTAACAGGCAGCTGCCTTTTTCTTCTTTTCTTTTGTATTTTTTGAACACAAAGTGAGGGTCACATTGATTGGAAGATCACTACTGAAGGGTAAGCCTCAGCAAGAGTCTTCCAAAAAATGGCCTGAGGTAAAATTGCATGTAATACTCTAGGATTTGGCACATTAAGCTAAACTGAGTTCATAACACATTTTAAGAATAGCTTTCTCTGTTGCTCATTTGACCATTTCTTGCTCCTCCAGGAAATAGACAAGGTTATGGAGGATGGTGATCATGACTGGAAAAGAATCAGATGACCCATGAAACACCAGCCTGGAGAGCAGACTATGCCTTTAGGTTGGCTGGTGGTGCTCTGCATTAAAAATAATTTTGTTTGAAAAAGTCTGACATTAAAATTCAGCAATAACAAACAGGTTTCTTCCCCTGGGACAGTTTTGTCAAGTTAGGAATATGTGGTGTATGTGTGCATATACACACATGCATGTGCCCTCTCCCTCCTGCTGATCTCCTACTACTACGTTAATCCGCACACTCTGCTCCTCTAACACCAACCTACTCACTCTCTATACCTTGATCTTATTTATCCTGCTGCCAACCCCTAGCTTATGTTCTCCCTCAGGCCTGGAACTTCCTCTCCCTTCATACCCGACAGTCCACCAGTCTCCCCGTCTTAGAAACCATCCTAAAATTGCACATCCTAAGTCCTTTATTTCCCTTATCCGCTCTTCTGCCTGTGTTGACTGCGTACTCCATAATCAATCGGCCGTATTTATTGAACACTTACTGTGTTTGGAGCACAGTACTAAGTGCTTGGAGTACAATATAACAGAGTTGGTAGGCATCTTCTGCTGCAGTACTCACCCCAACTCCATAATGCTTATGTAAATAGAGGTTACGTATTCTAGTGAATAGAGCATGGGCCTTGAAGTCAAAAGGACCTGGATTCTAATTATTTGTTATTATTATCATTATTATTATTAATTTCAGCTCCACCACTTGTCTGCTGTGTAACCTTGGGCATGTTACTTAACTTCTCTGTGCATCAGTTACCTCATCTGTAAAATGGGGATTGATTGTGCGCCCTATGGGGGACATGGACTTTGTCCAACCTGATGATCTTGTATCTACCCCAGCAGTTATTATAGTGCCTGGCACATAGTAAGCACTTAGCAAATACTGTAAAAAAAAATTTCAGTCTATTTCCCTTATCCCTAATCTATTTTAATGCCTGTCTCCCCACTATAGGCTATAAACTTTTTGTGAGCCAGGATCATGTCTCCTAACTCAGTTGTATTTTACTTTCACAAACACTTAGTATAGTGTTCTGCACAGAGTAAGTACTCAAATACCATTGATTCACACACCCACACATGCACATGTGCATGTGTGTTAAGTATATAAGAGGTCCCCAACATTTATAGATATTAGTTGCAATAGCTTAATTTGCAGATATTTCACTAAATTGTAGTGTCTTTCTCTGGCATCAGAATGTTATCACTGATTGGGTATTGTCAGCCTTTTTGCGGGCCTTGAATTTTTTAATTTACACACACATATAGTTGCATTTCTTTACAACTAGAGGAATTATTTGCTTTTAGAGGAGGCACACTGGCTTTGTTTGGGATAGATATCACATTTTTCTACCTTCTCTTTTTCCCTTTCCTGTCTTTTGTAATTTTCTCTCCATCACCCTTCATGTCTTTGCTGAAACATTCCTCCTTCCCGACATCATTGGATTCTCTTATTTGTCAGTTTTTCTGTCTTGTTATTCTGGACAGGGAAGATGTCTGCTTATTCTCTTGTATTTTCCCAGGCACTTAAAACAGTGCTCTGCACATAATAGGTGCTCAATAAATACCACAGATTAATTGGTTGTCTCTCTGTTGCTTTAAGCCTTTTTCCTCTTAGGGTGTGTATCTCCTCCATTTTTTACTAGACGGGAAGCCTGCCTTCCCCATTTGCCCCTCCTCCCTTCTGAATCTTCCTCTCCTCTGGGCCTATTCTATTTTTCATGTTTTTCCTTCTATAACTTTTTTTCCTCTCCATTTTGCCTCCCATATGTCCCCTGCCAGTGTACTTTTTTCTCTTATTCTCCCAGGAGTTTTTCTACCTTCAGCTTTTTTTTTTTGCTTGTCTCTTCACTTTCATGTCTTGCCTTATAAACCTCTCTTTTTCCTTCCCTTCATTCCCCCTCATTTCCCCAGTGTTCCAGAAGTCTTGGCTTTGGGGAAAAGTTGACAGAGTGATGGTAATGGCTTTTTTGTTTTTGGTATTAAAGTGCTTACTATGTGCTAAGTACTGGGGTAGATACAAGCTAATTAGATTGGACATAGTCCATGTCCCACATGGAGCTCACAGTCAATCCCCATTTTACAGATGAAGTAACTGGGTCACAGAGAAGTTCAGTGAATTACCCAAGTTCACACAGCAGACACGTGGTGGAGACAGTATTAGTCCCCAGGTGCTTCTGACTCCCAGGCCCATGCTCTATCCACTAGGCCACGCTGCAGGCAGAAAACCTGTTGCTACTGAGATGCAGGGTTGTAGCAAGCAGGAGACAAGGGGTGATGTTGGGCCATGAGGGGAATAGAGGACGGGGGGGGATGTAGGTTTGTTTATTTGTGGAAATTTCCTCATTCTCAGCCAGTTGTATGATCAGGGAGGTGCTGGAGCCAATTAGAGCATTTTTAGGTGGAGACCTAGGTGAGTTTTTTTAGGGCCCACTTGCCATTGTATATATACACAAGATGCATTATATAGTTTTGAATATATTAAAAGTTGTATCTCCTTTCTGTGACTCCCTCCCTCCTGCATCATCCATGCCCTTGGATTTGCAGCCTTTGGGCACTTGGTATTCACCTTATCTTCAGCCCCACCGCATATAAGTGCATGTCTGTAGTTCATTTATATCAGTGTCTGTCTCTCCCCGTCTACATTGTGTGCTCATTGTGGACCGGGAGTGTGTCTCCCAACTCTATTGTATTGTACTCTCCCAAGCGCTTACTTCAGTGCTCTGCACACAGGAAGCGCTCAATAAATGCCATTGATTGCTGGATTTGACTCAAATAACTTCAGCTATCCAGTTCACTTCATGAAAGTAGCTCAAAATTAATTCCCTTTTTTGCAGAAATCCTCTATTTCCTCAGGACTATCACTTAAATTGTTTGCCCCATTTTTTCTTACTGCTGCCTCCATTTAACAGCATTCAATCCCATTTTAACCCTCGACATAGCTTTGCCAGGACAAGCCATTTCCTCTTCCTTTATTACTAGAACTTCTCTTTGCCTCCCTAACCATTTACCATCTTGCAGTTTAAAATATTGAAGCAGCATTCATTATTAATTCAGCCTTGCTTAAAAATGTCACTGGAATGTTGTTTATGGGTCCACGGGTTCTGTCTATTCAAAGCAAATGTATTTGAAAAGAATGGTTTCTGTAAATGGAAATAGATCCGAGTGGGCATGTCCAGTAAAAATGTCTAGAAGCCTAGTCCTTTCCTAGCAACCTAATAGTGGGATTTGATTCATCCACTTAATTTGATCTGACCAATAGTTGTTATAGGGGAGGTGAAGGAACGTCTCAAAATACTTGCCTTATAAATCGTTGTGGGTGTTTGAACTCTTTCGACTTGACAGACCTGTTTTTCTTTAGTCTGACTTTTGCATACTCTTCATTATGGCCAATCAGCTAAGAAGTACTACTCTGGGTTATTTTATAGAGTTGGTTTTAACTCTGCTTAAAATGTGTGGTGGAAGAAAAAGATTTGTAACAGGCAGATTTTGGGGGAATATTTCACAGTAGTACTAAAAGGAAACATGAAGGCAAGAATATAGTGTGAATATATTCTTGATTCCCACGTTTAACTACACAGAAACATGAAAAGTCTGTTGCCCTGATTGACCACGAGTGTCATTTTATTCGTAGCGTCCAAGGTATCCAACTGAGGAGTGGAAAGATGAATTTAATTCATGATTTTGTGACATTAATGTTTATTTTGAGATTCATTCTAAGAAGGAGTGATTCAGCAAAACCTCACCATTGCAGATTTGTCATTTATGGGTTTATTTGTGGAGATTTCCGTGTTCAATTTCCATGCTCACCGGTTTTTTGATCCATGTCCCTTATTCACGGGGATGACATTCTCAGAGAGTATCATGAGTCAGAGAGGACGCTGTGAATACCCAAGGAGACTCTGGATCCCTTCAGGCCCAAACTTCTACCCGAGACATGTTCCTATCAGCCTCTTTGCCAGGGAAATTCAATCAATCAGTGGTATTGAGCGCTTTTTGGGTGCAGAGCGCACTTGGGAGAATACACCACACCAGAGTTGGTGGACATGTTCCCTGCCACAAAGAGTGCAAAGTTCAGAGTCTGGGCCCTCGGGGTCATGTTTCCATCATGCAGCCTGGAGGTCTGAGGGCTGAAGGGGTTGCGCGTAAGAGAACCAGGATCCATTTTGGGAAGACAGGAACCTAACCCTATGATCCTTATTGTTGTCATCATCAGCAGTAGTCATAGGGTTTAATTGCCTGTGGTTTTGTGGGTTGTGATGTTTGGCTAGAACACAATCCTTGGAGTAATGATGGGGTAGTACTCTTGTACATATCTATAATTCTCTTCATTTGTATTAATACCTTGTTCTAATTGTATGTATATCTATAATTCTATTTATTTATATTGATGCTATTGATGCCTGTTACTTGTTTTGATGTCTGTCTCCCTCCTTCTAGACTGTGAGCCCGTTGTGGGCAGGGATTGTCTCTCTGTTGCTGAATTGTACTTTCCAAGTGCTTAATACAGTGCTCTGCACCCAGTAAGCACTCAGTAAATATGATTGAATGAATGAATGGTTGATCGGCAATGAGGTGCAGGAAGAAACTCAGTTGAAAAGAATCGGTGCCAGGGTTGAAAACCCTGTTTTCAAAATTCTTCTTTCCTCCTCAAAATTCCTTCCCCTGTCTTGGTCTTTTATATAGAGGCTATTGCTCCCATTGTGCCAGTCTATTCCTGGTTGACATCATGCATAAAAGATGTATGAACTAGACTTCTGGGGTTGCCTTTTTTTTTTAATGGCATTTGCTAAGTGCTTTCTTTGTTTCTATGTGCCAGGTACTGTACTAAGCGCTGGTGTAGATACAAGCTAGTGAGGTTGGTCACAGTCCATGTCCCACATGGGGCCTCACGATTTTCATCCCCATTTTACAGATGAGGTAACTGAGACACAGAGAAGTGAAGTGACTTATCTAAGGTGACCCAGCAGACGAGTGGCAGAACCAGAATTAGAGCTCAGGTCTTTCCGACTCCCAGGCCCATTCTCTATCCATTAGGCCATGCTGCTTCTCTCTTAGTTCAGCCTCAGCCTACCTCTCAGCATCTTTGTCTACTCAATCCCATTAGCCCCCAGGAACTCAAGGATTTAAGTTGTGATCAGAGTTGACTCATTATCTTCACTATTAACTCTTTTTCTTATCTTTTTTTCTTTCCAGATTTGCATCTGCTGGAGATGATGGAATTGTGTGTTTGTGGAATGCTCAGGTGTGTAATGGGTTCAAATGGATTATATAGTAAGCATATGGCTATAGAATCAATTTGTCAGTTACATAGTACCTTGTCTCCTTTATTTGAATATTACCCCACTGATAGTGCTTCTATATGAAAACATGATTAACAGTAATATATGTTCCTAACAAATCTAAAACAGAAAAATTCTCAATTTTTCTCAGCTCCATATTAAGGAATATGTAGAGTAAAAAGGTAAAACTTATTTTTCTGAAGTGACTGTTCATAAAATGGCAATCTCTTGGAATGTTTAACATTCATTTTTAAGAAAGCGGGAAGTGAAATTGACAAATGTTTTCAAAAGTAAAAGAGAACAATATAAAGAAATGAAAACTATGGAGCCGTTATAAATTTTGAATTACTTTTTAAAAATGAGATTTATAGAGGCCACAAAGACCATACCGATAACATTCAGCAACCTGGGAACTGTTGATGGGTGGATGATTCTTTAATCTTTCATGTATCTCATCCTGACTACCAATACATTGCTTTTTCTGGCACTGTTATTTCTTACAAATTCTTCCAGAAGTGCTGGTACATATATTATAGCCTTGTAGATACTTTTGGCATGCAAACATTTTTAAAAGGGCATATATTTTTCCTAGCCTGTGGCAGGGAATGAAAATCTTTGCAGTTGTAGCTTTGGAGAAGTAGATGTAACATATTTCGCTGGGATGCAGAGGGCTTTACTGATGATGTCTCCTTGAGAAGGCTTTATAGACATTATCCCAGTCTGACACTGGAAAACATCTCATATCACAGGGTGGTCTTTTTGTGTATTTTTTTTATGGTATTTGTTAAGCGCTTACTATGTGTTTGACATTTTGCTAAGCTACAAAGTAATCAGGTTGGATTCAGATCACGTCTCAGATGTCTCTTACAGTTTTCATTCCCATTTTAAAGATGAGCTAATTGAGGTACAGAGAAGTTAGGTGACTTGCCCAGTCATACAGCAGACAAGTGGCGCAGCAGGGATTAGAACCCAGATCATTCTGACTCCCAGCCCCATGCTGTATTCACTAGGCCATGATGCTTCTTGAGCTTCAAGAATTTCAGCTTCAGTTTTTAATTAACGTTTTAACTTTTGTCTGGGCCAGAATTTGTCTGGGCTTTAATAACAGGATATTTTTGCATATCTGAACAGCATTGTGGAAAAATGGAGTGTGTTTTCACTACATGCCTTGGATAGAATGCTATTAGGGAACATTCTTCCAACAAACTTGATCAATCTAGGTAGAGTGGAATGTCGGAAAAAATCACTGGGAGGAAAGGTGGGCAGGCTAGATTGCAAGTTTTCCTTGATGTGGGGTTCAGCAGGGATGTAACCCTTCCCCCCAAGATTAAGGGAAAATTGGGAGAATAAAATGTCAAAGTGCCTCAAAATTGATATTTTGAATTACATAATGTCTTTGAGGCCTTCAGTTATTTAATAAATACTGTACTCGTGTCATATTGCTTGTCTGTAAATGAAATATCTAATGGAAAGAGATTTCTCTCCAAATTATTTTTTGGCACTCAGATGAGTTCTCTAAAATGAAAGTTGTTGTAGGATCTTTTCCTGATATGCATAAAGCTTTATAAGACATTATCTAATTCTTCTCACACATTCTCTTGGGTGGGTCCAAGGGTATATACTCTTTCCATCAGAAAAAGAAACTAGACTTCAGAACTTCAGAGAGTAAGTCACCTGCCCAGAAGGCCAAGTAGTGAAAGTTGAGCCTAGGTCTTTGGAGTCAAGTCTTTGCCCAGTAGATCGTGATCTTTCTTCACGTATCTCTCTTCCCATGCACTGTAATAATCCCTTGTTCTGAATTTTGGCAGTAGATTTATGAAACATAACGAAAAGCCCAGGAATCTGTAGTCAGGCAAGCAATCATCCTTCTCACTGATAATTGGGAAGTTAATTATGATATCACTTAAGAGCTTACTATGTGCTGTGTTGGGGCTGATACAAGATAGATCAGATTATACGGTCCCTGTCCCATTCAGGATTCACAGTGTAATAAAGAGGGCGAGAAGCCATCTGATCCCCATTTTACTGATGAGGAAACTGAGGCCTAGAGAGATTAAGTGACTCATCTCAGGTCAAATAGCAGGCCAGTGGCAGAGCTGGGACTAGAATTTTGGTCCCCAGACTTCCAATCCCATCTCTCTTCAGTAGATCATGCTGCCCCTCTCTGTTCTTTCCATTTTCCATAAATCTGAAGAGCACTGTTTTGTGTGAGGTTTAGGCACCCTATTTTGTTTATTTTGAACCAGGGTTGATGGCCCTGCTTTCATTTTATTCATTCATTCACTCATTTATTGAGTGCTAACTGTGTGCCGAGCACTGTACTAAGCACTTGGAAAGTCCAATTCTGCAGCAAATAGAGACAATCTCAAAAGTACAGATCTGTTCAATGATTACTGTTGTCGGGTGGCTCTCTTCAAACAAAAGCTTCCTATGAAACAGATACCAGTTCTTCGAACAGTGCTTGGCACATTGTAAGCGCTTAACAAAAGCCATCATTATAGGGAGACAGAAGAGAAAAAAAACACTACCAGGAGCTGCAGACATTAAGAATAACAACACAAAAGAGACAGCCTTTTTGTGTGAAGAATGTGGATCCTGCCTTGGCCTTTCCAGCCACCTACCCACTCATAAGGAACATCATTGTCAGTGGTATCTTCTTTAAATTCAAAGGACTATAACTATAAATGTTTTACAAATGCAAGGGTATTAAGGTCAGCCTCAGCATATTAAGGCTGGCAGATAATTTTAAGAGTTAGGAGTATAAGGAATGTAAAAGTAATTGTGGTATTTAAGTGCTTACTATGTGCCAAGCACTGTACTAGGTGTAGCGGTAGAAACAAGATAATCAGCTTCCACATGGGACTCACAAACATTAATAATAATGTTGGTATTTGTTAAGCGCTTACTATGTGCCGAGCACTGTTCTAAGCGCTGGGGTAGACACGGGAATCAGGTTGTCCCACGTGGTGCTCACAGTCTTAATCCCCATTTTACAGATGAGGGAACTGAGGCACAGAGAAGTTAAGTGACTTGCCCACAGTCACACAGCTGACAAGTGGCAGAGTTGGAATTCGAACTCATGAGCCCTGACTCCAAAGCCCGTGCTCCTTCCCCTGAGCCACGCTGCTTCTCTAAGTAGTAGAGAGTACAGGTATTGATTCCCCATTATGCAGATCAGGGAACTGAGGCAGAAGTTAAAAGTGATTTGCCCAAGGCCACATAGCCGAAGAGTGGTAGAGTTGGGATTAGAACCCAGGTCCTCTGACTCCCAATCATAAGATTTTTACACTAGGCCACACTGCCTATCCTATATGGGATCAAATCTAGAAGCATTGTTGACAGATTTGAAAATACTTTCGAAGTCGTGATTCATCAGTGCACCTTTAAAATGATCTAGCAAGTAAAAACCTAATCTCAGTGATTGTTATGCCATCAGTTTGATTTTATTTGAATATGGTGTAGTTGAAACTTGGATGAATTCTATTTCAAAATAAATATTATGAAGTTGAATTTTACTTCCCACCTGGTGATAGTTCACTTGTCCTTTAGGACTATTTAAGTTGAGGATTCTTGGTCTGTTAACATGTGTGTTTGTTTTTCAGACTGGCGAAAAGCTTTTTGAACTCCATGGCCACTCACAAAAAATAACAGCTATTACTACATTTCCTTCCTTGGATACTTGTGAAGAGAAAGGCCAATTGATCTTGACAGCTTCTGCAGATAGGACTGTTATTGTATCCTTAAATCTACAGATGACTGAACCAATTTTAGTGGGAATGGTGAGTTACGTAGCCTCAAGGGGATAATATATTAGCCTGTGTCTCTAGGGACCCAAGTTCAGATCCCTGTTTTAGTAGTAACGATTTTGTGGATCTTGTTTTAGCCTTTTTAAGACACTTGTCCAAAGTTTAAGACAGCCATAGAATTAATCGTTTGTCTCATGCAGTCCAGGAAGGGAAGCATGATTAGATAGTCTTGACAGGGGATAGCAGCAGCATAAAGTTTTTTTTTTCTAGCTCCGTGACATTCCTCAGTTTTCCAAAATAGGGCAGGTGGGGAATGTGTACTTTTAAGTACTTGACCCTGTTTATTTATAGGTGGTTGCTGTAGTTTACTTTTCATTTGGCAGAAATAGATGAGCATGTTGAAAATACAATTTAATCAAAGAAGTACTGCCTTCCTCAGGCAAATAGGATTATTTCATTGATTTCAGTTTTTTGGTATCTTCCCTTTCTAATGTAAGTATCCTTGTATAGGGCTTTTAAAAAATTAATCTATACCTGAGACCTAGTAGAAAAATCATTTCTCAGTTGTTTCTGCCAAATTCATCGATGCGGTGCAGTGGTGAATAATTGAGCCAAAATGCTGTCAGGTCAAATTATATCAATTCACGTGACAAAGGTAGCCATTTATAAGACCTTCTGGAACATTTTTTTCAGCTTTCTTTTATGAACTGCAGCGGTGTCTCAGGAGACTCCCAGTACTGCCAATAGGCCTTGGGCACTTTTTTCTCACTTGGTAAAGTGGTGTAGTAAATTTGAAATATGCCCCCAAAGTGAAATTATTTTCTGTCTAGCCACTACTCTGGAAGTCACAGATCTCAAGATTCCTAGATGTGCAGAGTGTAGATTGTGTAGAGAAAGGGTGTAAATGAAGTAAGAAGAGTTTTTTTTATTTGCCTGATGAGAAGCCATGGACTGAGGAGAGATTGGTTGCATAGAGGATATTTTGGGGAGATGGGAGACTAATGGGCCAGGCTACACTTTGTATGGTGAGGTGAATCTAGTGAGATATATGCTAGGCTTGAGACTGGACTCCCAACCTTGACTGTTAGCATTTAATCAGTAATCAATCTATGGTATTTATTGAGTGCTTACTGTGTGCAGAGCACTATATTTAGTGCTTGGTAAAGTACAATACAACAGAGTCAGTATATGTGATCCCTTCCCACAAGGAGCTTCCAGTCTACATGGGGAGGCAGATGTTAAAAGAGATTAGGGATAAGGGAAAGAATAGAGTATAAAAGAGACATACATAAGTGCTGATGTGTGAATCAAAGTGCTTAAGAGGTATACAGCCAAGTGCATAGGTGACATGGGGAAAGGTGAGTAGAGGAAATTAGGGCTTAGGAAAGGCTTCTTGGAGGAGGCGTGCTTTTTAGGAGGGTTTTGAAGGTGGGGAGAGTGATAGACTGTCAATGTGAAGTGGGAGGGAGTTCCAGGCTAGAGAGATGATGTGGGCAAGAGTCCGCAGTCTGAAAACTCTACACTACCTCATGTTTCATAACATTCTAATAGAATTCTTCATGAAATACTATTCTATCACATCATCAATTAGTATCATTAAGCTGTTGTGAACTGAATCTTAGAAGAATAGTGGAAGATTAGTCCACTTAGGACTTGGTGTCTTCAGTGGCTTGGCAGATAGATCTGTGGGATCATGGCAGTCATAATCAAATCATGCTGGTGGAGTCCATGATTGCTGTTTATTGGATCCCATTAGGAGCTAGTATATTTATGCTCACTGGACATTTCTAGACTTCGATAAAGGAAATTCAGAGTAGTTAGAATTTTGATTTTCAAGTGTAATTAATTGGAAAAGTGGTTTCAATTAATATATTTTTAAAAAATTCTGTTTCAGATCAATTCTTTTTAATTTTCTTAACTGTAAATTCAGATATGGGATTGTGACAGTGGTAAGCAAGTTCAGAGGGTATCATGCTTCCATTCCACTGTTAAGGTAAATTCATAGTCTTCACAGTCACAGATGTATGTGTATGTGTGTGTGTGTCCCCTGTGTCTGTATAACCTGTTTTTGATCTGTTTCAGGTAATAATAAGAATAGTGGTATTTTCTGAGTGCTTACTATGTGCCAGGCACTGTACTAAGGTCTGGGGTGGTTACAAGCAAATCAAGTTGGACGCAGTCCCTGTCCCATGTGGGACGCACAGTCTCAATCCCCATTTTACACATATGAGCATAGAAGGTAAAACTTTCTAATTTTATTTTTAAAATTTTTGTTTACATCAACACAGATGTCCCAGGACTAATAATTTGGTTTTATCCTGGAATATATAATAATAGTAACAGTAACTTGTATCTACCCCAGCACTTAGAACACTGCTTGGCACATAGTAAGGACTTAAATACTATAACTATTAATTATTATTATTATAAGGACACTATTGGGACCATGGAAGAAAGTGGAACTTGGAGCAGTCTGATAACTAAACTGTGTTTGCTATATTTGCTTCCAAGTATGGCTGTGTCTTGCCTGGCTCTGCCAGCATCTGCTTTCTTTGAAGGATTTCCTTTCCAAATCAGTTACACTGTCCCTCAGTGCTGGTTTATTAAAAATAAAAGGTCTCTTAATGAGATACCTATTAATATGGGGGTCCAAATCCCAGTTGCTAAAATACCTCTCGTTTGTGCTACTACAGTGCTGTTAGAAAATGTCCTCTCTTCTGAATTTATTCAGGGACCCAACAGTGTTCAATAATTAAATGAGATGGGAAACAAATCCTATAAATTATTTTAAAGAAAACCCTGATGGAGATTACCTGATCTCACATACTGCTTATACTGCCTGTCAGCACTTTACAATTCTTCAGCATCATATGGGATCTAGTTTTGTCCACATCCACCACTTGAAAGGCCTCTTTGAATATGGCAGTTGTTCACAAGTGTGCATTAACACAACATAACGGTGAAAGAAGAGAATTGGAAGAAAATGCCAAGTCCAGTTGAAACTACAGAGCATGTTGGGTTAGGTAGCAAGCTCCCTTTTTCCAAGTGATTATTTGATGAGCAGCTGCAGCCAGGAAGCCTTGTGACATCAGTTTCTAAAGGCAACTGTATGTTGGGACTCACATTTAGATAGTAATCATTCTTGAGAGGAAAGGGCCACTTACTAAATTAACGGTAAAATGAAAGAACTTGGGATTTTTGTTTAGGTCTAAATCTACTCCATGTAGTCTGAAGAGTTTTCTATTTATTGTTATTAGTGTTATTTATTATTGTTATTGTTAATAATAGTAGTAGTATTTAAGCTATTTAAAGCTGTACTTGTTTGTCCTTAAATGTCTGAAAATAACTTGTAAGAATAAGCGAGAGAAAAATGTCTTCAAAATTCCTTACCCTTTCTTCCCCACTCCCCAACCCCTGACAACTCCCTTTTATATGAAACATGGGAGCAGATTTCCCCACTGCTGCTGGCAGCCTTTTTTGTGCCTGTCACTGTCTTGACCAAGGTGAATTAACTGACCAGTTGCAGGGTGGACAGCTCAGTGTGATGCTCCCCCCGCCACCCGAACCCAGAACCCCTCCCTAGGTTTTAGAAGCACTTAAGGAAACCAGTGTCATGGGGTTCCACATTCATAACTTGTTTTTATTATTTTATTATTATTAGCCCTCACACAGAGGTTCCACTACCCAGCAACAAGTTATGAATGTGGAACCTCTGTGTGAGGGCTAATAATAAAAATGGGCAATAATTAATATACCTTAAGATAAAGTTATTTCAGCTCTATGGTTCACATTTAAAATCTAGTGACTGTTCAAACAAAGGAGGAAGGATCAGAGAGTTCTTTCCCAACCTCTTCTCCCCTTCATCAATCCCTCATTATTGAAGGGAGTTTTGGGGTGTGTACCAGGAGAGGGGGGCGTATAATGATATCAACAATATTTATCGAATGTCTGTTGTGTGCAAAGCACTGTTCGGTGCTTGATTTTGTAGTTTATGGGCTTTAATGCTCTCTAAATTCCTTAATTGTCAGTGCACCCATGGCCTATTTTGGGCTGGGTTTTTAGTAGAGCCCTCAGAGTAGCTTCCTGAGATGCAACTACTTAATAAACCTTTTTTCTGGCTAAACCACACTGCTTATTTACAAGATGTTAAGTGAGAATTATTTGGAAGGACCCTGTTAAGTTAGTGTATTTCTCTACTTTTTCTAGCACTTAGTACAGTGCTGTGCACACGGGAAGTGTTCAATAAATACTGTTGATTATTTATTAAAGTTAGAAAATTTGTTCATAAAAAATAGTTGAAAACGCATTTGATTCTTTAGTGTTTGACAGTCCTTCAAAGACTGGATGTTTGGTTGTCCGGTGGAAGCGATCTATGTGTGTGGAACCGAGAATTAGATCTTCTGTGTAAGACCAGTCATCTCTTTGATACAGGTAATAAATAATTCAGGACAGGTAAACGCAAGCCTGGTGGGTCCCTAAGTAGATCCTTGTAATAATGGAAAGTGAATGAAGTAGACTTAACTTTTCCGTTCTGAAGCCAACTCAAGATAATTGCTGTTGTTGACTTGATTTCATTTTAAAGTTCCTCACTTTGCAACCAGACCCACACATTTCAATTTTCAAAAATTTTGAATATGCCTGGTGTCAGTTGATCACCTTTTTAATGTGGAAAAATTCTGTACTCTTTTGCAGTGTTTTCAACCATTAACTAACAGTGAACGTGGCCATGTTGTTCTGTGCTGTACTATTAAAATGTATTACTAAACTCATGAGGACCTTGCAAGTATGCTAGGACAAATATTGTGAGCGTTGCTGAAGTTTTAAAGATAGAAAGAACACTGTGAATCAGATTTACAGTTCACAGTTGGAATGAGCCTTACTTCACGTAGTTATTATAAAATATCAGAAAAATAATGAGATATCTTAGTGCATGTATATACACAAGCAGTGCCAGGATTTGCAATTTAACCTCCTGCCTCAAAGTTTTGTTGCTAATAACCTTGTTTGAATCTGGAGCATACCTCTCAACTGTTCGCTATTACCGAGAGGTAGGTCTCTTAGTTTGCATCCAGATATTTCCCCCCCCCCAGCCACCAATCACCTGTGGTTAGCTCTGCGTTGATTCTGGGAAATTATTGGTAGCTGTACTGCGGAATATTGAAACCAGGGTTAAAGGGAACCTCAGGCCTGTTAATGGAAAGAACAAACAATCATTTCTATCTTACTTTCTTTTGGGAACCAAGCTTTCAG
This sequence comes from Ornithorhynchus anatinus, assembly GCF_004115215.2. NCBI lineage: Eukaryota > Metazoa > Chordata > Mammalia > Monotremata > Ornithorhynchidae > Ornithorhynchus > Ornithorhynchus anatinus. The sequence goes on along the minus strand of NC_041728.1, from coordinate 25,421,449 downwards.
TCTTTGTTATTCATTAAGTGATTACAGTCCAGTTCTGTTTATCTGTCTCAGTAAATCTCAGTAGATTAAAAAAAACAACGCTCTGGATAAAGAGGGTGTCAGGTGAAAATGGAACCTATTGGGAATCATTGAAAGGGCCTCATTGTAGACCAGCCAGATTGGGATGTTATGTGTTCCCGGTTCCCCATTGTCAAAATGGAGGGACAACCAGCAGTGGAAATGTTTTGCTTATAGCCTTCTGTACTTGGTAATACTAGTGTGTTAATCCTGGCTCTGGTTATTGGCTGGCTGGATTTTAAACACAGCTGCCTTGTCTTTGGTGAGAGGCAAAACAGACAGTGTAGACCATTTAAAGATGGCCAAAGCTATAAAATTGTCTAATACCTTCATTAGAACGTGTCCATAATGTACAGGGCAAGCAAGACCCAGAGCAGACCTCCTCCACTGTACTTGCCATCCACTCCCCTCTGTTTTCAGAGCAGCATCCATCAGCCTTGTATTGGCATTTCTATGATTTTAGAGGAACACCATTACTCCTATTTCGCCCCACTTCCCGAATGAGTGTAGACCATCCACATCAAAATGGGCTGTGGTTTTTCCAGAAATATGATGGAGTTTCATTGGCTCTCTCTTTTTAAGTCTCAGCAGATTTGAGTAGGATAGTAGCATAAAATTCCTACACATAATTTTACTTCTGAGTTATCTCTGATAGCTATCAAGCAAAAACTTGGTTTCCTTACATTTGTTATCAAGGTCCTAGACTACCGAGATCTTAATTTGCTTTCATACTAGATGAGTTCCCAGCTCTTGGAGACATTGAGGATTTTGCCCTTTTTTTTGGTAGAGAAATCTAACTACAGTTGATTGTGAGTTGTGGATAACCATTTGTTCCTTGCATGTAATCATTTTCAATATGATACTACACACAAATGATACTTGATGGACTGTTCCAATCCATGTAAACACTCAACTATAAATGAATAACATTTCTATTTTCCTCCCAAATAAAGCTCATTTTAAAATTAAGTGGATGCCTAGAAAAATACTTGACAGAATTCAGAGAAAATCCACAAGCCTCTATTAAAATATATGTTTAAAAGTTTAGATTTTGCCACAGCCTCAGTGGCCTTAATTCTGACCGGAATAGGTTTCATCCCTGCTGAGAAAACTAATCACCTAATGTTTTCTGCAAGACTTCTGCCCCTTGGGTCATTTTAAGATTGTGACAAGGAGTAAGTAGTCTACCCATCAATTGTAAGAAGATTTCCAGAATTACAACATTTAATTGATGAATTTAGAAAGTGTGCTGTAGCCTGATTTATCTGATCTTTCAGAATTCAAGAAAGTTACTAGTGGGGGACTGTTTACAGAATATCAGTCTTCTGTGTGAAGCCTTATTGGTTTAGCTCTTTGTTTAACTTTGTTTACAAGTGAAGTTCTGTTCTCTTGCAGTCTGGAGAATTTATGCCTGTTTTAAACTATTCTGTTTTTAATGTTATTCCTTGTGGAAAATGATGGGTTTAGAACAGAGACTTTGAAATTGCTATTGGTGAGATTAGTGAAGAAAATAATTACTTGGCTTATTGCTTTTGAAGGGATCAGTGCTTTGATTGAAATACCCAAAAACTGTGTGGCTGCAGCTGTTGGGAAAGAGCTGAGTGAGTATTCAGTTTTTTGTTTTTTTTCTCCCGAGCTACAATTGTTCCCATACCTCTACAACAGGAAGTTTTGTGAACACCGCAAGGTAGAAAAATGGTTAAAGTACATTTTGAGGGCTACTAAATTTGGTAGAGGGAGGATTCCACTGGCTCAGCTCTGCCCTTTTTCAGGCATGGTACCTATCTTTGCAGTCATTACCCTGACCTCTTTTTGGGAATGAGCACTGACTGCTGTTCCTAGAGTGAGGGTACATTGTGTTTCAGTGCTCGGCAAAAAGAATACCACAGTTGTTTTTGCTGCTGCTTTTACAAGATTCTCTTTCTCGGTGTAAAATACCACTGTGGTATTTCATGCTTAAACACAGAAGGACCGTATAATTTTGCTTCTCTCCTGCCTTTGAACAGCCTAGGAGAGGGCTGAATGAAATCAGCCTTTAAGGGTCAAGGTGATGCGGCTTGAACCACTTTCCTTGAGCAGGAGGACCTCACTTGTGTTGCCCCCACCTGACATTTGCTATTACCAGTCCTTTTAATTTGCAGTAAGTCTTCTTTCTTGGATCCTAATGAAGTGTCACTCATTGCCCCCAATCAGCTCTGACAAGTGTTTCTCTATGCCCCCCCCGGCCCCTCTCCCCTGCCCCCCCCATCTTGGGACCCTGACTTCAAGGTCACTCTCCATATAGGATCAGACAATGCTCAAACACTTTGAATTTTATTTAATTCCTTGAAATTCCAACCTCCTCCCCCCGACCCCCCACACACTGATTGCCTAAATGGCCAGATGGGAAGACTGCCATTACTTGATAATTAAAATAATTATTAAATGGTGCATTAAATATTCTGTAAAAAAAGGATTGTCGTTCCATCCCCAGCATTTATTTAGGCCCCTCTTAAAAATAAGTGAAACTGCAGGTTGGCTTGTTGAGTGTCATGATCGTGGCTTCTGTTTTCTCCCTGTAGTTTTGAAATTGGAATGAGTTTTCCAGGCCAGTTCAGCTTTTGAGCCCAGTCTTTGATTTTAAGTCTTTTGTACGAATTGCTCTTTGAGGATCCTGTTCAGTAGGAAATAAACTAGTTGCCGAACGTTTGTAGGCTATAGTAATTAAGCAGGTATGGGTCATTATGAAATAAGAATTTTTTCTTAATCCTCTCAAAACTAATTCTTTGTTCCTTCATCTGACTGGGCGTGTCCTATTCACATTTACTGTGTGTCTTTTAAATCATTAGCCACTACGAGTCAAGACAATCATGTATATAGTGGTTTGTGCAGATAATATTCAGTTAGCTTTTCCATGCCTGTTCAGGGGTTAGAAGCAAAGAATAGTGGAACTGGAAGAGATACCCACCCAGTCTCCTGCCCCAGGCAGGTGAATGATTAGATTCTTCAGGACTTAACTTTATTAAAGGTCTTCAGGGAAATGTATATATATTATTGAAATTAAATCTGTTGCATATTGTAGTCTCCCAAGCACTTAGAACAGTGCTCTGTACACAGTTAAATGCTCAATAAATACCACTGATTGATAGTGATTCTACACATAATCTGGGTGGCCTAAAACCCTAATTGTTTTACTACCTTCCAGGTTAAGAAATTCATTCTCATGCCCAAACAAAATCTTTTGAAAATCCATTTCCATGTTCTCCAGTCCAGTACTTACTGGACTTGTAGAAAACTCTTGATCTCTCTATAGGATCATTCTAGCTGAACATTTGTTTCAAATGATTTATCTTTTCCTCTCAGGCATATTGGCTAGAACTTTTCCAAATGAAATCTTATTTTGTTATTTTCCATACCAAAATCCAAAGCACTTAAGGTGATTTGATGTTTTTACTATACTCATGGAGTCTCTTTCACATTTCTGCTATATAATTTTTCTCTTTTTCTGATGAAGACCTCCCCCACATACACACATCAAACCCCAAATGTTACTTATTTCTTAGGCTGAAAGAATCCACCTCATCCTCTATTTTGTGATGGACACAGTTAGAATCTCTTGGCCCTATAGCTTAGTGGAGGTTGGTCAGTATGTACAAGGGAGAAGTAAAGCCATCCTTGCAATCTTTCAGGTAGCTCTTAATCATCTTTATGCTTTGGGGAAAAAATGTCAGTAGATCTAGTTTTTTAATATGCTGAATTTTGTGTCCCAGCTGAGGCCCTGAAATTTGAATTAGGTGCTGAAGTCCGCTCTGAAATTCGGTTAGGTTCTGAAATCTGTACTGGACAATTGCCCCATAGCTACCTTTCTTTTCTTTCAGTTGTATTTATTGAGTTCTTACTGTGTGCAGATCACTGTACTAAGTGCCTGGGAGAGTACATATAACAGACAGGCACATATCCTGCCCACAGCTAGCTTAAAGTCTAGAGGGGAGACAGGAATTAATATAATAAATTAGAGATATGTACATACAGCTGTGTGATCAGTGTGGGATGACCCCTGGGGCCTTTCTCAACAATTTAAAGTTTTAGCTTACGGGTTTGTCTCTTGTGTTTAAGGAAGAGAATGAAGGTTTGTCTCAGCAGTCAAGATGGCTTTGTATGAATTTAAAATAAAAATTGTAAGGTTGTAAAGACAAGTGCTTAGTACAGTGCTCTGCACATAGTAAGCGCTCTTAAATACGACTGAATGAATGAATGGTCACTTGGCTCTCTATTAGGGCACATATTCACTTGGACCTTTATTAGGGCATTTCAACTCCCAACCATCCAATTGAGAGCCTGCAAAAACATCTTGAAAAGAGAAACTGAAGTTCTCTTGTAGAAATAGTGTGAACCAGTATATTATGAACATTTGCTCGATTAAACATAGAGTTGGTATTCATTTCTTAATCAAATAATGTAAGTAACTACGTTTTACTTTCCATGCACTAAAGCGCTTTAAAAGGATTGTTCACCTTTTTCTTTTCCAAGTAATTTTTAGGTTGATAGCATCCACAGAAGGATCTCTAGGTTGGGATGTCCTTGAAGTGAAACGCATCCTTAACCACCAAGACAATATTCTCTCATTGGTTAATGTCAATGGTAAGATCATAATGTATGTTCAGCTGTAGTACAATATTGTCCCTTCTAAATGTTATTTTAATTATTTCTCCATGTTTTGTAGGTCCATTACCGAAATAATATTTTTAATGACTAGAGTGTGCTGGGCTGTGTGAGCCATTTATAGTTATAATTTATTGGATAGTGGAGGGAAGAAATTATTTTTGTGCTTCAAGTGTAAAAGTGACATATGTTTGTGCCAGTGATGTTTTGGTGGAATAAAGTACTGTTGATCTAGAGATTAAGGGCTGCCTGAGAATATTAAACTTTCAAATAATGGTTTCCTCCATAGCACCAGAGTATCTGGTGTGGGACAGTCACCCTGTATGGCTAATGGTTCTAGCTTGACCCTAACACTGAAAGCCATGAAAGGTGGTATTTCCTTATGCTAATTATTTCATGTCACTAAGTACACAGATGCTCATTCTGTATTGAATTTGAAAAAGGTAATTTAACCACTCTGTTTAAGGCAGCTAACCTGTTTCATGTGACCTCTGTTTAGACTCAAGCTTTGCCACTGGCTCCCATGTTGGGGAGCTGATCATCTGGGATGCTTTGGACTGGACCATGCAGGCATACGAGCGCAACTTCTGGGACCCCACCCTGCAGCTGGATCCACAGCCCGAAATCAAACTCTTTCAAAAGCCAAATGAAATTTCTATTCGACATTTTACATTCGATGAGGAGGTAAGCCCTGAAAACCTGACTCCTTTTTAGAGTTAGGTTAACATTTTCACTGTCACTGTATAAGGAACATAATTCAAATTTAGCAGTCCATCGCTCCAAGTGAACCTTGACTGGCACACCTTCATAGGACAAGGATCCATCACCACACACACACACCTTAACCCTGAGGTGCTGTTAGGTAGAGGAAGAATTAAGTTCTGCCAGCTTCCCTGCCTAGAATTTGGGATTACAGTAGAACAGTCTTCTCTTTCCAGATCTGCCACTTGTCAGCTGTGTGACTGTGGGCAAGTCACTTAACTTCTCTGTGCCTCAGTTACCTCATCTGTAAAATGGGGATGAAGACTGTGAGCCCCATGTGGGACAACCTGATTCCCCTGTGTCTACCCCAGCGCTTAGAACAGTGCTCTGCACATAGTAAGCGCTTAACAAATACCAACATTATTATTATCCCCAACCCTTGAGAAGGAGATGGAACCCAAGAATCCCATTTTTCATTGTCTCCCTGATTCAGGAGAGGATTCTGTAAAACCAGGAGCCTCCGAGAACTCAACTATTGTGTGCAAAATTTTAGAATCTTATTTATAATCTACTGCTTTATAACTAAACCATCTTAGCTCTTTTAAGGAGTGAGCATCCATTGCAGGACAGCAACTTTACCTCTCACCTCCTACATGTCAATAGTTGAATTGTCAGGGCTCTTGGGAATTTCTCACAATTTGGCTCCATTAGAGAGAAGCTTGCCAAGGTGATTAAGGCTGATCAGAGTAGTTGTTAGGAGGTCCAGAAGGGAGAGTAGGAGGTGTTTCTTGGATTCAAATGGGTATGCGAGCAAAGTAAAATTTTAAATTTAAAAGTGGAGCAGTACTTCTTTCTGTTTGCTCAGCACTGACCCAGGATTGCTGTCACTTATTTTAGTTCATTGGGCAGACATCACTGATGCCCTTGAACTTGTGTATCATTTTGCAGTGAGAGTGGGCTGTAGCCCATGGCTTAATTCTGCAAGCATCTCCATTAGCGGCACACATATGAGCTAGATGGGGCGATTCGGCTACTTGGCGCAAGGGCTTGCTGCCACAGCTTGTATCATACTTGTCCCTTCCTTTTATGAGGTTGAACGTCATCTCGTAAAAATGGCAACCCTTCTGTAAATGGGTTTGTGAAACACAATTCTCTGTACTCTTAAGTCATGGTTGATTTTTTTAAATTAAAAAAAATACAACCAACTCGGTGCTTGCCATGCATTTCTTTACGTCAGTGATGAAAATGATATCTTCAGGAGGAAGCTGGGTGGCTTAGAGCTAAATACAGGATCAGACGTCTGAGGGCTCATGGGTTCTCAACTGCCCTGGACTGGATAAGAATTTGTTGTGTGAGCTTGTCAAGTTAGGAAAATCCATGTAGAGTGTAGAATGGACATAGGGACATAATTGAACTCCCTAGCAGAGGTTGGGGCAGAGTCAGTTACTTACACATGTGAAACAGTCACCCAGGGAAGTAACAGGCATGCTTCAGAACGGAACCCAGCTTCCTGTGACGATCTCAAAATGCGGAAGGACTTTTTTATTTTAAAATAAGGATGTAAAAGTAGTTCTGTTCCAAGCTGGTCTGAACAGGCTATTAATAGCACATGCTTAGGAAAATGGCTAATGTTAATGTTGTCATTTTTTCAGGAAAAGAAAACACCATCCTTTGAAGTTAAGCAACATAGCTAAAATTATGGTATTGAGCCAATCAGGTGCCTGAGAGATTTGGCAAGTGTCTCTTTTTGGCCTTTGCCCCTGTGTTTTAATGAGCAGAGGAGAAAATATTGATGATAGGGCAGGTAATAGCAGCTGCCTGGGGATTAGTAGCCCTATCCTCTTATTTTCTGACTGCCACAAGCTTTTCTTGGGATTTGACATTTGTCGACTTCAGAGGTCTGTGTAATAGCATAGGTTCAAAGGACAGCAATAGGGAAAGTAAAAGTGGCTTTGTGATGTCACACCACCATAGGAAATCCATTACACCTAGTAATTGTGTTATGGCGATTTCTAAAAGGTGTTCCTGTGAATGTTTTTCTCTAGAATGTGTTTGCTGCAGTTGGAAGGGGCTTATACGTGTATAACCTTCAAATGAAGCGTGTGATTGCCTACCAGAAAACTGCGCACGACTCCAATGTCTTGCATGTTGCAAAGCTTCCAAACAGGTAGAAACCCTTGGCAACTTTGCCCCAAGGAAAGAAATGAAGATGCTGATGTACGTGGCTCTTTCCAGCGTTGGCCCACCAAGATCCCTCTTGTTCGTCTGCCATGGAAATTTAAAGTTGACATATAAAACAGAGGATTGTCCATAGTTTTTTCATTCAATTTCATTGGCTTTTCAAGCTAGAGTATAGTAAAAGAGGCTCCATCTCTCTTTGAAGAGATGGAAAGCATTTTTTACAACAAAGATCAATTAGTCCATGCTTACTAAGGTACATGTGCCTTTGCTTGTTATCCACAGATTACTTGAATAGTCTATGGATCAAGGACTGATTTTTTTTTTATTACTTGACAGGGCTTTAAGGTGAAAACAGAAGTGGTCTTTTTATTAATGAATGAGTTTTGTGGGAGGGGCGGGTTGCCACATAAATGACATTTTCCCCAATGATTAAATTAAAAAAAGAGCGGCAGCTGAGATGTACTCATCTCACCAGTGGTTCCAGGCTGAAGGGAGCTATTGTTGTTGGCAAAATAAATGAGGTGGAGTGCTTTAAAAGTGAGTGGAAGAGGCCTGCTGTTCCTCTCCCGGAAAACTATTCAGACTGTTTAGCAGGTGCCCCTGCTAACTGTGTGTGTCATTGTCCCTTTGTTCTACAGGCAGTTTATCTCCTGTTCAGAAGATGGCAGTGTCCGCATTTGGGAGTTACGAGAAAAACTGCAGCTGGCAGCCGAGCCCATGCCGACAGGTCTGTTTCTGCTTCCATAGGGAAAAAGTCTTGCAGATTTTTATGTGGACGATGAGGACGAGTCTACCACAGATGTCAACTGGGAAATGTTTGTGGTCAAGCAGGGGTCCCCACCAGTAATGCCTGGAATAATGTATTTATTACAACTCGTGATTCTTTGGATGGTAGGTGGTTCTTCGTGCTCACCCACTCTGCCCATCAAGATTGCCCTAGATTGTGGGAGAGAGGTGTTGTGCTTTCTGGCTGGGTGGCCTGACCAATGCCGTGGGTAGTGCTTCCTTTTTTCAGGAAGTAACTCAGATGACTTGTTTCATTTGCTTGCAGAGTAGGAGGCAGGGCATATGGGACTAAGCCTGAAATTAAAATGAGGTTAGGTACGAGCCCCTGCCAGGGAAAATCCTATTCCTCTTCCTAATCAACTCAGAACTTAATTCTATCACTGAATTCCTCTACTGAGGTAGTACACTTCAGTGGTAGACCCAGAAGAACCAAAGAAGATCAATCAGGTGCTAAATGGGGGCCCACACAATCAAACAAATGTTTTAAGGACAGCCTCATACATTGTGACCACTGCAGCACCCAGACCAAGCTGGTAGGCAGCATAGCAAGAGAAGAGTTGCTTTCTCGAGGGGAGGCTTTGGAAAGATTGGACTATCGAAAGGCAGTTTCAAACAGAGAGGCCAATGTGTCAGCGTAGGAGGGATTTAGCTTTCTGCACTTTTAAGTGAAGAAAATGTGTTGACTTTTTTAGCCACATCAACTACTGGTAGAATTGTCACCTCTGACAGTTTGTGAATCTGCACTAGCTGCCTTCCCCAAATCTGTTATATTAGTATATTATACAGCATTTGGGCTGGATTATTCAAGCCCTATGCTTCTTCTCTATCCCCTACACCACACTTCCTGCCATTGGCTTCTCCAGCAGTGGGTGGTCGGGGAAAGGAAGGGAGATGGAGCTCACACAAGTTCATTGTTATCATTAGGAATTCTGGTAAACTCTGGAGGGGCAAAAGGATCAAACAGCTTACAAGAAGGGTCATATCATCAGATAAAGATGGACCTCCTCAGGCTCCATTCCCACAGGAGGTTGTGCAGGCTGAAAATAGCAGAAATTAACAAGAGGGCTGGGTAAATGCACGGAAGAGAGGTCCACAACTGAGAATTGACCCTGACGATTTTGTGTTTTCTCCTGCTAGGTTTTTTCAACATGTGGGGATTTGGAAGGGTGAACAAATCAGCCACACAGACTGTTAAAAAGCCTCAAGAAGATGCTACTCTATGTGCCCTGGAGCCGATAGGTGATCTAATTGGACACTCATCATCTGTACAGGTATAGTTATTTATGAGACAGATTACCAACAGGAGCTCGGTACTGCTTTTGCTAATTGTGCAGGGGAAGTACATGAATGAGATTTGCTCTGAAAGAGCCAACTATCCAGGGTTCGTTGCTTCCTGTTGTGGTCCTGCCCAGAATCCCAGCAAAATATTTTCATGCAGATCAATGCATGAAAACCCTAAACAACATATATTCATTTCAGCCACACAGTTTAGAATGCTGCTATTATCTGCCTACCAGGCCTGCTTTTATTCTGCCTTGTGGGGATGTGCCCTGGACTCCACCCTGTGGCTCTATATTTGGCAAGATGGGAGGAGGGAACAAATAAATTTTAGAGAGGCTCAGGGAAAGATTAGAGAAGCAGCTAAGTGGATGGATTGTGGTTTGGGGACTTCAAGGAAGACTGAGACACCCAAGCTTGTTGTGGGCAGGGAAAAGGTCTACCAACTCTGTTATATTGTACTCTTCCCAAAGTAAGGGCTCAAATATGATTGATTTATTATTTTCTCAGGTACTTTATGGAGCAAAGAGAGGGACTTGAGGACATGTGTGCATCTCACGCACATCTTCTTTCATGGGTCCCTAGAAAGCTGTGGGGCCTAGGGCTAGTAATCCAGGGCCTGGCTCTGTATGGGTGGGGAAGGCAGGATGAGCAATGGGAGTTCTGCTTTCTACCCTCCCCTAGTCCTAGAAATGGCCAAGGGGGCAGGACTTTATGCTGCAGGAAGAAGAGATAGCAGTGAATCAGAGCCCTTCATTCTAAAATGTCTTACCAGAGGCACCTACAAAGATAATTTCCACTGCCGTCTAAAGTTCCTAGAGCAAGAGTGGGGCAGACTGCTTCAGAGCAAGTCCTGTGAGCCTCTTCCCTCCCTCTCCCCAAGGCAGGTTGGGAGATTGTTTAGCATTTGCAGGTGGTGCTGGGTCAGCCGTGGTATGGAGTCCAGGCCTCATCCCTAGAAGGCAGAATAGGAGGAGGCCTGGTGGCAGGCAGATAATAGCAGCATTGTATTTTCATGCATTTCATGGGTTTTCATGCATTGGTCTGCATGAAGATATTTTGGTGGGATTCTGAAATGCATATAATTATTGTTTAAGGTTTTGATGTTTGAATCAATCAATTCTATTTTACTTTCCCAAACATTTTATATATATTATTCATTGAGTAACTTGGTTTAAACTTTAAAACCACCTTTTAACATGCCTGAGTCACTCCATAGAGCCAAAGCAGTTTCACATATTCCGGGGAGGCAGGTGGCTGAAGCAGGCATTATTCTCCCTATCCCACAGCTAAACAGAGACCCAGGGTAATGGTGTTACCAAGGGACCAGGCACCCTCTTACACCTGGATGGCAGCCTCTTAATTCTGGCACCCAAATGTTAAAGTGAATTTAGCCATCTGAAATAACAGCTAAGTGCTCTGAATAAGTACCATTCAAGCATTAACATGAACACATTTCACTTTCTGATGAGGGCTTCCTCTTTGGGCAGGGTCCTACTGGATGAGTAAGTTTATGGGTTCCACTTTCAGGCCACAGTGTTCTTTTAGTGACCCAGATCAGTGGTTTGATAAATAGAAGCACTCAAACCTGCATAACTTAGGTTCCCTGAAAGATCTGGCATGTATTTGAGAAGCTTTACCACAGTGAGAAATGGTTTGAGAGGTATTCTAAACAAGGTCCCACTCAGTTTTATACAAAATAGGCATTTCTATATGCAGTAGATATCTGTTCTTAAACTTGAATGAAGTTTAAATGCCAAAGAAACCACTCTTGCTCACCTCCAGCTCTAGGTTTACTGACGCAGGATTCATCTCTACCAACGCTCCTATAGGGTATTCTCCCAAGCACTTAGCTCAGTGTTCTGCACAAAGTAAGCACTGATACCATTGATTCATCATTCTTTACTCAGACTGTGAGCCCCAGATACTGTATTCCATCTGATTCTCTTGTGTAATTTTTTTATGGTATTTGTTAAGCACTTAGTCTGTGCCAGGCCCTGTACTAAGCACTTGGGTAGATACAAGTTCACCAGATATGACACTGTCCAAGTCCCACGGGGTGCTCAGTCTTAATCCCCATTTCACAGATGAGGTAACTGAGCATTCATTCATTCATTCATTATTGTATTTATTGACCACTTACTGTGTGCAAAGCACAGTACTAAGCACTTGGGAGAGTACAACATAGCAAGTAGACACATTCCCTGTCCACAATGAGCTTAGCATTCAATTACTGATGGTATTTATTAAAGCCTTTTTAAGTGGTGTTATGTACTGTGTGGTAAAAGTGTTCATTCTTATTTCAGATGTTCCTGTATTTTGAAGACCATGGACTAGTGACATGCTCTGCTGATCAGCTCATTATTTTGTGGAAGAATGGAGAGAGAGAAGCTGGACTGCGCAGTTTAAGATTATTTCAGAAATTAGAGGAGAATGGTGATTTGCATCTTACTGCATAATTTTGGAGGTGGAGATGTGTGCATCTTATTTTAAGGATAGGTGTACTACCAATCTTGTAGCTATCTGAAAAAAATTCTTAATATATGAATATAAAACATTTTAAATATTTGGACTCTTTTTCCCCACCTGTGCAAATCGGCATTTTCTGGGCCTTAAAATAAACAGGGAAGCTCTTGTACCTCAGAGCTGGCTGGTGGTTTTCCCCCTGAAATCACTGCAAAGTCCCTTGAAAGAAAAGATTTGGGGGACAGCTGCCTAAGTTCCAGTAAACTCTTGCTTTATTTCACCTTTTGGAACAGCTTTCAGGCAAGATGGACCCAAGAGTTATAAAAACTACACCATGAGAGGCAGTTTTTCAGGACCCCAGGTGCCATTGGATTGGGGGGAGGGCAGGGAGAAGAGAGCTATATTCCCAGTATGTCTGCATTTACTAACCAACATTTTTCCTCATGGAGCTTAAAATCAAATTTTCCCAGTGCTCATGAAGAGGCAGGTTGCAAGAGCTGGATGAAACCTATTGTCTTTTTTATTAGATTTTCAAATGAGAAGATACCAGAGTCCTAAAAAAATCACCCTCTGGTAAACTGGAGTTGGGTGGGGGTCGGGGGCAGGGTATCTTCATTTGAATTTCTGCATGATTGACCAGGGCTAACTAGAGGCAGGCATTAAGGGTCTGGAAAAGTAGTAGTTCTGCCATTTTTTTCCTTAAGGAAACTTATCTGGTCTTGTTTACTTGAAGATTGTATGGATGCAGAATTGGTTTTTAATGATTTCAGCTGCAATGTCACAGCTGAGCAAAGATTTTTAAAAAGGACATTTTTTTGTCATGAAAAATTAGCCTTATGACTTAATGGGCCACTAAAGCACAGAGGCTCCCTGTGTAGCTCCTTATAATTCAAAGATGAAAAAGGGGCAGGGGGTGGAAGGAATCCTCTTTTCCACTTTCTCAGAATGTCCAGTCTGCCACAGAGCTAGCATGTCCTCCCTTTCTTAAAAGCAGCACACCTGAACAGTTTTGGGTGTGTTCATTCTGAAATCATTCCTAACTGCTGAGACATTAAAGCAGTGTTCTGTCCAAACCAAAGGGTTCTTGCATGACCTCCTGAAATGATTTCCAAGTAGTGCTTTTCCTAGTTTTACTTTTAATAGTAGAGGTCCTAGGATAAGAGACCTCATTAAGTGAATGTCTAAGTAGGAAGGCTGGCCAGCTGTTTTCCAGGCCACTCCCTGGAGAGGTTTCTTTTCACACAGTTTGTGCTCCACCCTGAATGGGCCAAGTCTTTTGCTTGGGCAAAATATAGGTGAAAGTGGAAAGTAAAAAAAATCCAAACAGAAGCTCCCTTAATGTGCCTTAAACCTTGGATTCAGCTATTCTTTACCCAGAGAACCATGCCCTTTCAGGGTTTTTTTTTAAAAAAACCTTTTTACTAAAAAGGAACAGCATGTTTTTTGATGTGGTAAACCATTTTGGCCCCTTCTCACACACATTACAAACCTCACATGTCTTCATGCACCTGTCTGTATTAGTAAAAATGGGGCAGGGGAGGGAAAGAAAGTACAGGTACCAGTAGCTACTGAACTTTCAAGCTGGGCCATTTTTTTCCTTGAAATCTCTTTGGCACATCTTGCACCTGCAAAATGCCATTTGTAACCCTAGGCTAAGGTGCTCTGTCATTTTCACTTATAAAACACACTAGTCACCCAAAGCTTCTAGAGGTATCTTCCCAACCCACCCAATGAAGAGGTTGAGACACAGGGACATCCTCTCATCACTTCCACTCACCTACTTTCCACAGGCCAGGAGGGAGCACGGGCATTCTGGTCCAGACCTCGAAGGCCTACTTGTCAGAACTCTTCCTCAAAGAATTGGAGCAGATTACAAAAGACATATGACTTAAAGGTAAAGAAATCCCCTAAACAGCCGCAACAGCAAGAATGGGCAGAGCAGGCAAGTGTTTCACAGCCTGAGAACTGGGGCCTTTGTCAAACCGGGCACTAAACTGGAATGGGGACAGTGGCCTGGTGAATCAGGCTACCGATTGACAGCCAAGCAGTCTACTCCTTCCCCCCACCCCTTAATCCAGGGATTTTATACACCTCTTCAGCCTCTCTGCTACTGCTCTGAAAACGATTCAGAAGGCTGCAGCACTCCAACAGAGCCTCCTGGAAAGCACAGCCTGTGAGTATTGGCTCTGTTGGTGGTCTTTCCTCACCTGCAGAATAGGGGTTCAATTCCTATTCTCTGCTCCCCCCCAGCCCCAACCTTAGAGGGAGACAGGAACCATCTCTGCCCTGATTAACTTGCATCATTTACCCCAGAGCGTAGGGCCATGTTTTCACATAGTCAGCACTTAGCAAATACCACCCTTACCTTATTGCCTTAAAGCATTTAACATTTGTACTTTATAGGCATGGCTTAGTGGAAAGAGCATGGGGTTGGGAGTCAGAGGATGTGGGTTCTGCTCTGTGACCTTGGGCAAGACACTTCACTTCTCTGTGACTCAGTTACCTCATCTGTAAAATGGGGATTAGGACTGAGCCCCACGTGGGACAACCTGCTTACCTTGTATCTACGTCAGTGCTTAGAAGAGCACATAGTAAGCACTTTAACAAATACCAAAATCATCATTATTATTATAACTCTACCGGCAAAGCGAGATGTTCGGGAAAGATTGTCCTTGGGCAAGCTTTTGTGTTCTACCTCTACCCTTGCCAGCTCCTAACAAAGGGCTGCTGCCTTCAGAGCAAGTGAGGGCCAAGCTTCCAAAGAACATGGTCTGTGAAACAAAAGAGAGGACACGATAAAGCAAGAATCTTAAAATCAGAAAAGCATTTACGTCAAAATAGGTTAAATCAAAGTAACTGTTGAGAGAGGGGCTCAGGCATAGGAACAATACTTACGGCCACTTTACAATCAAACCTTTTCAAATATACACAATGCAGCAATAGGATACAAAGCCACTCGGTTCTCTTACAATCCTAACAAAAATAGAGCTTATGTACATATTTTCACATGGAAATTTCATGAATGTTTCCACTTGTTGGTACAAAACATAGAAAACATATTGGCATCCTATGTCAATTATTGACCTTTTTTCCCTTGTCCCTGGGAATCTTGTGATTAGAGCACAAAATCTGTACCAGCCTTACTTCTTTTGCCTTGGTGGTGTTCTGTCTTAGAGAACAGCATGCTACACCCAGCTTGAGTAGCTGCAATCTTCACTCTCTCAAAACAGGTACCTGGGAGTGCACAGGGCTTAAAAAAGAAAAATCAGATGCAGTTCTAGGGCTGGGATTTCAAGACAGAAAGAAGAGTGAAATGGTAAAAGGGGAAAGAGGAACTACAAGTCCAAATGAGTGTTCAATAGCAGGGTGATTGAAATGTATAAAAATATGGATCTATGCTTTGGAAGCTTTTTAAGCATACATTTTATACTTTAAAACTGCACCCCAAAAGCTCAGTCTTTAGAGTATTTACACATTTTGTACTATTTTTTACATAATCGAAAGCAAAAATAGCTATGTCCAGAGTGCGTGGGCAAAAAGCATCTGAACCTTGAGACCCGTTTCAAAAAAAATACACAAGTTCATAGGTACATACGGCCTCTAGCGTAACACACTGCAGCATGGTCGTGGACCCGGGAAGAGTAAGTAGATCGATGTAATAAAATCTTTCAAACGGTGGTAGCATACAAAAATCTCTTGTTTAAAAAAAAAGCTGATTAGACATTTAGGCTGAAATGGCTTTTGTCGAATATACTCAGTGCCATACCATGGCTTCCTCTGGAGGTCAGAAAACAGGAACCTCACACGCCCTCCCCCAATCTTTCTGGGGTTTTTTGGGTGAGGTGGCCATACTTCCATGAAGCTTTGCCATAGGGCTGTTCAATCCAAGGGGCACTTTAAAGGAAGCCCAGCAGCTGAGGGGGAAGGGACTAGCACACAAGAAAGTTACCTCAGTCAGTGTTGGCTAAACTGTGCTGGGCCCTCCAGCCTCATACAGGTTTTTGTCCACAGCCATCTCCCCCGACCTCCTCCCCACCCCCCAGCCTTGGATGTTCCCTGGCAGTGAAAGGAGGCCCTGGTCATGCCAGGTGAGTATGTGGCAGATGAGCCTGCCAAGTATGTGCTCTGCCACAAAATGACTGTCCAGTAGAACATTTATTTCTCCTCAGAGTACATAACCTCCTGAAAATGTCCTATAGGGAGCTGGAGGCAATCCCAGGCGAGCACATTAAACAGGGTGACCTACGGTTGTAAACTCCGTGTTACAGGCAGCACACGTCTCTCTCCTCTCTACTTTGACGGGATACACGGGAAGGTTGAGGAGTCCTGGGCCTTGGCCTCGGCATCAGTCGTCAGACGGGAGCCTGAGACTCTTGCACTTTAACTCGTCTAGTGTTTTCCAGTGTTTGTAGTTATCGGCCAAGTGTTTCATCAGGGCCGGCAGGTGCGCAAAGGCTGGAGGGATACAAAAAGAGTCAAATTGGCCAATTTGCAGGTAGAAACCAGAGGTGTTCAAGTATTTTCAAGGCAGTGACTATTCCCTTGGCCCAGGCCAGCATGCTCCCTCTGGATTTAACTTGGTGTTCAGCAGAGGATGTATCAACCCCAGGAACTGATAGTGTTATGCCAAAACAAAGTTCCACTTTTGTGTCAGTCCTATTCAGGACAAGCCAGACCTTCCCCACTCTGGGTTTGGGGGTGGAGAATAACACAGCCCAGCACTTTAATTGGTCAAGAGCAATTTTAGTTTAAAACTCCCAACCAGGATGGGGGGAAGTCATGGGACAGGGAGAAAGGGGTCCTGGAAGTCCCACCTCAGAGTGTGACAGCATCCAGAGCAGCTGCCCCCTGGGGCCTGGCTGGGTAGTCATCAGGGCCACCCCGTCTCCAGACCTGACTGTGCCCTGGGCAAATCCCTGAGGCCGGAAAGGCTCAGCCTGTCTCTGCTGCTTTAGCGCCTGCCAGAGGCAAAAGGTTCCGAATTCTCCAAAGCCCCCTCGGACTGGGACTGCCCCACCTGCCAGGCAGCGCCTCTATAAGCTGAATGGCCTCTCTGTGCTCAGTCCAGAGAAAGAAAGGACCTGCTCCTGGCCTTGCACAAGGCAGATAGATAGATGAAAACTTTCACTCCCATACACCAACCTTAGTCACTGGAGCATTTCTAACTTCACCGTCTCTGAGTTGCCACTTTCTGTCCACAATCTACCTAGATTTGACATCGGGAGGTCACTGATGACCTTGGAGAGTTGCTTTCCCAGTGGAGTTGGAGGCAGAAACTGGATTGTAGAGGGTCAAGAAGGAAGTTGGAAGAAGTGGGTGTATATCACCCTCTCAAAGAGTTTAGATAGGAATGGCAGCAGATAGGTGGAGTATAAGTGGGAGAGGGGGCAGTGGGATCTGGAGGCTGTTTTTACAATGGGAAAGACGTGAACATGTTGGAAGGCAAAGGGGGAAGGCCAACAATCAACTAATGGTATTTACTGAAGCGCTTACTGTGTGCAGAGCACCGTACGAAGACCAAACAGTTACCCCCCCATTATTACTGCAGTCACTTAGCTGGTTTTCTTGCCTCCACTCTCTCCCCTCTTTGGTCTGTATTTCACTGTGTTGACCAGATCATTTTTGTAAAATCACACTCTGCACATCTTCCCACTCATCAAAAACCTTCAATAATTTCCCATTCCTCTCTATTCAAACTCCTGACCACTGGCTTTTAAGGCACACAATCACTTCTCTCCCTCCTATTTCTCTGTTCTCTCCTCCCACAACACACCAGCTTGTACTCTTTGTTCCTCTTAAGCCAACCTTCTCAATGGGCTACGTTTTCACCTCTCCTGCCTTTGATTTGATCAATGGTATTTTCTGAGCACTTACAGTGTAGAAAACACTCTACTAAGTGCTTGGAAGAGTACAACAGAGTGATAGACATGTTCCCTGCCCACAAGGTGTCTACAGGGGGAGACAGACAACAAAATAAATTACAGATATATATAAATGCTGTGGGCCTGAGGTGGGGACATATCAAATGCTTATGGGGTTACAGATCCAAGTGCACAGGTCAGAGGGAGAGAGAGAGAGAAAAGGGGAAATCAGGGCTTAGTTAGGCAAGGTCTCTTGATGGAAATGTGTGGGCAGGGAATGTGTCTACCAACTGTGTTGTACTCTCTCAAGCACTTAGAACAGTGCTCTGCCCTCAGTGCTCAATAAATACCATTGATGATGGTAATAACAACTGACATTTTTTAAGCACTTACTATGTGCCAGGCACTGTACTAAGCACTGGGGTGGATACAGGCAAATCGGGTTGGACACAGTTACTGTCCCACATGGCGCTCACGGTCTTAATCCCCATTTTAAAGATGAGGGAACTGAAGCACAGAGAAGGAAAAATGATGATGTAGTTTTAGGATGGCTTTGAAGGTGGGGAGAGTGGTGGTCTGCTGGATAAAATGGGGATGTCTGAAATTCCTTTTCTCATCAAATTCAGCAGACCATAGCTTTCCAAGACCTTCTGAAATCACAGCTCCGGGAGGCTGTTTTTCCCAATTTCCCTTCTGCCCAATTTATATCCCACCCAACTTACTTCCTTAGCACTTCTTTGCCAACTACATCCTTGCTCATGCACAACCACCACAACTTATGAACATATCAACTTACATACCCTATTAAGCAGTCACTCATCTACACATTTAATTTTCCTTCTTCCTATTTACACTGTTTTGGAATGGACTGTATGCTCCTTGTGGGCCAGGACCACTTCTACCAACTCTGTGTAGTTACTTTTCCAAGCTCTTAGTATAGTGCTCTGCACACAGTAAGCACTCAATAAATACCACTGATTAATTTATTGCCTAGAGACTTGCCTCCCTGCTATACAGTAAGCTCCTTGAAGGCAGGGATCTTATTATATTCTCCCAAGCTCTTAGTACTCTGCACACAGTAGATGCTCAATACTACTTATTGTTGGGCACCTTTACATCCTCTACTATTGAAGCACGTACTCATTCACTTATCTGTCTGTCCATTGTTTTCCACCTCTCTGTAACTTCTTTTGTGTCTCTCTCTCCCATTAAACTTGTAAGCTCCTTGAAGGCAGAGAATCATGTCCTCTATTGTGCTCACCTAAATGTGCAGCATAGGGTAGGCAGCAGGGGAGCAGGAGGCAAACAAGAAGATGAGCAGATTGGGGAGGGAGGAGGTCCTAGGAAAGGTCAGAGTGGAGCCGGCTTGCCTTTTGGGGGAGAAGAATGTTTCACTTTGCTTAGGCCCTGTGCATTCCTGGTGTGCTCCCACCTCTGCTAGAGCAGTGGGGGCGCAGGGCAAAAGAATCTTTCTGACTTTTCTGTCACTATAGAGAGCACTACCATTCTTGCTGTTTCACAAGCCTGAAACCTTGGCATTCTTCTCGACACCTCATTCAACCCACATATTTAATCTCCCACCAAATCCTTTTGGTTCTTTAATAATAATAATAACTGTGGTATTTGTTAAGCGCTTACTATGTGCCAAGCATTGTACCAAGTTCTGGGGTGGATTCAAGCAAAATGGTAGGGGACAGTCCCTGAGCCACGTGGGGCTCACAGTCTCCATCCCCATTTTACAGATGAGATAACTGAGGCACAGAGAAGTAAAATGACTTGCCCAAGGTCACACAGCAAACGTGCGGCAGAGCCGGGATTAGAACCCATGACTTTCTGACTTCCCCATGACTTTCTGACTTCCAGGCCTGTGCTCTAACCACTATGTCATGCTGTTTCTCATCATTAAAATCCACTCTTCTCCCTCCAAACTGCTTCCATATTGCTCCAAGCATTTATCCTATCCCACCTTGACTACCCCATCAGCCTCCTTGCTGACCTCCCTTTCTCTTCTATTTCCCAACTCCAGTCCCTTCTTCATTCTCTTGCCCAGATAATTTTCTGAAAAAAGTTCAATCCTCATCTCCTCAAGAACCTCCAGTAGTTTCCCATCCACCTCTGCATCAAGTCCTTACCACTGGTTTTAAAGTACTCAGTCACCTTACTCCCTCCTATCTTCCCTCACCGATTTCCTTCTACAACCCAACCTGCACACTTAGCTCCTTTAACACCAACCTACACACTGTTCCTCGATCTCATCTATCTCACCACCAACCTCTTGCCCACATTTCCCTGACCTAGAACTCCCCTTCATATCCAACAGATGATCACTCTCCCCACCTTTAAAGCCTTATAAAATCACATCTCCAAGGGGCCTTTCCTAAGTCCTCATTTCTCCTCCTCCTCCCTCAGCCCCCTACAGCACAACAGTCTCCCCTACTTCACTGTGAGTAAACAACTTGTGGGCAGGAAATGTCTACCAACTCTATTAGATTGTACTCTCCCAAGCGCTTAGTACAGTGCTTTGAACACAGTAAGCACTCAATAAATACAGTTGAATGAGAGGAGCCCCGGCCAGCTTACCGTCCCACGCATCAAACATGTCCGTTATGAAGTAGTCGATGAAGGAGATCTGTGACTTGGGGATGCTGCACGTCTTGCGGTCGAAAACTGGCATGACAACTGGCAACCCCTGCCTCTTCTCTTCATCTGTCTGTGGGAAGCCAGAAGCCCGTCATCAGCCTGGGAGAGTAGTTCTAGTCACTCCTGATCCCAGGAACCCACTCACTCCCCAAGGTGAAGACCCTGTTGCCAGAGGTTTCTGGAGGCCTCTGCGTCGCTGAACCGAACGATGGTGGGCCACCAGTATCCTCTCCTCCGCTAGCCATCACCATTGCTTCCCCTCAACCAGTTCTCCCACTGCCACTGCCTTCACACCTACTGCTTCCAGCTTGACACCCCCACTCCCTGCCCCCTGGCTGCTGTCCCACCTTCAATCCCCTCCCCCCCCAAAACTCCCACTTCTCGCTTCTCCCATAACCCGACACGCAGCCTCTCTGGCCTCTGCATTCTTCTCTGTGCTGCCCTATCCATGGAGTGGCCAGGCCCTGGGGAGCTTGGGTTGTGAGCTGTGAGCAAACAGGAGCTCCAGGGTTGGGAAGGGTCCAGGGAGCGATACCGTGAAGGGAAAACTTAGGGCCACAGCCGCAGACCAGACGGGTTTACCTAGGTCTCCGGCCAGCCAGCCCGCCTATCTGCCCTGTCCACTGCCCACTCTGGGGTTCCGCCTAGTCTTCCAGCTCCCTATCTCCCTGCCGGCTGCCACAGCCTTTGCCATATCACTGCTCACCGACGGTGAACGTGAGAAAGAAAGAGGAGGAGGCTAAGCCGTGGTCAATCTCCCCCTCCGAGCACCTGGGATAGGCTTTTGACCTTGAGCATATCACAGAAAAACGGTAGAAGAGAGACGGGCCCATCTCTGGGTCGCTGCCTTCAAGTGCCTATGTCGGAACCAATCCCGCCAGCCCCCATCTCCCTCATCCCGCAACGGCCTAGGGGAAAAGGAACAGTCTCAGGAGGCTCGCGACATGAGCAGAGAGCTCTGATGGAGGCTCCCGTTAAGGCCAGAAGTCTCCTTGGCCAGTGTGGGGTAGCCTCTCCCCTTTCCAGCACCTGGGGAGGGGATCTGAGCCTCTATTGCCCACCCTGCTGCCCCCTCCAGCCCCCACGCAGGCCCCGTACCTGGGCGAAATACTCCTCCGAGATCCTGCCGGCCCACTCGATGCACAGCTCCAGAGGCCGGCAGGGGTTGGCCACGTCCGCGCACTTGATCATCATGCGCTTGATCAGCATTTGGGTCTCGGGGAAGTTTCGGCCACTGGCCGGACACTCACAGTCGCTGCCCTCACTCTGAAATGCAGGCACTGCGGTTACTCCAGACTGGATGCTCCTTGAGGGCAGGGAATGGATCTACCAACAGTAATAGTGTATGCTCCTAAGCGCTTATCGTCACAGTGCTCTGCACACAATAAGTGCTCAATAAATACATCGATTGTTTGAGGGGTAGCCCAGTCAGCAAGGGGACAGACATGGGGATACAGTCCTTTCCTCTCACGGGGTCCAGGGGATGCGGGGTCAGGGGTCTCCTGGGCAGGATGGGAGCATTTGGGATAGGTGCTCTCATACCCTGCCCCTGCTCTACTTGTGCATCATGGCTGAGGAGGGCAGGGGAGCAAGTCCCCTTCCCCACTTGTAAACAGACCCAATGGGCCAAATAGTTGAACACATATATTCTATTTGTTTCCACAGAGCACTGTACTAGATGCTTGAGACAGTAGAGTGAAACTGATGGACAAGGGGCTCAAGGGGCTTAAGCATAATTTTATTTAGATTTTCATTTATATGTTCAATTACTATTCTATCCTGCCATACTGGAACCACTTCTTGTTGCGTACGTCTACACTCACTATTTGCCAACAGTTTTTGTCTGTTTTCCCCGACAGATGGTGCACTCACTGGGAGCAGGCAATGTGTGTCTTGCTTCTGACATTTGCCTGAGCAGTTTAGTATAACGGCCCACACTCAGGAGGCTCACGCTACGCTAGCACCCCCAACTGACAGGCTGAGAACGCACCAGACTAAAAATTGCATCTCCTCCAAGAAGCCTTCCCTGATTAACTTATTTTACCCCACTCACCCTATACTCCCACCCTTCTGCATTGCCTATTGTCTGTACTCTTTAAGCACCCCAGCCCCACAGCACTTAAGTTCATATTCCTATACTTTCCCATTTTCCCTATCTGTAATTTAATGTCTGTCTCCCACATAAGCTGTAAACTCCTTGAGGACAGGGATTGTGTCAACTAATTTACTGCATTGGATGCTCCCAAGCACTTAATACAGTGCTCTGCACACAGTAAGTGCTCAATAAATACCACTGATAAGAAAAAACCAGGTGCTGCTGGGCCTGGAGTCGGGAGAAGACTGAAGACTGCCTCTCTGAAGACTACTTATTTTAATTGAGACTTTTGGACAGCTGAATTTGTAACTTATTGCTGTTTGTAATTTCACTGTATTTGCTTTAAGTACCTGCCCCCCACCAGACTGTGAGCCCACCTGTCCAACTGTCTTGAACCTACTCCAGCGCTTAGCACAGTGCTTGGCACATAGGAAGTGCTTAATAAATTTTTAACTAACTAGCTAAGGGTCCCAGAGGGCTTCAGGACCCAGTTCCGGCATTTGGGTCTCCTGGGAAAGGAGGGGCGCTGCCTCCGGGCCCATCCTACAGGAGGAGACCCCAGCCTGGCAGGAGCTATAGAGCTGTGGGTGAGGGCCGGGGGACTCAATAAAAAGTGAGGATCTCTGTCCCGCCCTCTCCAGATACCCCCAGCCCACAGGCTGTCTCAGGGACTGGGCACAGAGTGGAATCAGAGTCCGGACTGCTGGGAAGACAGCGGGGTGGAGGGGGGAGGGGGAAGAGATTCACAGCTCGGGGAGCCCTTACGTTGGAGTTGGTCTCGTCGGCAGCTGGGGGCTTGTTGATGCTGTTCACAAACTTGTTCACGTGCTCAAAGTGCTTGGTCATCTCGGTGGCCAACACCATGTCGATGATGGCCTGGCGCAGCGTCCGGTAGTGATTCCTGCCAGAATCCGGATCCAGCAGAGTCACTCAGAGGCTCCTCCTTTCGGTGCCTGGCAGGGTCCACCCTCTGCCAGGCTGGGGGAGCCCAATGCTGCTCCCATAGCCTAGACTGCCCCTGTGGGCATCTGGGGTGCCCCTAGACAATGCCAGGTAGCTCCCTCCTCCTCTCCCAGGGCTAGTGACCCTGCAGCTCCTGGCTGCCTGGAGCATTCTGGGATGACAGGAAGTAAGAGGGAGCAGGAGGGCAGACCAGTGCCCGTCTGAGAAGAGTAAAGTGGCTCAGGGCTTGACCATCCCCCTCACCCCCGTGAGAAGAGGTGGCACCTTAGGCTAAGGCAGCTCCTGCCCTCACCAGAACTGGCAGTATCACCTAAGCATTTCACAGTTAATGCTCTATTGTGTAATGACATCAGTAAGAGCCTTTAATGGAACCCTGCAGGACCTCAAGCACAGTTCTGGGGGAGATCCTTGGCTCCCAGCTTTGCTCTAGGGCTGCCGTGCCCCCCTCCCACTGTGAATATGGATGCCACTTCCAAACCAGGGTACTCGGTGGCGGGATACTGGATGCTTAGAATAAATGCCCAGGGCCAAAGGGCTGGCAGGGGACAGGCCAGCTAAAAACCAAACTGGCCACCCTATCCTGGAGTCCCCCGGTCCTCTGGCCCCTGGCATGCCCAGGGATGGGGGTGGGAGAGAACCAGACCCTCCCCTCACACCTGTCGATGTTCTTGAAGATGTTGCACTTGCTGTCCTTAGTGGTGAGCTGGAAGGCCAGGGCAGAGTGGTGGCTCTCTAGCACGGCCGTGTCGTTGTACAGCACGGCCAACTCGCTGCCCGCGTTGCACAGGAAGCTGTTGGTGCGACCGGGGTGATCCACGTCGTGGACGGTGGCGGCGATCAGCGCCGCGACCTCGTCCAGCTGGTCCAGGCTGCCCTGTGGAGGCAGCGAAGCAGAACCTCTGGTGATGATGGGGATGATAAAAAAAAAAAAAGGGCAATTCCTGGAATTTGTACAGCCTTTGTATTTTCTCAAAGCCCTTTCACATTCCTCATCTCCTTTCAACCTCACATCATCTCCAACAGGCACTCCTCTCCCTACTCTATGATGAAACCAGGGCTCAGAGAAGTTGTGTGATTTGTCTAAGGTGACAGAGCAAGACAGTGACAGGTCAGGGATTAAAAACCAGGCCACCCACCTCACAGGGCTGAACTCTTTCCATCAGAACAAGCTGTGTGCCCCCTAGCCCCCATGCTGCCTTGTGCGGTTCCTGGGCCAGGCTAAGCAGCGGGGAAGCCCACTTTTCACTGGGCCTGCAAAGCTCCCGGCACTTGTGGGAGCTTCTGCTGTGCCAGGCAGGGCTAGGCTTAACCCTCTTGTCCCTCTATTTCCCTCTGCTCCTCCCCCTCTCCCTTCCCATCCCCTTAGCACTGTACTCGTCTGCTCAACTGTATATATTTTCATTACCCTATTTATTTTGTTAATGAATTGTACATCGCCTCGATTCTATTTAGTTGCCATTGCTTTTACGAGATGCTCTTCCCCTTGACTCTATTTATTGCCATTGTTCTTGTCTGTCTGTCTCCCCCGATTAGACTGTAAGCCCGTAAAACGGCAGGGACTGTCTCTATCTGTTGCCGACTTGTTCATTCCAAGCGCTTAGTACAGTGCTCTGCACATAGTAAGCGCTCAATAAATACTATTGAATGAATGAATAGGCTGCAGCTTCAGCCCTGGGGAAACCCTTCTCCCTCATCTGCAGTGGCTCAGCCTCATAAATGACACCGAGGGCAGATGGCACCTCCCAGCACAGACCACCCAGGGACTTCTGGTCAGCACCCACTGGGAATGCTGCTCTCTTGGCTCATCTCTCGGTCCACTGCTGTGGACAGTTTGGTGAGTGTTGAGCCCGAGGTCACGACCAGATCCAGGCCCAGGGCTTGGGGGTGACCTGAGTCAGTCTAACAGCCGAGAGGACAGCGTTCCCCAATTCTGCCTGTTGGCTGGGAATCCGCTCCCTGGGCTGTCTCACGGTCCTGGGCCAAGCATGATCCATCCCATGTCCTAGCTGGGGAAACTGAGGCCACAGAAAATGCCCTCATTCAGTCTCACAGAGAAGTGGGGAGTGCAGTGCAGGACGGGATCTGCCCGCCAACCTCAGAGAGCAGCTCCCTTTGCTTCTCCTGCCCCCACAGGCAATGGGTCAGTGATGCCTCAGTCTGGGAAGCTCTTGGAGGGACTGACCACTTGCCTAGGGTCTGACCCTCTCCTCCTCCCACCCACTGTGGCTCCCGGGGCGGGGGGTGGATGGAGATGGAACCTGGCCTGGGCTCTGGGATGTGGGCAGCCCCAATTCCATCCTCAGGGCAGAACTCAAACCCTCTTCTTGGGTCGGAGAAGGCATCAGGGAAGTGGAGGCAGTGTGACATAGTGGAAAGGGTTCAGGCCTGGGAGTCAGGTGAACAGGGCACTAGTCCTGGTTCTGCCCTAGTCTGCTGGGGGACCTTGTTCAAGTCAGTCATCTGCTCTGGGTCTTGGTTTCCACATCTGTGAAATGAGGGGAAGGTGCCAGCGGGCCCCCAGGCCAGGAACGCTACCTTCACTCTCTCCTTGCCCAGGAAGAAGGCAGTGGCGTGCAACACATCGGCAGCGTGGGTAGAGTTGTGATAGGCATTGGAGGCGTGGTAATTGGCTTCCATCACCTGCAGCCAGGCCCGGAGTGTGGCTTCTGAGCAGTTCAAGAACTCGCACACGCCAAACCGGCCGAAGACCTTCAAGCCCAGATACACCAGCGGCCTAGAAGGGGAGGCGGGTGTGAGGGTGACATCAGACTGGCTATTTCTGCCTCCTGATCAGGCCACCCCTGGTCCCTAGCGCCAGAAACCTGGCCAGGTGTCTCCTGGTGCAGATAAACTCACTAGCCTGACTTGAAGACTCATCTTCTTCCCAAAGAGGAGCTGATTTCGCAGGGAACGTATCTACCAACTCTCTGTATGCTCAGTATACACTATGTGTCCAATAAATACCATTGATTGATTGATTTGCAAATTTGGGGGTGGAGCCCTGAAACACAAGCTGGCACTTGGGGCAGAGGAAAGAGGAAGGGAGAGAGGGAATGGAAGAGGAGGGAGGAAGAGCAGGGAAGGAGCGAGAATGTGGGGAAGGAAGAGGAAGTAGCCAGGGGAACTGGAGGAGGAGAAGGACGAATAAGAGGAGGACGACGAGAAGCAGTGCTACCGGGCCCTGGGACTGGGCACCAGGACCAGGCACCGGGCGGTGATGCCAAGACGGGGTACTGGGACTGGATGCAAAAGGTTGTCTTTGTCCCACCTGTTTCCCTCACCCCTGCCCGATCGTGTAGCCCACCAGGCCACCCAAGCCCTGTCACCACAGCAGCTGTGGCCCCGGACTTCCTATCCCTTACGTGCTCAGCTCACGCCCTGGAGACCCCCACGAGGACTCCGGTCTCAGTTAGAGGGGGCCAAGAGGGGAGCTGCCAACTTGGCTCCTCTGATTCTTCCTCAAATCCAAGGACTAGGCAGGCTAGTTACGTCACCCTTCCAGCTCCCAAAACGGAGGGGGAAAGGGAATAGCACTGCCCCCGCAGTGACCAGACTCCCAAGTCTCACGTAACAGGGGGTAAGATCTCCCACGACAGACACCGAGGACAGAATAGATGACAGTAGGAGTGGATATTCACCCCTCTACCCCCAGGGTCCTGCCCCAGAGGGGGCCCCTTACCGTCTATGGGTCACAGCTTCCAACTCAAAGATGTTGAAGTCCCAGCTCTCCTCGCGGGCGAGCAGCTGAGCGACATGTGGTGGGGCATCATTGACAGCGACCGGCAGGGAGAGATGGTTGTGGCTGTGGTGCATGTCTGCACGGATGGGTGGGGTAGGGCAGGGAGGTCAGCCTGCAACTCACGGTTCACCGCCCTTCCCTGCCCCCTCCTCTCCGCCCCGTGCCACTCGACCCAGGCTGGCCCCAGGTGGACCCCCTGGGATATGGTCCCGCCGCTTCCTAGGTTTGATTGGAGAGGTCCTTTCTCTCCAGCCCAGGGGCACCCCCTATCCCCGGGTGGGCTACGGAAAAACCGCCTGCCATTGCCCTGAAGGTAGAGCACACGCCGCAGCCCAGCGGCGAACCAGAGAGTCAGGACCTGCCGGAAAACTTACTCTTGGAGAACACGTACTCATTCCCCGAGAGCCTTCTCAAGCCATCCTGAAACGTAGAACGAGGCCGTGAGTGGCTGGAGACAGGAGCCGGGAAATGGTTGGGCAGCGGGGGAATTCTCTGCAAGCCCCTCACAGCCCCTCGTCTTCCTCTGGGCATCTAAAAAGGCCACCTCCTCTGGGCAGCATTCCCCGATTAACTCCCACCCACTTTCTGGTCACATATCCTATCGGCCACGTGGCCACCACTCACGGTCATCAGGCCTCCGACGAGATCGCTGGCGTGCGGGTCCTGGCCCCGGGCGCCCAGCTGCGGGGAGTAGAGCTCGGCGGTCCGCAGGATCTCCAGCACTCGGTCCAAGGCCTCGGCGACCGTGCCGGGGCTGTTCTCTTGGGCAGTGTTGATGATGTTGATGACCTGTGGGGATCCGGGCCTGGGTGAGCCGCAGCCCTTCGCTACCCTGGCGGGACAGGGTGGGACAGGGCAGGCTCCTCCTCAACACGGCTCTCGGAGAAGTGCTGGCCGCAGCGGTCACCCTGGCCAACTTCCAACCTGTGACCGCATCCTACTTAGCCAGGCACCTGCTGCCGGTGAGTGTCCCCGAATGCCCAGACCGTGGCTCTCCAAAATGCATAGAGAAACCTGCGTTCTGGCAGAATGGGTGGCCCTCATATCTAAAAACATGCACAAATGTACTGCAGTTACATTCGGACATACATAAACAGCCCCCCCACAAGACTTCCCCACACCCCACAATAGCCCTGGCCAGTCTGGCTCTGCTTGAAACAACTCAAGTCAGGTGAGAATCCACAATGGGAGGCTGAAATGACCCAGATGATTTGTGGGAACCAGCCCGGCCCCAGCCTTGGGGGAGAGCATGGAGGACAGAACCGTCTGGACATCTTGGCTTCAGAACTGAAGCTATGGCCCAGCCACGCCTGTCTGGGAGGCCCAATCCAGCCCCATGCTCGCTGCAGCCCCCGCCATGCCCAGCGACCCTCACCTTTGTGATCGGAGCTTCGATGGTCATGGAGTGGATCCTCGCCATGGACGGGTACCGGCGGTTCTGCAGGCTGGGGGCTGCCGAACAGAGAAGGCCCAGCCCCGCTGCCTCAGAGCAAACTCCCGCCCTTGCTGCCCTAACCCATCACAGGTCAGTGAAGAACGGTGACTGAGCTTGCTTGAGTTTTTCAGGTGCTCTGTATTTGGTTTTCCAACTAGACCAAATGATTCTGCTCAAATCTTTTATTGCTTACCCCTCAGAACCAGAGAAGAGGTTGGAAACTTGACTGAGTGTGGAACCCTACCAACCCACTAGGAGTGGACTGGCCAGACCCCGCTCCCAGCTCCAGTCCCCTCCCCTCACTGGTAGGTAGTTCCTCAGTGAGGCAGAAGCAGTTCCCATATTCAGTAACAGCGCTGCCTACCCACCCTCCGGCCACAAGTAACACCTCACTCAACTCTTTTAGCTGGTGCCAACCACAGTTTTTGGGTTTTGAAAGTGAAACCTGACCTTCTTGTTCTCCCAACTGAGCTTAAACAAAGGAAATTAATAATAAAATTATTCAATAAGGAAAAAAATGTGGGACAATTAAAAACCTACCCGGATTTTCAAGAGTGTTTTGAAAAGCCTGTTCTTCAGGCTCTACAGATAATCTTAACTTGCCTTGCCAGGCTGCCTGATTTTAACCAGGGCCTTTATTTTCCTTACCCCAAAAAATAACTGACCCAATAGGCCATTTTCTTACCATCGCTGCTCCGAGACGTTATCGATTTGACATCAATCGATTCTTTCCTCCTGTTCTTGTAACGGAATGAGTGCGACTCTAGAAACACCCAATCGAGGTGAAAAGTGGATTAGTTTTTAACCTAACCTGGGGGTGACGGGGGAAATCTCTGATTGGTGCAGGTGGTATCCCAGAATTAATCACTTTACTCTGTGGACAGTCTGATTTCTCTGTTAGTGTCCAACTGATCCTGGGACCACAGTCTTATATTCACTGGGATCTGAAATGCCACTTTACTTCCAGACGGGCAGACGCAATGGCCCGACATTAGGAACGTGGGCTAGATTGCAGCAACCTTTTCCGTCCGGCCCCACTTGGGCTGGTAAGAGGGGCCGAGAGTTAGGGACTGCTCTGCTTTTCACTCTGGCTTCTTTGAATGGCTGAATTGCTAGTTTGCGATCCATTTTTCTCTGCCTCTGTTCTTTCCCCAGATTAACACTGGGAGCCCGTAGAGCCAGAGCGATATCGAACCCGTTATGAATTCGCCTCAGAGCCTAACACAGTGCTTCTGACCCCAGGAGGGCTGAAGACAGTTACGGCTTTGTTGGTGGGTAGGGGTCCTGGACTCTTCAGGATCGTTTTTGGGCATCCTTGGGTGTCCAGCCTCTGCAAGCTCATTGTAGGCAGGGAATGTGTCCGTTCTTGTTCTATTGTACTCTCCCAAGCGCTCAGTACAGTGTTCTGCACACAGTAACAGTTTAATAAATATGACTGACTGCTTTCCAGAGGCTCCATAAGGAAGGCAGAGACACAGAGGACCCACCCGAATATGTGTGGGGAGAGCAGAGATGGGGGCAAAGGCACCCCTGGGATTCAGACCACTGCCAGCCACCCCCAATTTTTCCCGGTGCTGCTGAGCTCCAGCCTGCAGGCCACTTTCTTCTGGCCAGACCCCCAGCTTCCCAGACACCTGCTAATCCCAGGCTGAGGGCACCAGTGTCCCTCAGCTGCCATTGGCACTGTTGGTGGTGATATTCTTTAAGCCAGCATTGCCAAGCAATCAGAGGCATGGCCAGGCCGGACTGGAGTGGCTTTTGACAAGAGGTCTGAATGGCCCACTGCAGTTAGTGGTTTTGATGAACAAAAATATGAATTGTTGGAGTCTCACCTGACGTGGAGTTGTCTGCTGAATCACGATGGATCTTATGGATCTAAATTGGTTCAAAAGTTGAGAGAGAAAGAGAATTCAAAGACAAAGCTGACTTCATTCCTTCCAAACAGTCACTTCCTTTCCCAAATCTTAAGATTTCTACAGCAGACAAGGACAAAGATGAGAGACTTAGTCGCGGATGGGTCCTGAGTAAACAGTGTTGATGATAATGTGAGGCACGTCACGTACCACTCTCTTGAACCTCACTGAAGGGAAGCTTGGTTGAAAGCCCACTGAAGCATTCCTTCCCTGCCCACGGTGATGCAACCTGTTCTCCGCCTGCTCTATTATGGTTATTTGCTCCTCGAGTTGCATTGTATTTGGGAGCTGAGTCAGGCTGACCTTTTCTTAATTTCATTGTATTTTCTCGCTCCTCCCCGTTTCCTCATCTGCTGCATTGCCTCTGACAGCACTTGGTGTACACACGTGCACGCACACAAACACACACGTGCGCACAAGGGGGCAAGGGGTAAACCAGGACAGTTGGTCGAAATACTGATGGCTGCCCCATCCGAGTGGGCCATTCACGTTCTTCAGCCAAACTCTATCTAGGTTAATTGCCTGCCTCTCTGCAAATCTCCATTACCCCAAGATTTCTTGACCAAGCCTATCAGGTCACCCATACTTTTCTCCTTAAGTCTCCCTCCTTCTCACTTTCCCAAACTGACTCAGGTGGCCACAACTCTCATAATTATAATTCTGGTATCTGTTAACCACTTAGGTGCCTGGCACTATATTAAAGTGCTGGGGCAGATACAAGATAATCAGGTTGGACACAGCTCCTGTCCTATGGAGGGGGTGGGGAGCGCCTCAGTAACGGGGGGAACAGGTATTGAATCCTCATTTTACAGATTAGGAAATGGAGGTACTGATCAGTTATGTGATTTGCCCAAGGTTTCACAGCAGGCAAGTGGCAGAGTTTGGATTAGAACTCAGGTCCTATGACTCTTAGGCCTGGGCTCTTTCCTGTAGACTCTGCTTTCCGTGGACAAGACAGAGATTGCCAGGGATTTACTCCTTCTTCCCAGATGCCCCATTTCTGCGTGAAGATGACTGGATGCATATCAAAGATCACCTGACTCAGGCAGGGCTGCTTTTAACTCTGGGAAAGGGTCTCTCGGTATTTGGCATCTGTTCTCTCTGTCATCTGCTGTAGATATGGGGTGAGGGGGGACCCCTGGACTGGGTTGGCTTCAGAAGGGAAGGAAATGAGGCAGTGGCCTCAGGGTGCTCTTTTAGAGAGAGCGGGATGGAGCGGCTGCATGGGGAGACAAAAGGGGGGTGGTAGGGAGTGCAGTGGGGCATCCAGGTGCTGCAGAATGGCCTACTGGATAGAGCGGGACTATCCTGGGAGCCAGAAGGAACTGGGTTCTAATCCAAACTCTGCCACTTCTCTGTTGTGTGACCTTGGGCAAGTCGCTTAACTTCCCTGTGCTTCAGTTACCTCATCTGTAAAACGGGGATTGAGACTCAGAGCCCTATGTTGGACAGAGTCTGTGTCCAACTCAATTATCTTGTATCTACCCCAGTGCTTAGTACAGTGCCCGATACAAAGTAAGCACTTAACAAATACCACAATTATTATTACAAGAGAGGAGAGTGTGCCAATAAGGACCCAGGAGGGGGACACAATGGATCAGCTTAATAGTATTTGTTAATCATTTGCTATGTATCAAGCACTGTTCTAAGTGCTGGGGTAGACACCAGTTAATCTTAAGGAGGAAGGAGAACAAGTATTGAATCCCCATTTGCAGAATGAGGGAAATGAAGCACAGAGAAATGAAATCACTTGCCTAAGGTCACACAGCAGGCAAGTGGCAGATCTGGAATTAGAACCTAGGTCCTCTGACTCCAGGCCCAAGCTCTTTCCACTGGGCCACACTGCTTCCCACAATCCGGAGCAAGGGAGGTCGCAGCAAGGGAGGTCGGTGTCAGGGGCCCCTCCGCTCTAAGTTCAGAGGGATTTTCAAATGCTGTGTATGAGATTATTATGCCCTGTAACACAGTAACCCCCTCTAGATGAAGGAAAGGCAGGCAAACCTCTGAAGCCATCCCCACCCTGTCTTCTCTCATCCACTCCCTTTCCACCCACTCCACGCTCACTCTTGCTGACTGACAAATGGTAACTGAAGGCCAAGCTCTTTACATAGGAAAAGCCCCCATTTTAAAGCTCTCTTGTCCCAAGACACTGTCACTAGCCGACGGGCCAACCAGTTCCACTCCGCTAAGCAGATGAAATCTCTGGAGCACAGTCAATTTCGGCCAGTGCCCGAACGTTTCCCTACTCTCATTATTCTGGCCCTCGACGGAGAGTCATTACTATAGCAGTTATTGATTCTCGGGCTGCTTCTGCTGTTCCACCAGCAGAAGATCCTAGTTACCAGCAGAGGAAGCCCCTTCTAACGGGCCTCTTGAGGGGTTGTGCAGGGGAAGGGAGGGCCCCAGGATGCCACAGGAGATGTGGGAGTGGCAGAGCGCCCTCTCCCAGCAGGGACCCAGGCCCGGAGCGAATGGGCATTTTCCTTTCAGGTCAGTGGGTGATGGCAAGGAGGCCCTTAAGCCAGCCCGAGTGGACTACGCCGGCTTGGGAACTAGGACCTCTGCTCCAGGCAGTAATCGAGTGAGCTTACAGAGGGAGCTGCCATTCGAAGATTTGACAGTCCACAGGCCAAGCCAGACAGCGTGCCTGTGCTCCCAGGGATGTGGGAGGGAAATGATGAGGGAGGGATCGGGGACACCTCTGGGGGTTCCAACAGGCTTCAAACGCCCACAAGGGAAGCTAATGACATCATTGAGGAACAGGGCAGGATGGTCAACTACTTCCTGCCTGAGGCTGGCCCTGCCCCAGACAACATCCAGGGGTGAGTTAAAGTGTCCCTTGACCAAGCAGGGCACCACAGCCCATGTGACAACTACCAAAGAAAAGGAAATGCTTGCCCCATCAACTCCCCCTCCGCTTAACAGACATTTTGGTGCTGGTGCTGGGGTCTCTCTGGGAATTTGTCTCCCTGGTTGGAGAGGTGCCCGGGAGCCCTGAGGTGGGAAGGGAGAGAGCCCTGGGTTCGAGAAGGATAGGTCCACATTTTGTTTTGGTTTAGGCTACTGCCTTCCTTGGTGGTCTTGGACAAATGGGTCTCTAAACCCCATTTTGCAGGTGGCACAAGGGGCAGAGTGCAGTAAAACCCATCTAGGTTTCCTCCATCTTATACAGCAGTAGCACTCTTTCTCCATTCACCTCCAACCTGTTCCTTGCTCTTGATTCTCCTGCCCCTATCCCTCAACCAGGCCGTTGGCCTAGCATGGCGCAGTGGAAAGAGCACGGGCTTTGGAGTCAGGGCTCATGAGTTCGAATCCCAGCTCTGCCACTTGTCAGCTGTGTGACTGTGGGCAAGTCACTTAACTTCTCTGTGCCTCAGTTCCCTCATCTGTAAAATGGGGATTAAGACTGTGAGCCCCACGTGGGACAACCTGATTCCCCTGTGTTTACCCCAGCGCTTAGAACAGTGCTCTGCACATGGTAAGCGCTTAACAAATACCAACAACTTCCTTCCTCCTGCAAATCCACCAGACCATAGCTCTCCCCATCTTCAGAGCCCTCATGGAATCTCGCCTCTTCCAGGAAACCTTCCCTGATTAACTGACAACACCATGTCAGCCACCCTTAATATATCTGTGTCACATACCTATCCTCAGGTTTACAAATTCCAGTACATTCACTTAAAATCTTCTTCTAATTATTGAATTTTGTGCTTCGCTTTGCTTTGTTTATAAATAATT
Organism: Ornithorhynchus anatinus; assembly: GCF_004115215.2. NCBI lineage: Eukaryota > Metazoa > Chordata > Mammalia > Monotremata > Ornithorhynchidae > Ornithorhynchus > Ornithorhynchus anatinus. The sequence continues at coordinate 25,386,954 of NC_041728.1, read as the reverse complement.
TTGGTCCACCTGTCTCTGCCATTAGACGGGAAGCTCCCTGAGGGGCAGGGAACATGTGTTTTGCTTTTGGTGAATTCTCTTGGCTGACATGAGGTAGTGAAGAAGGAGCATGGCACAGTGGACAGAGAACGGGCCTGGGACTCAGAGGTTCATGGGTATTAATCCTGGCTCCACCACAAATCTGCTGTGTGACCTTCGGCAGGTCACTTCACTTCCCTGTATCTCAGTTTCTTCATCTGTAAAATTGGGATTGGGACTGTGAGCCCCATATGGAACAGGGACTGTTTTCAAACCAATTAATTTGTATTCACCCCAGCACTTAGTACAGTGCTTGGCACACAGTAAACACTTAATAAATACCATTATTATTATTATTTACCCCTCAGTCAATTTTTCACTCTTAAAAAAACACAAAATACAAGTCAGGGCACCTTTTCTGGTCCCTCTGTCATTCAGGTAAGCAATGCTCACCACTTACAGTAAGAAGGGGAAATCTAGGTCCCAAGTGCCTTTGAATACAGCTATGCACAAATAACCATTTGACTGTCTGCTTTTATGTACGGATGGCATCATCATCACCTGTTTTACACTGTCAACCCCTGAGGGACGGCCCTAATCTGGTGTAATAACCAACAGACCACTGGGTGTTTAATACTTTCTGATGACGACGATGGTCCCTCTAGCCTGTATGATTGCTGTGGGCAGGAATGTGTCTAACCAACTCTGTTGCACTGCAATCTCCCAAGGAAGCACATACTACAGTGCTCCGCACATAGTAGGTGTTCAATAAATACCACTAACAATTGATGTAGGGTCAGATATCCAATACACAGCCAAACCAGAGTTCCAGTGAGCATACTGAACAGGGAGGCCATGTTATAGAATGACTGTAAGTTAGCTGTGGGCAAGGAATGTATCTACCAACTCTGTTATCCTGGAAGCTTGAACTTGTGTTATAATATTTGATGCATGGATTGATTTGGGGTATCATTTCCTTGTTTACGCTCCTGTGTCTGAACACTGACCTAACTTATGGAGAGAGACTGGAAAACTGGGATAATTTATCTAACTTGGTTTGGAAATCTTCCATTGGAATTAGAATCAAAAGTCAGAGGCTCTATTTAGGCAGTGGTGAAAAAAATCTACTAATTTCTTCAGCCACAAAGTTCACACAAGCTTGAATGTCAAACAACTTGATACGAGACCTGACATCTGGGTCCCGGAGAGGAGCCAGGCCTTGTAGAGAAGAATCTTCACCCACGGAACAATTCGTTCGAGGCCTCTGTTGTCCATTTAAATCAACCCAAGCCCATGAGTCAAGACTATCAGTTTCTTTAGGAAAATATGAAAACTCCGGGGCTTCCAGACCTCTGCATTTTACAAATAAGAGCGCACCAAACTCCCCGTTGGAATGAAAAACAGGATGGACGAGCCTTCTCTTCCACTGCAGCCACAAGAGGGTGCAGTTGGCATCCAGACAATGTTGCTCATCCAGGGTACGAAGCTGAAACTGTGCCAATGAGGCGATGGGTTCCTTTTTTTAATATATTTGTTAGGCACTTTCTATGTGCCAGGCACTGTACTAAGTGCTGGGGTAGATAAAAGCTAATAAGGTTGGACATAGTCCATGGCCCCCATGGGGCTCACAGCATTAATCCTCATTTTACAGATGAGGTAACAAGCCCAGAGAAGTGAACAGACTTCCCAAGGTCATATGGCAGAGCTGGAATTAGAACCCAGGTCTCAGGTGTGTGCTCTATCCACGAGATCATGCTGTTTCTCAAGCTCCTTGGGGAGCTTCTCTCATACCCTCTTAGGGGCAAGTACCATGCTCTGTCCAGAAATAAATTCAACAACCTAGGTCAGAGTCGGCCAAGTGTGCAGGGAGAAAACAAGAACACGTTTCTCTCACACATACACACATAGTCCTGCCTTCAATCAATCGTGTTTACTGAGTACTCACTGTGTGCTAAGCACTGTACTAAGAGCTTGGGAGAAAACAACAGAGTTAGTAGACATTCCCTGCCCAGGAGTTTAAATGACAGTCTTAATGTGGCCTTGCCGCTAGCTTACTACGGACAGGGAACGAGTCTTTCAACTGTTAAATTGTACCCTCCCAAGCTCTTAGTACAGTGGGCGCTCAATAAACACAATTGATTCGATTGATTGTACAGGTCCCTGCTTAAGCACCAAATGGCCCGTACTGAATTCTCGGAGGCAAACCTGGCCTTGGGAAAAATTCTCCCAGGAACTCTGTAGGGCCTGGAAGTGGCTGCTTCCCTTGTAATGTCACTTCTGTGAGGATGTCAGGGATTGAGCCTCTGAAAATCTTCACATTAATGTGAAAATTACACTGCAGTAGCCATTGACAATGGAAATGAATGGGGTAGGAGACATATGGCTTGAAGTTGCAATCACAGTATTATCCTCAACATCTTTCTCATTCAATCCACATATCCAATGACACTATATCCTGTCGGTTCTACCTTCAGAACATCACTAAAATTCACCCTTAACTCCTCTCCATCTAAACTGCTACTTTACTGATCCAAGCCCTTATATCCTCTGCCTTGACTGTTTGCATCAGTCTCCTTCCTGAGCTTCCTGCCTCCTGTCCCCACCAAGTCCCCCATTCCATACTTCACCCTGCTATCTGGACTATTTTTCTACAAACTGCTCAGTCCACGTTCCCCTACTCCTCAAGAACCTCCAAAGGCTGCCCATCCACTGCCACATCAAACAGAAACTCCTTTGCATTGGCTTAAAAGCACTTAATCAGCTCACCCCCTCCTCCTTTACCTCACTGATTTCCTACTACAACCCACCCACACACTTAGCTCCCCTACTGTCAACCTGAACTGTAATAATAATAATAATAATGATGTTGGTATTTAAGTGCTTACTATGTGCAGAGCACTGTTCTAAGCGCTGGGGTAGATACAGGGTAATCAGGTTGTCCCAAGTGAGGCTCACAGTCTTAATCCCCATTTTACAGATGAGGGAACTGAGGCACAGAGAAGTTAAGTGACCTGCCCACAGTCACATAGCTGACAAGTGGCAGAGCAGGAATTCGAACACGTGACCTCTGATTCCCAAGCCCATGCTCGTCCCACTGAGCCATGCTGCTTCTCTGAACTGTACCTTGATCATGCCTATCTTGTCATCAACCCCTTGTCCCACATCCCCGCTTCTGGTGTGGAACTCCCTCTCCTTTCATATATGACAGACCCTCCCAACTCTCCCCATCTTCAAAGCCTTATTAAAATCACATTTCCTCCAAGAAGCCTTCCCCTACTAACCCCTCTTTTCCCCTACTCCCTCTTCCCTCTGCATTGCCTAATCACCTGGATCTGTACCCTTTAAGCCCTTGATATTCATTCCACCCTCAGCCCCACAGCACTTAGGTTCAAATCCATAATTTTACTTATTTTAATGTATGCCTCCTCCTCTAGACTGTAAATTCCTTGCAGGAAGGGATCATGTCTATCAACTTGGTTGCAGTGTATTCTCCCAAGCTCTTGGTACACAGCACAGCAAGTACTCCATAATACCAATGATTGATGGCTGACATTTTTGATAGAAATTCAATAAATCTTATTTTTTGAGTGCTTATTGTGTGCAGAGCCTCATGCTAAGCGCTTGAGAAAGCACAACAGAGTTGGTAACCATAGTGCCTGGCCACAAAGAGCTTGTGGTCTAGAGGGGGAGGCATTATTTTAAATAAATAATAGATATGTACATAAGTACTGTGGGGTGGAGGGAGGGGAGAGTAAACGGTGCAAATTCAAGTACAAAGTGGACACAGCAGGGAGTGGGTGAGGAAATGAAAGGTCAGGGAAGACTTCTTGGAAGATATATGCGCTTAGTAGGGCTTTGAAGATGGGAAGTGTGGTGGTCAGCTGGATATGAAAGGAGAGGGAGTTCCAGGTCAGAGAGAGGACATGAGTAGGGGTCTGAGGTGAGACGCGAGATTGAGGTATAGTGACTATCAATTAATCGTACTGATCAATCTATGTGCAGAGAACTGTACTAAGCGCTTGGGAGAGTATAACAGAGCTGGCAAACATGCTCCCTGCCCACAGCGAGTTTACAGTCTAGAGGGGGAGTAGGTTGGTTCATTTCCTCATGCCGACTTGCTTACTGACTTGTCTTTTCTCTCCCGTCACCAAACCCTTGCTCTTGCCCTCTCTGTATCTAGGAACTTTTGCCCCCCTTCACATCTTGAGCCCGTTGTTGGGTAGGGATTGTCTCTATCTGTTGCCACATTGCTCTTTCCAAGCACTTAGTACAGTGCTCTGCACACAGTAAACGCTCAATAAATACGACTGAATGGATGAATTAATGTATCTGACACACTGCTCTCTCCATCTCAAAGGCCCTTCCGTGACCACATCTCTTCCAGGAGGCCTTCCTTGATTAATCTCTCATCTCCCCACCCTCTTTCCCCACAACTGCCTATTCAGCACTTCCACATCATCACTTTAGGGGTTTAGAGATGCCCCCTCTGTGCTCTTCAACTCCTGTTGCATTTATGTACGCATTTTAACACCCTGTTGTTTCCCCACCCTGAAATTTGTTTTAGTGTCTCTTTCCCCTGCTAGACTGTCAACTCCTGGAGGGTAACCAACATGTCTAATAACTTTACTGTACTCTCAAGTGTTCAGTACAGTGGTCTTCACAGAGTATGCATGAAATAAACACAAGCACTTAATAAATGCTAACTGCTTTCCTGCTCCCTTTGTTTCCAGATGCCCCAGTAGGGACAGGCTGACAGAGGGCTGAGGAATAGGAGCAGGGCTCTGAATTGGCAATCAGAGAAGCAGCGTGGCTCAGTGGAAAGAGCACGGGCTTTGGAGTCAGAGTTCATGGGTTCGAATTCCGGCTCGGCCACTTGTCAGCTGTGTGACTTTGGGCAAGTCACTTAACTTCTCTGTGCCTCAGTTCCCTCATCTGTAAAATGGGGATTAAGACTGTGAGCCCCACGTGGGACAACCTGATTCCTCTGTGTCTACCCCAGCGCTTAGAACAGTGCTGGGCACATAGTAAGCGCTTAACAAATACCAACATCATCATCATCATCATCAATCCCCGCCCCCACACCTCGCTGACACCTGGGCACCCCTCCCCCATCTTTTTGAGGTTCAAAATCCCTCACTCCTACCTCATTTCAATCGTTTCAATCCCGCTCTGCCCAAGGGTGAAAAATGAATCAGCAAATGGTTCGGTTAGTTAGGATTACAGAATTTTCGACTATTTACACCACTTCCCTTAGGGCACTCACTCATCTTTACTGCAGCGAACAACGTGTTTCTAGTTAATCACATGGGAGAGGAGAGGGGAACTCTGGGAAATGGCCCGGTCCCTGACTTCTTCTGTTGGAGGCTTGTTCCCCACTTCCTCTGGAAGCCTCCCAGCCGACAACAAGAACCGGAGAAGATGAACTTTGGTAACCTCTGGTTCTGCGATTCTGGGAAGTCACCGTGACTGTGGGTTCTGGTCAGTGGTGAAGGCACTCCTGACCCTCAATAAAAGTGTATTATTGCTATTCATCATCTGCAACCATTGTCCCTACAGGCATATTCAGATCCACTCAGGCATCTCTCCCAGCCTGCTCCAGTGTGTCCTCTCTGTGCCCTCTCGAGCAGACTCCAGGGAGAGGCCCCCTTTCTTCAGGATCCTCCCCACCTGGTGGTTGGCACCAAAAGCACTTAGGCATGAGTGGAGACTCACTGGAGCTCTGTGTGTTCTGCCCCGTGAGAAGACCCTCTAAGTTGTGTCAGATCCTCACTGAGCCACTGGGGATGGGGGCTAGGAGTCCTCTGGAAACATTCGGTCACGGGCTTCAGCGGCAGCCCAGGGGGCCTGGTCAATGCAGTTTCTGGAAACACCGCTCTTCTCTTCTCCAGGAGTGGCTCTGGGCCTTGGGAAGACTCGACTTCCATTCTTTCTGCTCAGTCTAAGGTTTATGTTCTGATTTTTGGCTCTTAGGAAGGGTGACTGCCTTTATGCCCAAATACTAATTATGCTATTTTTTATTCAATGAATCAATGGTATTTACTGAACACTTGTTATGTCCAGAACTCTGTGCTAAGTGCTCAGGAGAGAATAATACAACAGAATTAAAAGCCTTTAGCTTAGATGCTGGGATAAAAGGGGACTAGATCAGTCACAGTCTCATGCTACAGAGGGCTTACAATTTAGGAGGGGGAAGGAGCAGGCATCTTATCTCCATTTTACAGAAGAGGAATCGGAGGCACAGATAAAGTGAGTGGCTTGCCCAAGATCTCCAGGGAACCAGTATCTAGAACTCCTGACTCCAGCCCTGGGCTCTGCCCACAAGGTCCCGCTGTCTTCTTTTCATAGACCACTTCGCTTCTTCTCAATTCCCCTTCCAACGTACCCTTCTTTGCAAAAGGCTTTCAAAGCTTCCGCCTACTCCTATGACCGAGGGTCTCCTTGTCCCAGGGTCAGCTTTCCACCCCCTTCCTTGAACCAAGGCACTGGGAAGTGAGTCAGGAAGCAGAGAAATCCCATGACTGCCTCGTGAGGGTTCTCTCTCCACTGGTCTTTGGGGTTGAACACTACATCCTATCTCTCCCAGGGGCCCTGGTAGAAAACAAACCTCATCTCTGGCATTCAATAAATGTAAAATAGATCAAGATAGGGATCAAAGGCATAGGAGGAAAAGAAAGGAGAGGAAGCCAGGCTTACAGCTGGAGAAGATTAAAAGAAGAAAGGGGAAGAAAGAAGAAAACACTCAGAGCATTCTTTTTATCTTGAACAGGAGAGTAGGGTGAGGAAGTGGGGGCGTCACTTCACTGTGCTCTTTAAAGGTTCCAGGTTAAAGTTTTCTCAGAAGTTGGGACTCTGTCCTGCTGAATCAACAGCTCTGGGACTCCGTGATGGAGCTTTCCAATTTCATTTTGCTCCTGGCATCTCCATTCGGTGATCAACCATTTCCTCCCAGATCAAACTCCAAATGGTTCTCTCACCCCAAATATAGATATCCGGCAGATGGGCTTCTCCCTACCACTCTTTCTTGCTTGGCCCATCTACAGAAACCGTCCAATGTTAATTCCCGGTGACTTGGGTCTGATCAAAGCTTGTCCAGAAGGTACATGGCAGGTTCAGCCAGGGTCAAACTTAACTGGGTGCAGCCCACATTCAGGATCTTGCTGGCCTACCCCACAGTGCCCTGCAATTCTAACCCAGCCCAATCTCCATCCACTGGTTTGCCCCAGAATTTAATTAAATCTAAATATTCTGCTTCCTGTGGGTTCAACTGCATTTGCCACCCAGTGGCAACGAGTGGTCCAGATTGCTTTATGACCCAAGGTCCCAGGGAAGAAAGCTACCCAGAAAACACCACGGCACCTCTGCAGTGTGTCTCTGTGAAAATACCCACTAGAATTGGGAATTTGGGTCACCACACTCCACTCACACTAACAGTACAATTACAAATGAATGAATAATAATTCTTTTTACTAATTCCAAAAAATTAAAATGAAGCAACAATTTTCCTAAGGAGGCAAATACACTCCACTAACCCCAATCTCTTTGGTCAGGCTCTGGCCCATATTCAATGGCACAGCATTGGCAGTGCTTACTGGTCACTCTGGCTGTACATGCATTTGGTTCATAACATTTTTGGGAGTACTTTGTTGCGTGTTGTGCCCCACCCCCATCTTCACACTGCCCCCTGGGCTCATATGGGCACGTGACTGTCAGAGACAAGAAGATGTGAGTGATTGCTGCCTGAGCTACTCGCACTGCCATTAATTCCTCCCCAAGTCTTGTGGCCAGCCCGAGGCTCATCTGTCATTTAATAGGGGAGGCTTGAGAAATCTCTCAATCAACATTCCTCTTTACTGATGTTCACATCTGTCCTTTGCGTGTCCCCAGCCAGTATGCCCTAAACCCGGCAGATGAACTTGCTAGTACTCTGTGCTATATCCATGGGAGATTAGGTAGTCTGAAAATGGGCCCAGACTTCAAAATACACCACCAACTCAACCCCACTCACACCTCTGACATCAGAAAGCACGAGGGCTGAGGAACACATAAGGCATCCAATGCTGCTATTTTCCAGAAAGCATCCATGCCAGTGGACACCCTAGCCTGTCCATTAGATGGGCTGAGGACCCTGGGGAACCTTCCATCTCTGTGGGTGTGCCAAGGAAAAATGGAAAGCCTCCCCCACACCCACCCCAGAAACCCAGCTGGGTCCAGCTTTGATCAGACTCGTCAGTAGCGGCTCAATTCTGTGGGGGCGAGATTCTGAGCTTGTTCTCCACATCCCCACAGCAGGAAGGAAGCAGGAACAAGTGAGGGAGATGAGCTCCTAGATTTACACAGGCACGAACATGCAGGATCAGAAAATACACTGAATTTGGGTTCTTGAAAACTTGTCAGTCCTAAATACTGATGGGGGACTCTGGCCTGCTTTCCCAGGACTTTACAAACATAGTCACTCATTTTGCAGCCATGTAATTTCAGGAAAAAACGAAACAACAACAACAACAAAAAAACAAATGCACTCTCACTGCCTTTCATTTCCCTGTCAAAAATTCTCTATCATTCAATGCTTGGGACAGAAAACTAAATGGGTACCAAACATTTAGAAAATGCCAGCGGGTAGGGGCTGCGATAAAGTTCCACTGTATACCTGTGGAAGAATGTAGGGCTATCATACCTACAAAGTGACATATTTTAGCTTTGCAAATAAGCACATACCCACACAGGGCAATGTATTAAGCTGGGTGAGCAGTGTTTCTGGGCTACATGGCATTTAGAAGACAAAAACACTGGTGAATTTTAGCAACAATTCACAAGATTTGGTCATTCTAGACACTTTCAGCAATAGGGGGTTTGAGGGTAAAGACAGTTCTCTCTCTGCAACAAATCCCCATCATGTCAGTCAAGGGGAATTTTCCAAAATGATATTACTCAAAAGGCCTTGTGTCCAGAGAAATAGAAATTTAGGGAGAAATACCTGGCCCACCCCCACCACCCCACTCCACCCCAAAGCAGTGACAGCTTAAATAACGCTCGGCAGAAGAGCCCAGGGAAGCTGGAGAAGGAAACGAGCAGTACGGTACCTGCTTGTTGTTGTCACCAGTGCAGCACAATTTCTTGAGGGATACAAAATGCCTTATTTTCCTAACAACAAAGAACACAATCATTAGTGAGGCATATGGATAATGCCATGCAAGTAGGAGGTAATATACTACAAAATTAGAAACATCAACAGATTTCTCAAGCCCAAATTCCGGTGACCTGAAGCCTCAAGAGAACCAAAGCCAGATCAAATATTCAGATAAAGCAATCTATTGTCACTACCAAACAATGGTATTCATTGAGCACTTATTGTGTGCAGAGCACTGTACTACCTGTTTGGGAGAGGACAATATAACAGTTGATAGACACATTCTCTGTCCACAGTGAGCTGTTTGAGTGACACCAGAAAGTGTCACCAGGAGGACCCTGGTCTGATCCGGGGATCAGTTCTGCTGGTGGCCTAATGCTTCTATCTGGGTATTGCCCATCAATAATTCAAGGCGGTCTCCACTCTCATAACCTTTATGGACTTGTTCTTCGGGTACAAAAATGTTAATGCTGATAGTGAGAATTTTAAAAATCAGTGTGGGGTGGTAAGGCTAAGACTGATGGAAAACAGGCAGATATCAGATAGTCTCTTCTTCCAGCTGCAAATAGTCCCTCAAACAGAATTGTCAGAAATGCTGTTCTTCCAGAATTGATATCGTATATTAGGTTTCAGTTCAGTTTCTGGGACAATTTGGGGAAGTGTTTAGTAGAGTGCACTGCACAAAGCAAGAGTTCAATAAATGATGGATTGATGTGCCTTCAAACAAATGAAGTCTCCCCCTCATCAAAAAAGCCACCCCTTGTCTAGCCCCCAAACCCCATCAGTTCTCCCTAACCTTCTGGCTTCAGGTCCAGCTCACACTGCTTCAACAGGCTGCAAAGACCTGCACAGGCTGGCTGTACACTCCAATCGTATGGGGGCTTCCATCTGCCCATGTGTGCGTGGAAAGGTCCAGCCTCATGCCCTCACTGGGCCCTGGCATCCACATTGGGTTGGATTGGTTGTGGGGTTGAGGGGGGCCTAAGGCCTGGACAGACTGCTGAGAGAAGGAGGCTGAGAAGGGGACAGAGGTGAGAGGGAGGGCTTGGAAGAGTTGCTGTCTCAGTCCACATGCTCTTTGACCTGTCCATCAGGGTCCTTCATGGAAATTCTACCTCAAGAATGGAACAATGCATTGACTACTGCTGTTACAATATTGGGATCTCTGGGCTAACCCTCCTCGCTTCACACTTTTCATGAATAGAAATTTGAAAGCTCATTCCAATAGCTGTTTCTTTTCTGTTTGGTTTTAGATGACAGGAGATCTTTTGTGTGACAACATTATGTTCTTTTCTGCTGAAAAAGACATGAAAAGTAATGGTTTTAAAAGGATTTGCATAAATAACATAAAGATCTAACTCAATTTTACTATAGGCACATATTTTCCTTGTTATCAGATCCTGTAACTATAGTTTTTGAGCTTTGGTCCATTTTGGGGATCTTGGGAACATAATGACATGTTTTACATGACTTTTGATGGGAAACTGTGCTTTGCTTAGTGCTTGACTGTCAGGGAACCAGGTCAGAGCACTAACTAGGGTGTCCCTGGGCAGGCAATGAGCCTGTGCCGGTAGTTAAGTAGAGTTTGACTGTTAACGCTCACCCTCCTTGCCCGATGACCGGTGTTATCTTCACATGCTGTTGAATGCTGTCTCCTGATTTTCTTCTTGCATAGTAAATTCCTTGCCACTCCTGCAGGGATGAAAATATCACTTGGAGCTCCTCGGGCACTTCCTCAGTTAGCACGGTAAGGAGGCTGGAATATATCTGGAGTTCCCGATCAATCGGCACCACCCTGCCACCTGCTTTCCCCTCCAACTTCCCTCTTCCACCGACATCTAGTAGTAACAGAAAGGCCAGCTATCAGGCTCCCCAGCTTTCAGAACTCACCAGTCCTGCCCTTGCCACCCATCTCCCTCAGACCAGCACCTCATGGCCGCTGCCCCACAGAACCAAAAGATGGATTTTTACCACTTCTCTGATGTAGCTTCACTTTGGCCAGGGCCAATGTGACGGGATTCACATTGCACCAGAAAAGCAGATGTTAAATTCCTACCATGAAAGTACTTAGTTGCTGCTTCCCACCAGAATTCCTTAGCCCTTCATATCTGGAAGACCACTGCTTTCTCCATCTTCAGAGCTCTTCTGAAGACTCAGCTCCTCTAGGAGGCCTTCTCCGATTAATTCCTAATCTCCCTATTTTATATTCCCCTCCTTCTGCCACTTCTAAACTACTTAAGCACTTGGATACTCACCCTCACATTCCCCTGAAACACTTAAGTTTATTGTTTACGCCTAGCTATACTTTAAATGTCTGTCTTCCCTTCTAGATTGTAACTTTCTTGGAAGAATACAACACAATTAGTATATACAATCCCTGCTCTCAAACACTTAGAGTACGGTGTTCTGCATACAACAAGTACTCTGGATATACATTCCTAAATTGTTACATTCACCACTAGCAGAATGCCTTACACCCAGGCAATAGTAAATATTTTATGAAACCCAAACACAAAGAATAAAAAAAATTAACATGAATTCTTCCTAAAGGCAATCTATTTGTGCTTAACTTGAAGATTGTGTGATACCAATCCAACCTTGCGTTGTGGGGTGAACGTTATGAATCATGAAATGAAAACATCCCAAGGCCAAACAGATTATAGCATTCATTCATTCAATAGTATTTATTGAGCACTTACTGTGTGCAGAGCACTGTACTAAGCACTTGGGAGAGTACGCTATAACAATAGACGCATTATATATCCACTTTAGTGAGATTATATCTACTTTAGTTAAATTATATGTAACTTTAGTTCAGTGCATCAGAGCCCAGGAAACTGGGCACGGAGACTCCCCTGTGCCTAGGTCCCCATCAGATGCCCGTGTACCTACCTTTCCCTTTTGGATACAGGTATTGATGGTATCCAGGAGGTCTGCGTGGTTTTTATCGCTCTTTGGCAGCTCGGTGAGTTCCTTTCCGATGAGTTCCCCTTTGTGGTAACCCATCATCCTTTCAAACGCTGGGTTAACATACTGTCAAATGAAAGGAATTTCAATCAGTGGTAATTACTGAGCAACTACTGGTTGTAGAGGACTGATCTAGGCACCTGAGAGAGAACAATGGAGGTAAAACATATGATCTCTGCCATAAAGGAGCTTGCAATTGAATGGGGGAGATAAATATACACTAAATTACTGATATTGGGAAAGCAGAGTGGTCAAGTGGAAAAAGCACAAGCCTAGGAGTCAGAGGACCTGGGTTCTAATCCCAGGTTTGTCACTTGTCTTGTTTGTGACCTTGGACAAGTCACTTAACTTTTCTGTGCCTCAGTATCCTCATCTGTAAAAGGGAGGTAAAATTCTAACTCCCTCCTACTTAGACTGTGAGCCTTGTGTGGGACAAAGGACTGTGGCCAATCTGATTATATTCTACCTACCCCACCACTTAGTACAGTGCTTGGCACATAGCATTTAACAGGTATAATAATAATAGTAATAATGATAATAATATGAGCAAACAGAATGGAAAGATGAATAGGTGAATAAATAGGGGCTTAAATATTACAGTACACAGACCTACTTGTACAAACATATTACAAATGGCTGGGAGGGAACTGTTTAACAGAGGGAAAGAAAAGTGAGGAAAATACAAGCTTGCCTTTCCCTTCTTTTTTTTTTTTTAATCAAATCACTATGCAGTTTTAAACCACATTCACAAACAGGCTGGCCTATATCACAATTACACCCAACTGATCCCAGCAAACTGGTGAATGTCACTTGTCACTTTCCATCTTGGCATGGGTAGAAAGCGCGTTGAGGGACACTGGAACAAAGTCACTCTGTGGGTGGAATAAATTAGATTTTCACTCAACCTGCCAGGCTTTAATCCAGTAAAGCTTTCTGTTTATCCCTGAGAAGGGAAAATTAGGGCTCTAATCACCTGTCTCACCACTGGTCACTAAATATTTAACTCCAACAACATTAATTTAAGTTCTCCCCCTGCCCTGTTCTTTTCCTGTTCCTCTACAAGGAAAGCCCTGAAACAAAAGAAGGCAACCAGTTAGGGGAAGAGAGACAGAGGCGATGAAGGAAAAGGGGATAGGGTCTATGCTATGCATAATGCAGAAACCTTTTTTTAGTATGACATTGGGTTCTGAATAATGCAGCCTGAAACCAGCCTTCTCTGCTGGCCACCACTGCAGCTTCGGATCTTACTGCTTAAAAACCCTGTCAGAGTGTAAGGAGGATCGGATAAAGGAAGATATAACCTCCATGAAATGCAAATACTGCACCATTCGTTCATCACTATTATACCCTAGGTAACAGATGGTAATTCCCTCTTTGCCAAGCCCAGGGCAGTCTCTCTTGAACAAAGATTTTCCTTTTCCATCAGAAATGGGGTTTTTTCAGAGTGTTCATGTTGCCTGTGGATTCTTCCAGTTGAGAATCAAACACTGGCAGGCAACGGGAAAACTGTCCCATCTGGATTGGCTTGGACACCTCAGTGACGCTGGACATGGAGGGAAATCTGGCCAATGGAGGTGACTGTTTAGAAACGAAGGCAGGGTTTGGTTCAAAACAAACTAAAGGATCCAGAACTTCTCCAACTTTTATGCTTCCACAGGGAAAGACACTGAAATGGGAAAATGGAAACGAAGGATAACTTTTCTCTCTCTTGCCCACTTCAAAAATGGAGCAACTTCCATACCTGAATGATGTGGTCGTCACTCGTGATTTCGATGGCTTCATGGCAGTGGTCTAATGCTGTAAATACTGAGTTACAAGCTCTGCAAGTCACAAATAACTATGTTAGCTCTGCTGTCACATCACTTTTTTATTTTCATCCCCTGTTAAGTTATCAAAGCAAGCAATTCATTCAGTGTTAGTAACAGAGAAGGAGCAGAGCCCAGTGGATAGTGCACCGGGAGTCAGAGGACCTGGGTTCTAGTCCCAGATCTGCCATTTGTCTGCTGTATGACCTCGGGCAAGTCACTTCACCTCTCTGTACCTCGGTTTCCTCATGTACCCCCAGTGCTTAGTACAGTGCTTGGCACATGATAAGTGCTGAACAAATACTACAATTATTATTATTATTAGTGTTCAAACATGTACACACACATATAGATCTAATTTTACAAAATCACAAAAGAAGATTTGGGCCTTTGGTTTTGGGAAAATTCAGTTCTTCATATCTGACCTTAGAGTTTCTGCCCAAATATCCATGTTTTTTTCCTTCTGTAACCATGAATGAAGGCTGAAATGTTGAAACTAGCATCTATATGTACTAGCGGTAAAGGTCAAATATACATTTTACAAAAAATCCAAGTTGCCAAAGTGAAAATAAGGGCATTTTCAAAGTAGAGTCCTGAGGATAGCAGGAAAGTGCCTAATGCACATAAGACCCAGTACACTTGTAAACTTGTCACTTAGTCCTTCTACATAAAGATCAATAAATACCAAATAAGGAATGAAAAAGTCAGAAGTTGGGTTTATGAGTTTTTCCACTTATCTTGAATTTGTCTATTTCCCTGCTAACCCATCCAAATTTTCCTGGAATTGCTAAACTCACTCATTTGCACACCAAGTCCTATCAATCAGTGGTATTTATTGAGCACTTTTTAATAATAATAATAATAATTACAGTATTTGTTAAGAACTTACTATGTGCCAAGCACTGTTCTAAGCACTGGGGAAGACACAAGGTAATTAGTCCCACGTGGGGCTCACAGTCTGAATCCCCATTTTACAGATGAGGTAACTGAGGCAAAGAGAAGTTAAGTGGCTTGCCCAAGGTTACACAGCAGACAAATGGCGGAGTTGGGATTAGAACCCATGTCCTCTGACTTCCAAACCCATGTCCTTGCCACTAATCCACGCTGCTGTAATAAATGCTTAGGAAAGTCCAATATAAAATGATCCTTGCCTTTAAGGAGTCAGTTAATTGTATTCATTGAGTGCTTCCTCTGTGCACAGCACTGTACTAAGCCCTTGGGAGAGTACAATATAACAATAAACAGATGCATTCCCTGCCCACAATGAGCTCACAGTCTAGGAGCTAGAGAGAACACGACTAGCAGGGATGAGAGAATGCCAATTGTGCCATGCAAACTCCAGGCTGGAGAATCCATTGCTTTGTGCCTTTTTGGGGTCTTGAAGTCTCATTTTGATGGGAGGCTCCATCTCTGTGATGCTCCTGACTAGTTCTCAAGCCTGAGAGTTTACAATGATCGACCTCTATCAAGCTACCAAATGGAGAAAAAGACAGATGAGAACCAAAAAAAAAAGGGGGGGGAATATGGATTCTTTCCATCATTGGCACAACACTATGTGTCTGCAGGCAATCGACGACTCTGTCGTGTGAAGAAGAAGAAAAGCACTGCCTAGTGATTAGTTCACTTCTACTCCCAGCCAAGGCACAAGGTAGAACACCCTATTTAGTCAAAAACCAAGATATAAGTACTCTTAATGTTTTTGTACAATGGTAAACACCTCCATGAAGAGTAGGGCTTTTAAAAAATACTTACAAAAAGGGTAAACTTTCCCACTAGATATTAATGGCCTCTACATACTGTTGAAATTAGAACCCTCAAAATTACTTTTAAGGGCAGAACTCAGTGTAAGATGTGGAAAATCACCTGTATGCATCTTAGGCTAAAATGTGTCCCTAATTTTCTGCTGTCTCAATTTTCTTCCAAATCTATTTATTGTAAGGGACTGATATCATTGTGAATGACAAGTAAAAACATAGCAATGAGGTTAGAAGGTGATTCTAGCTTTCCTATTTATGCCCCACACTTAATACTCCTTGTGAATGATAAAAACAAAAGCCACAAATTAGCCATATACCAAAAGAGAAGGCTTAATCTACAAACCACCAAAGATTTTCAATGTCAACAAAAAACTCAGTGCTGCCATCCATATTCTGCGATCTAGGCAGTAAATCATCCATCTGTTAATAAACAGATGAAAATGAAAATGCTGGCCAAATCATCATGGCCAGTGTGTTCTTTAAATGATTGACAGACAGAGGTTGACAAAACTGAACGTCAAGTTTTATGCCAATCTGAAGGTCTTCTAGAGCTGGGGTGGTGTTCAACTTCTTAAAAAGGCCGAGAGACTTGGAACCAACATGGAAGGCATATTGGGCTTCTTGGTTATTTCATTAGTGTCTTCTGTGAACCACACCAAAACCCCAGTGACAAGGAAATCATTGATACTGACGTTTTGAAACACAGTCAGATCACTAGCATTGAGGCAATGGCTACTAGGACACTGAGATCTGTGGGGAGAATGGATATTAGCAGATGTCTGGTTTGAAATAGTTCACTTGAGAGCAGCGAGGCCAGAATGCTTTGAAACATCAGTGAAGTAAAGTTTCAAGCCCTGTGGTAGAAAAACCAGCCTGGTGGGTCTTGTTCTCTTGAGAGGAGATTTTGGGAAGATTCTGGTAATTAGAATAATATAGACATAAGTTAATAAAAGAAACTGAAAAGGTCCAAATGGTTTTCAAGGTTCTAAAGTTACAAGTAAGTGCCACTTCCCCGAAAAAGTAGCCGCAGTTCTAGCTGTTGTGTACCTTGCATGATTAGAGCACATTATAGGGGATTTGTGTGAAAAAGTGTGGATGGCTATTCACACAATCACTTCTGTTGGAAAAACAACTCAAGTGCTTGTCCTACTAATGGTGGGATACCCTCTAGACAGGAACCTCGTTGTGGGCAGGGAATGTATCTGCTAATTCTGTTGTAATATACTCTCCCAAATGTTTAGTACAGTGCTCTGCACATAGTAAGCACTTAATACCATTGATTGACTGATTAATCAGGAAGCAGAGAGAGATTAAAAAACAGTGACAGTTGCCAGAAATACCCAACACCTAGGCAAGACAAAGGATAATTAGGCTTCAAGTGTAGTTAGCTAATTCTCTGGTCCAACATGATCTCAAAATTATTCTACCTAGACAGCAGAATTAGCCCTCAGTGAATGAATAGGCCTCACTATAACCTTAATTATTAAACAATGAGCTGGGAAAAAATACAGTAAAAGTGAACAGACATGATCCTGGTTCTCAAGAAGTTCACCACTCAAAGACACACACACACACACCAAAAAAAAAAAAAAAAAGTACAAATCCAGTTCAGAGACTGAGTGAAGCCAGCAAGAACACAGTAACTGAGGAAACAAACAATTCAAACTTCCAAACTACATTTTCTGAGTTAACCTGAAGTCTCCGCAGGCCCAGGGCATAAAAGCATTCACGTTTCCCCTGCTTCATCTGTTCAGCACTGTGCCAACCCCAGACTTGAGCTGCCGTCCTAATGAATCATAGCTGGCTAGGCTGCAGCATCCAGCACCCTTAAGGGGTGGCAAGTAACACTATGCTACCTATTGGACTTCTACCTAGAGTATTCGAGCAAAACCACCACCAAATAAATGTAAATTTTCCTTAAGTCTGGCCTCTGGTTCCAGTACTGTAACTTGTTCTACATTTCATCAGAATCTCAAGGTTCATTGCAGACTGGTGATTCATTCATTCAATCAATCAATCTGCCCCAAACAGAAACTCCTACTCACTGGTTTTGTATCTCTTGCTCCTCTCAAGACAACCAAGCCATTGGGTCTCTTTCTCATCTGTCTCACTGCCAATCCCTTGCTCATGTCCTCCCTTGGGCCTGGAACTCCTTCCCCCTTCACATCTGGCAGCCCAAAGCTCACCCCATTTTCAAAGTCCTTCTAAAATTACACATCCTTCAGAAGGCCTTTTTTGATTAATCACTCATCCCAACCTATTTCCCCCAAAATCCCATTATGACTCTGCCAAGCCAACTAGGAAAGGTGGATACTCACTCATAATTGCATTTATGCCCATATCTTTACACTTGATTGCTTTCTTCTATCTGTAATTCATTTTAGTGTCTGTCTTCCCCAAAATATTGTCAGCTCCTTGAAGGCAGGGATCATGTCTACTGACTTTATTGTTCTCTTTCAAACACTTAGTATGGCCCTCTGCACACAAGATAAGCAATCATTATTACTAACTGACAATACTTTTTCAAACACTCATTCCCTTGTTACTCTGTCAGTGCTTAACACAGTGCTCAGTATACAGTGATGATAATGAAGCCTCTGGTTGGGAATGATAGATAAGTGTCCATTCTAGGACACAGGAGCAGAAAAATCTGTGCAGAGGAATTGATTACAGTGTTAGTGGCTTGTGTGTAACAATCTCTCATTGCAGCCAGTCATATTTCCCCTGAGGAAGTTGGCAGGCAGGGGAGCAGCATATTAAGTGCATGCAAAGG
Organism: Ornithorhynchus anatinus; assembly: GCF_004115215.2. Lineage (NCBI taxonomy): Eukaryota > Metazoa > Chordata > Mammalia > Monotremata > Ornithorhynchidae > Ornithorhynchus > Ornithorhynchus anatinus. Next base: position 25,368,507 of record NC_041728.1, on the reverse strand, counting down.
TTTTTAAAGGTGGGGTACCCATTTAAGGCTGAAATGACCAAAGCATATCTGCCGCTAACTTCCTCATGGTCCCGCGTTCATGGCTGTCCTGCCATCGACCCCTGGCCCATGTCCTACCACTGACCTGGAATACCCTCCCTCCTCACATCCGCCAAACTAACTCTCTTTCCCTCTTTAAAGCCCTATTGAGAGCTCACCTCTTCCAGGAGGCCTTCCCCTCTGCTCCTCTTCCCCTCCCTATTTCCCCTACTTCCTCCCTCTGCTCTTCCCCCTTCCCCTCCCCAGAGCACTTGTGCATATTTGTATATATTATTTCTCTATTTATTTTGTTAATGATGTGTATATATCTATGATTCTATTTATCTTGATGCCAGACTAATTGTTTTGTTTTGTTTTATTTTCTGTCTCCCCCATTTAGACTGTGAGCCCGTTGTTGGGCAGGGACTGTCTCTATCTGTTGGTGAGTTGTACATTCCAAGAGCTTAGTACAATGCTCTGCATATACTACGTACTCAATACATTTGATTGAATGAATGAATGAATACTATCAGTCTGAAATATATAACTTAAAAGTACTGCTATGTGTACTGTCTCTGAATGGTCAGTTTCACTATTCTCAATTCCTGTTTATGCATATCCTGCATATTTAACTTGAAACTGTCATGCAGCCTGAAAAAAAATTCCAACAAGCATATTCCTCCAAGTTATGATGCACTGTTTTCTGGTGACTGACTAGTTCTAGGTGAGAGGATAGCAATAGGTCAGGGTAGACTGATTACCACCAAAGACTGACACTACTGAGCCTCATTGTTTAACTGAACTTAATACTTCCTGGTGGACTATTTTCATGACTCTGCAGAACTCTATGATAATCAAAATGAATCATGTTCCCTAAACAGTGGAACTCTAGTTTTATGAGCTTTCTGATACTGGGAGCTCTGCTTCTCTGCACAAGCAAACTTCCTCTTTGCCTTCCCTCCAAGCTACGTGTCCTAGAGGAAAGAGCCCTGGCTTGGGAGTCAGAGGATCTGGGTTCTAATCCCAGCTCTGTCACTTGCCTGCTGGGTGAGCTCAGGCAAGTCACTTCTTTCTGGACCTCGGTTTCCTGATCTGAAACAGGAGTTCAAAAATCTCTTCTCCCTAATAAGACTCTGAGTCCCTCATAGGACAATAACTGTCCGACTGATTATCTTGTACTTACCCTAGTGCTTGCCAAGTACCCTTATGGTGTTTGGCACATAAATGCATAAGGAATACCACCATTATGATTGTTAGCTGAGAAGCAGCCACCTCAAGGGGCACTGTCAGAGGGCAGGGGGTGGGGATGGCAGGTAGCATAATGAAGATTTTCTGGTGAGAACTTGAGGAGCACAGCAATTTTGAGATCTGCTAATTGTGAGATTAGAATTGCTAGTGCATTGCATTTACCATTTGATTTCCCTGTAGTAATATTCTTGACGTCAGTTTGCGAGGACTTGCGCAAAACAGGCCCAGTATATTACATGCAGTACTATGTGTGCGGGGAAAGGGTGGCCTTTTCCCTCCCCTGCCTCCCCTCAACTCAGGGAGACCAAATGTTTGCAGTCGGCCCAGCCTACAAGTCAGGAAAGTGGAGAGGCTACTGCAAAGAGAGACTAAGAGAGCTGAGGATAGGGGCTTACGTTCAGTGTGGGGACAGGTTATGGACCCTCTTGGGCTGTTTCTAGTGGTTTCTTTCAGGGTTCTAGTTTTCCTGTTCTTCCCGGGAACATCCAGAGGCCTAAAACAAGTCAAAGAAAGCTAAAGAACTTCCCTCCCTCTAGACTGTGAGCTCACTGTGGACAGGGATGGTCTCTCTTTATTGCTGTATTGTACTTTCCAAGCTTTCCAAGCAAAGTACAGTGCTTTGCACACAGTAAGCGCTCAATAAATACAACAAATGAGTAAAGAGCTGATATTTAACACCAGGGAGAAAGGGGCAGGGCTGGGCACCTAATCTAGGGGGTGCTCAGTTTTGGTCTTTCTGTTTCAACATGAGAAGAGTCTGGGTCCGACTCAGTGCCCTGATTTTCCAAGCAGCTAGCCATGACAACATCTTCTCCTAAACCCTCCCAGGATTCCCTCCGAAGGGTAGGGCTAGGTGGCCCTGTAATTAGTCACCCAGGTGAACCAATCCTTAGGAAAAGGGCGAACTGAGGCTCCAGCAGCCCTGTCACACCCAAAGCTTCTGGTTCTTGGAATATTTGCTGGAGCAGGACTGAACCGGCCCCTGGACCACTGGCCTAGGTGTGGGGAGGAGACTGACAAGGGTCATTTCAGGTGGTCCTTGAAATTGAAACTCCCCAGCTGGAATGAGGGAATGAATTTGGAATCCGCTTAAATACATGAAACAAAACAAAACATGAAAAGAGCACCAAAATGTGCCTCTTTAAGTGGAGATGGCACCTGCATACACGTCTAGACAGGAAGACACCTATTGCTGACTCCAGGGGCTATGGGTGAAACTGAGCCTCCACATTTCATCGCATTCACCTAGGGAAAACACAATCTTAGAATAAACTAATTCAACTTTCAATACAATCAAGGACTCTGCCAAAGATCTTTGTCTCCAAGTCTATGAAATCACACAAAAGTGAAAAGCCCTTCCCTGTATATCCATCATTTCATTTCCATGACATCTAAGATACTGCTTGTGTTAGTAATTTAAGTACTCAGAGTCAGGGGGTGCAAGGAACAGAAGAAATGACTTGCTTTTGGCAGACTCAGACTGGCAGGTGAGGGAAGTCACCCAAGCTTCCCTCACTGTGCTCGTCAGAAACGAGCCTTTCTGCTTGCCCTGTCAGATGCAGAACAGGAAAGAGGTTAGATTATGAGAAGGCCATGATGGCACTTGGCTACCATCCCCAGGAAGCAGGTACTTCCTCTAAGGGTTATCAGAAGCTGCTACTTGTTATGGAGAGGAATGGGCAACTGTTGGAAGTTTGTGAGGACTGGGGAATATGTCTACCAACTTTTGCTGTACTGTACTCTCCCAAGTGCTTAGTACAGTGTTCTGCAAACAGTAAGTGATGAATAAATATCATTGATTAATTGAATGGGCTTTTTTTTTTGAAAAACGATCCAGGCAGTAGAGTGATTTATGGACTGAAGAGGGGAGAGAGCCTGGAGGCACGGATGTCTCTGAAGAGGCTAATGCATTTCTCTGAGATGACAAGTGCTAATAAAATACTCTGGCTTGTGCCCCTTAGTAGTTGCTAACAAAAGCTGACAAAGCATCAGTTTGGTACAAAATCCCCCAAGCTCTTCATTCCAGCATCACTGTACCTGGCACGGGGAACTGAAGGCCATGTGAGAGAACCCAGGTTCTACTAGGGAGACTAGGTTTTGACTGGTCAGGTGAACACCTTCCTAATTCCTGGACTGCAACCTTGAGCCCCTGGCCTCTTCAAGGAGCTTGATGCCATCAGAATCGCCAGCTTTGAAAAATGATTGGAATCTTATGATTCCCTTCAAGGGCTGAATGTCTTCTTTACCTAGCATTTGTACATACCGCAATTTGAAATGTGATCGGACTTCCCCGTGTTCTATCTGAATCAGTTCATTGTAGCATGCAGTGACACTGCTATTCTCCATGTATCTCTGGAACAGAAGCAGAAACAGCATATCAACAGGCCACAATTATTTTTGAAACACCTTAGTAGACATATAAAAGTACTGCAGCCCAAACAGCGGACTCCCAAACCTTGTCCAGAGACCTTGGAGATACTGTAATTTCCCTCCCCTCCTCCTTCTGTCCTTATAATAGTTGAGTGCATACTGGGCACAGAGAACTGTACTAAACGTTTTCTACAATAAACACACCCTAGTGTAGTGGAAAGAACATAAGCCTGGGAGTCAAGAGGACCTGGGTTCTAATCCCGGCTCTGACACTTGGCTGTGTGATCTTGGGTATGTCAGTTTTTCTGGACCTAAGTTTCCTCATCTGTAAAATGGAAATTAAATACCTCCTCTGCCTCCTACTTAGACTGGGAGTCCCATGTGGCACAGGGACTGCATCTGACCTGATTATCTTTTATCTACCGACCTATCTTCTATCTACCCCAATGCTTAATTCAGTGCTTATCACATAGTAAGTGCTTAACTAACTCCACAACTGTCACTCTTTTTTATTATTACCACCCCTGAACCTACCCTTCATTGAACGTGGTCTGTTCTGCCATCTACAATGGGGAAAGAATAGAATTGGGCCTGTTGATGTCCTGGCAGGTTACACTGCTATTTCAACCTTTAGGCACCCTTGAAATGAAAGAACATTACAAAACCTTTCCTTGCAACCATAAAATGTGTCTTTAAATATAACATAAACCAGGTAATCAATCAGCCAATCACTACTACGCCCTACGCCAATCACGCCCTTTCCTCTCCACCCAAACGGCTACCTTACTGTTACAGGCTCTCGTTATATCCCGGCTTGACTACTGTGTCAGCCTTCTCTCTGATCTCCCTTCCTCCTCTCTCGCCCCGCTCCAGTCTATTCTTCACTCCGCTGCCCGGCTCATCTTCCTGCAGAAACGATCTGGGCATGTCACTCCCCTTCTTAAACAACTCCAGTGGTTGCCTATCAACCTCCGCTCCAAACAAAAACTCCTCACTCTAGGCTTCAAGGCTCTCCATCACCTTGCCCCTTCCTACCTCTCCTCCCTTCTCTCTTTCTACCACCCGCTCCGCTCCTCGGCCGCACACCTCCTCACCATCCCTCGGTCTTGCCTATCCCGCCGTCGACCCCTGGGCCACGTCTTCCCGCGGTCCTGGAACGCCCTCCCTCCTCACCTCCGCCAAACTGATTCTCTTTCCCTCTTCAAAACCCTACTTAAAACTCACCTCCTCCAAGAGGCCTTCCCAGACTGAGCTCCTCTTCTCCCTCTACTCCCTCTGCCCCCCCCCTTTACCTCTCCGCAGCTAAACCCTCTTTTTCCCCTTTTCCCTCTGCTCCTCCACCTCTCCCTTCCCATCCCCACAGCACTGTACTTGTCCGCTCAACTGTATATATTTTCATTACCCTATTTATTTTGTTAATGAATTGTACATCGCCTTGATTCTATTTAGTTGCCATTGTTTTTACGAGATGTTCTTCCCCTTGACTCTATTTATTGCCATTGTTCTTGTCTGTCCATCTCCCCCGATTAGACTGTAAGCCTGTCAAACGGCAGGGACTGTCTCTATCTGTTGCCGACTTATTCATCCCAAGCGCTTAGTACAGTGCTCTGCACATAGTAAGCGCTCAATAAATACTATTGAATGAATGAATACTATTCATTGAGTGTCTGAGTGCTAAGTACAGTAGTAGGGTTTTGGGAAGAGTACAGCAGAGATTGTTGCACCTGTTCCCTGACCTCAAGGAGCTCAAATTTTAATAAGGGAGATGGAGAGACTAAAATGATTTATAAATAGTGAAATCAGGAGGAAGAGTAGGGATAGAATAGGAAGTAGTACAAAATCATCAGATGAAATAGCTGAATGCATAAACATATCAATAACAATATACAGGTATGCACAGCACTGTACTAAATAAGCACTGGGAGTGAATATACAGGTGGGAATTAGACTTGTGTATACAGGGTAAGGGCTGGAGTATTGAGTTAATGGATGAAGGCTTCTTGGAGGGGAGATTTCAAGAGGGTTTTGAAGATGGGGAGAGAGTGGTAGATGGTCTGGAATATTTGTGGGGAGAGGCACATGGAGAAGTCAAAAAGTCAAAACCAGAATTCAAAACTACATTTCTCCGTGGAGCTGAAGGATGTAGAAAGAAAAGCAGAAGGAAAAGCCTATTTAAGAAAAAAAAAACCCTGAAGACAGAGAGGTAGAGAAAGAGATAACCCAAAGGAAATGGAAAGAACCAATGATTGCCCAATTCTTGTTGCTGAAAATTGAATGTACCTTCAGCTTCACCTCTCAGGGCCTAGCCTGGCAAGAGGGAAACTGACGCGATGGACCAAAAAGCATCATGAAGCTGATTCAAGTGATGGAGTCTCCCATCGGGATGCCTGGATGAACCTTTGTCCTGACACCTCAGTACTGAACCTGCCCGGGAGAACAGACAACAGTTCTACTGGCCTGCATGGTGCCACCTGCACTCTCTTGCCCCTGCTTCTGCGACAGTGCTCTGCTTACAGTAAGTGCTCAATAAGGGCAGTTGACTAACTGATTAGAGAACATTAAAAACAGCCCATTTCTGAATTGCTAGGCCCTATGATTAGCCCTTTGTCTTGCACCTAGAAGGAACCCAGGCACAAAGAGTGCCCAGCACCAACTGCAACCCAGAATGTGATTTCCTATCATTCCCACCTTCCACCACAGGGTCCTGATAAATGGCTCTTGACACCCACAGCCTCCAAGAACCCTGTTCCTGGAGCAAATAGGACCTTGGTGTGGAAGGCTCTTGGGTAAAGCCACTTGAAGCCCTCCTTCCAGGTCTCAGTTGTCTAGCTCAGAAAAGTGATTGGTGCAGAACTAGCCTGGTTTCTAAAAATCTGATCCACCACCAGTCTGGGGGGGCTTCATCCTTCATTTGGTAGGAGAACCAATGACCTGTATCAAGGAGAAAAAGCCCCGTTCCTAGAAGCTACAAGGATTTGACTCACAGGGCTACTTTCTGTGGTTAAAATCAGTCATACACTTGAAGAGGCACTGGTGATTAGCCACCAACTGGTGAAATGACATCACAGTTACATAAATCTGCATAAATTAAATGTCAAGGGGTATTTTTCCTAGGTTTTTATCTTCAGTGAGACTGACTTTCCTTTCCACCTCATAGGAAGAGGACACTCACCTACCCCTGCCTCAGCATGTAGTATGCAGGAGGCATGCTGCAAGCTTGCAGAGGATGGGGAAACTGGGGATTAATTTTCTCCTTTAGGCAAGAGCCTAGCTGAAAGGAAGCTTTAAGAAAAGGGCAGCAATAGGAGGAGAGGGAGGTGGACAATTGAAAGGGGCTGTTTTTCCAATGGCTCTTCTCTCCAATGGCTCCTTCCCCTCCGCCTTCAAACCACCCATGTATCTCGAATCCTAAAAGAATCCTCCCTTAATCCCACTGACCATTCTAGCTATCGCCTCATCTTCCTCCTACTACCATTCCTGTCCAAACTCCTTGAATGAGTTGTTTTCTGCTGTTGCCTCTACTTCCCCTCCTCCAACTCCCTTCTGCAATCTCGCTTCCATCCCCTGAAACTGCTCTTTCCAAAGTCACCAATGACCTCCTCTTTGCCAAATCTGACAATTCTATTCCATCCTAATTCTCCTTGACTGTTCAGCTGCCTCTAACACTGTAAACCACTCCCTTTCCCTGGAAACACTTTTACCTTGGTTTCACTAACACTGTTCTCTCCTCTTTCTACTGCTCCTTTGTGGTCTCTTCCGTGGGCTCCTCCTCTGCTTCCCCTCTAAACTATGGGAGTCCCTCAAGGTTCAGTTCTGGGTCCCCTTCTTTCCTCCATCTACAACCACTCATTCACTCTCGCTTCGACTAAAATCTCTACTCAGATGATTCCCAAATGTTGATCTCCAGCCAAGATCTCTCTCCTTCTCTACAGTCTCGTATTTCCTCCTGCTTTCAGGATAACTCTACTTGGAAGGCCTGACACCTCAAACTTAACATATCCAAAACTCCTTATCTCCCCACCCAAACCCTGTCCTCCCCCTATCTTTCCCTGTCTCACAAGCCCATAACCTACTCATTATCTTTAACTCATTTCTCTCATTCAAGGCACATATTCAGTCTGCCACTAGATCTTGTTGATTCTGTCACCACAACACTATCAGAATTTGCCTCTTCTCCATCCTGACTGTTATTATACTAGTTCAAGCTCTTGTGCCCCTTCTTGATTAATGCGTCAGCTTTCTCACTGATCACCTGCTCTCCAGCCTCACCCCCCTTCAGTCCGAACTTCACTTTGCTGCCTGGATCATTTTTTCTAAAAAATCATTTTGCACACATTTTTCCACTCTTCAGATGCCCATCCAACTCAACATCAGATAGAAATTCCTCACTATCAGATTCGAGGCATGCAAACTGCTCTCTTCCCTCTTACTTATCCTGGCTCTAACCTTAGCCAGAATATTTCGCCCTTTAATACCAACCTACTCTCTGTTCTTCACTTTCCCCTCAGCCATTGCTGAACCCCTTGCTCCTGCCCTCCCACCTGCCTGGACCTCCCTGCCTCTACATGCCCAGTAGACCAGCACTCTCCCCATCTTCAAAATCCTACTCAAATCGTATCTTCTCCAGGAAGCCTTCCCAGACTAAATTGTCTCACACACACAAACACACCCCATACACACACCCCAATTTCCCTCCCTACTACCTCTCCCATCCCCCACTTATTCCCATCTCCAAGCATTTAGGTACCCCTCCCCATCCCCACGGCGCTTACGTACATGTCTTTGTAAAGGGGAGACTTCCCTTATCTGTAATTTATTTTAAAGTTTGCCTCTTCTATTATAATATTAAGCTCTTTGAGATCACGTCTACCAGCTATTGCACTCTCCCAAGTTCTTAGTACAGTGCTCTACATACAGTAAGCGCTCAAAAATACCATTGATTCATTAGTTCTCACCTCCAGGCCCTGGAAGGAACATTGCTAGCCTCTTCCCAGCCAAGTCCAATTTAAAAAAAATCTGATAGTCCCAACTTTGAATCTTTTTCTTTGTCTGTGAATCTTTGTTTTTCATTTCCATCTCTGCCTCCTGGGCTCTTTATGAGCCCCACTCCTTCCTCCAGTCCACCCACCACCACCTTCCCTTGGGCCCAGACAGCAAAATCCCAGACAATCAACATGCAACTTGAGCGTCTGCCATGGCAGAGGGGCTCGTGTTTGCTGCTACATACCCGGTCAAAGCCTGCGTGCAGAAGAGGAAGAACAGATGACTCTTCTTGGTCCCCTGACCTACGACGAAGCAGAAATGGGGGTCACTTGCAAGTTGCAAACCAGAATTGCTCCCCAGCCAAGCCCGACCTTTGAGTTATCCATGGAAGTACCTAACAAAGTAAGGGCCTGCAACGAAACATTCCTCCATCTGTAATCTCGCTGTGGGCAGGGAATATCTGTTATATTGTACTCTCCCAAGCGCTTAGTACAGTGTTCTGCACACGGTACGCATAGCAATAGATATAATTGATTGATGTGGCCTAGAGGAAAGAGGGGAGAATTGGGAGCCAGGAGACTTGGGTTCAAATCCCAACTCAACTCAAATCCCAAATCCCCACCCCGAGCGATACTCACATCACATCGCCTAGATGGGTTTTTATAATATTCACAAAAGCACCTACCTATTGTAAGCCTCCCACACCATTCCCTCTTCCCCATGTTCTCTGCATCCTTGAGGTTCCAGTGTTTCTGACTGCTCTTCTATTCTCAATGTACACTTGCTTCTTGGAGGAGCTCATCTGCTCTCACGGTGTCAACTATCAGCTCTCCCCAGAGGTTCTCAGAGTTGCCTCACTAGCTATGATCTGGCTCTTCTGCAATCTCGCAGTGTGGTCTAGTGGATAGAGCACAGGCCTAGGAGTCAGGAGGACCTGGGTTCTAATCCTGGCTCTGCCCTCATCTGCTGTGTGACCTTGGGCAAGTCACTTTACTTCTCTGGGCCTCAGTTAACATCTGTAAAATGGGGATTAAGACTGTGTGCCCATTGTGGACAGAGACTGTGTCCAGCCCAATTACCTTGTATCTATCCCAGAACTTAGTACAGTACCTGGCTCATAGCAACCACTTAAATACCACAATATTTATTATTATCCTCCTGCTTCCAGAACATCTGTATATGGACGGCCCACCAAGACCTCAAATTCATCATGTCCAAAAGGGAGCTCCTCATCTCCCTCCCAAATCTCTCTCCACCAAACTTTTCCATCTCAGTTGACATCACCACCATCTTCCCCGCCTCTTGAGCTTATATTCTTGGCATTATTCTTGACTTCTTTCACTCTTTCAACCCAATATTCAGTCTGTCACCAAATCTCATCTTCCACAACATCTCCAGAATCCAGCCCCTCCCTCCTCTGCAACCAAACTACCACCATGCTGGTCTAAGCACCTGTCATATTCTGACTCGACTGCTGCATCAGACTCTACACAGACCTCCCAGCCTCCAATCGCTCCCCTCTCCAGTGAATACTTCACACTGCTGCCAGATCATTCTCCTAATCACATCATACTCTGCAAGACTCCCCACTTTTCAATACCCTCCATTCCCCTCTACAGCAAGGAGAAATTCCTGATCATAAGCTTTACGGCAGTCGTTCAATTCTCTTCCCCAGACTTATTTTTACTTCTCTCCCACTACACTCTGGCTTGCAGACTTTATTCCTCTCAAGCCACTGTACTCACTGTGCCACATTCTCATTTCTCTTGCCCTGGCCTCATGCTCACCCCTTCCTGCCTGGAAATTCCTCTTCCTTTACATTCAGCAGACCAGTGATCCCCCCATATTCAGGGCCCTTTGGAAATACCCAAGGCCCTTGGGTATTCACCCACCTGCCCCCAGCAATGGACTTATGTCCACTTTGTGCTCTACTGTTTCCTCCTACTTGTAATTTATTTTAGGGTCTGTCTCAATCACTAGAATTCAAGCTCCTTTGGGGCAGGGATCATGTCTGTCAACTGTACTGAACTCAAGCTCTATGCAGAATAAGCACAATGAATATACAGACTGATAGATTTCCCTATTCTAGGCATGTTGGCAGCACCACACTCGGTGCTCACTGTTGAACTACTGCTTGATTTATACTAAAAATAATAATAATGGTATTGTTAAGCGCTTACTATGTGCCAAACACTGTTTTAAGCGCTGAGTTAGATACAAGGTAATCAGGTTGTCCATGTGGGGCTCAGTCTTAATCCCCATTTTATAGATGAGTTAAATGAGGCACCGAGTTAAGTGACTTGCCCAAGGTCACACAGCAGACAAGTGGTGGATCTGGGATTAGAACCCATGACTTCTGATTCCCAGGCCCACGCTCCTTCCATTAAGCCACATTGCTTCTCTAATTTATGTGCTTCTAATTGGATAATCACAGAGTGAATTTTGAGGCTCTCAGTTTTCCTGTTACAATTTATCTTCCTTATATTCTAATCTAAGTATTTCCATTTCGTCTTTTCAAAGAATGAAAGCAGAGTGCCTTAGCGGAAAGAGTTAGGACCTGGGAGTCAGAAGACCTGGATTCTAATCCCAGCTCTGCCACTAGTCTGCTGTGTGACCCTGGAAAAATCGCTTAACTTTTCTGGGCCTAGTTTCTTCATCTACAAATTGGGTATTAAATCCTAGCCCTCATATTAAGATTGGAGTCTCATATGGGATAGGGACTGTGTCTAGCCTGATTATTTTGTAATTACTCCAAGGTTTAGTACAATACTTAGAACATAGTATGTTTTATATAGCATCGTAACAGTTATCATTTAACTGAATCAGGTGCTCTCCTTAGCCGACTTTATCCCCACTATAGATTCACCCAGAAGAGGAAGGGGGAGGAGAAAAGGAGGAGGAGGAAGAGGCAGACCTTCTAGACTGGTCCCTCCTCGAGGGCAAGGATCACACCTACCAACTCTACTGCACGTACTCTTCCAAGTGCTTAGTTCAGTGCTCTGCACAGAGCAAACACTCCATAAATACCAGTGATTGAAGGGGTGGAAGAGCGAGAGAGGGGAGGAGGAAAGAGGATGACACGCTTCAGTCAATACCATCACCAGACACTGCTGAGCTCATTTAGGACCAAAGTGTGAAACCTTCAATGCAAAAGAAGCGATCACTTCAGCAATTCACCACACACTACAAGCCTCTGCAATGGCAGCTCCCACATCCCTTCTGACCCTGCCAGTGCTGCAGGAAGAGCCTGCAGTCAGAGAAGCCTCCCCCTCCCCCATCCCCCCCGCCCCCCACCCCAACCTCTACTAGCCCAAGCGCTGCAAGCCCAGGAGCCGAACTGTGGGGCGGAAAAACATACGGTGGTGAGACGACTGCCAGGATCACCGTGTGTTCCGATGGGTTCGTGGCACGGATGGACCTGCAATGGGAACGAATCAATCAAACAATGGTATAGATCGAGCGCTTACTGGGCGCATAGCATCTTACTAAGTGCTTAGGAGAGGATGATACAACTGAGTTGGCAGTCGCGATCCCTGCCCAAAATGACCTTATGGACTACTGCAGGTGACGGACATTAAAATAAATTAAATGCTGGTTCGGTTCACTCCCCGGGGGCTTTGGCTACACCCAAGGCTCTCGGGGACGAAGTCTCTTCAGATTATGGCACAAAAATCAAACCATGGTGCCTGCTCAGCTCCTCCAGGAGGTGGGGAGGTGTTCTTAGAGAGCCTCATTTTAAGGAAGACTTGTGCTGCGGTATCCCTTGAGGTTCACCATCTATCACAAAGGTGTGTTTTTCCTCATTCACTTTTCATCCTTATTTATTGCCATGCTACTGAACTGTTCAACTTACTGTAAGGTCTGCACCATCTTTCATTTCCTTGCCTTACTGGTTCAAGATTAAGGCCAAAAATTGAATAGCTTGGATGAGGTTATAGATGAAGATGAACTCCATTAGGAGAATGCTCCCTTCTAATGACAATAAGGAAACGTCTCTGAGACAGACAACTGTACAGCCCACAATTCCATTCCATTCCTAACCTGCTACATATTAGCAGCATTGGCTAGTAGATAGAGCATGGGCCGGGGAGTCCAAAGGATTGGATCTAATCCTGGCTCCACCACTTATCTGCTGTGTGACCTCAGGGCAAGTCACAATTTCTCTGTGTCAGAGTTACCTGCTCTGTAAAATAGGAATTAATACCGCAAGCCCCATAAGGGACAGGATCCGTGTCCAACCTGATTAGGTGTATCTACCCCAGTGCTTAGTACAATGCTGGCCCATAGTAAGCACTGAACAAATGCCTTTAAAAATTTGGTGTTTTTTTTTTTTAATTGAAGACTTGCCTCCTGCTAGACAGTAAACTCTTTAGGGCAGGGAATGTGTTTCTCCCTCATTTGACTGTAGGCTCCTTGTGGGCAGTGAGCCTGTTTCATCCTTCTGTGTACTTTACTAAGTCTACGATACAGTAGAGGTTCAGTAAATATCAATTAATTGGTCCTTTTAGAGTAGGAATTGATTTCAGGAGCTTTGAGTCCACTCTTTCAGCTTTCCTCTGCTTTCTGACAAACACCTGGGAGGTGGGGGTGGGGTGTGAACATGTCTTTTGTGGGGTTTTGAGGAAGTGGCAAACTTACCAGGGTGGTTCCGCCTGGCTCCAATTGGGTCTCCCCTATCGAACTTTTAAAAACGGGACCAGGAGGACTGCTGCAACTAGCTTCCGGGGAACTGGCATGCCACCGTCAGCAGGGCACAACAGTGGAGTTACCTGCAGACAGCTTCTGCATCGAAGTGTCGGGCATGGCGGTGATCAATTACAATTATTTCATGGTGCTTATCCAGGAAACATTCCAGGGCTGACTCTGGGGTCCGAGCAATATTGCACCAATAGCCGGCTCTGTCGCACGCCCACCAGAAGCCATCACTCTGATTGTCTTCCTTGGCGAAGATCAGCAAAACCTGAAAGATATGGGCAAGACCAGCCCCGTGGCAAAGAGATGAGTTAAAAGTCATCATTCACCACCCTTCATTCCTAGAGGTTTTTATACTGCCCTTTTGATGCACGTAGCAATTTTCATCCTCTACTATTTAAATGATCATCACTTCATATTTTTTTAATGGTATTTAGTATATGCCAGGAACTCTCCTGGTATTTGTTAGGCGCTTTCTATGTTTGGCACATAGTAAAGCACATAGCAAAGCCAGACAAGGGAAAATCCCATTTACCTCATTTTGAACAAACAGTGTGACGGAATTCTGTACAAGATCTGCAGTGATTGGTGTTTCTGTAGCACTTTAGAAACCCAACAAAAATTAATAAAAGTAATAATGGCATGCATTAAGTGCTCATTATGGGCTGGGCACTGTACTAAGCCCTGGGGCAGGCACAAGAGCATCAGATCAGATACAGATTGTGAAATCCATGTGGGACACAGATTAAGAGATAGGGAAAGTGGGTAACATCCCCATTTTACAGAGAAGGAAACAGACGCCTAGAGAGGTGAAGCAGGCTCTCTAGGGCCACATGGCAGGCCAACAGAGGAACCGAACTTAGACCTCACGTCTCCTGAATCCTTATCCTGGGCCCTTTCAAAATAAGCCACACTACCTCTCCAATTGGTGTTTCCAGTGACAGTGTATGGATCTGAAAGCTGGACAGTGAAAAAACAGGATACAAAGAACATCAATTTTTTTGAAACGAAGTGTTGGAGAAGGCTTTTGCGAATAACATGGACTGCCCGAAAGACAGTCTATGGATTTTGGAGCAAATTAAACCAAAGTGATCTTTGGAAGGCCAAATGACTCGACTTAGATGAGCATATTTTGGACACAATCATGAGGACTAATTCTCTGGAGAAGACACTAATGCTAGGAAAAGTCCAGGGAAAACGTGGAAGAGGCAGACCAGCAGCTAGATGGATATACATCATTAGAGTGATAACGGAAGAACCATTAGAAAGGTTGTGGATTATGGCAGAGGACAGGACGTTCTGGAGAAAGTATATACATGGAATTGCTATGAACTGGAAATGACTCAACCCCACTTAATTATAATAATAATAATATTCAACAGACATCAGCCTTTTTAAAACATTGCTCAGTGGAAAATGCATGGTTCATCATCAGCACATACCGAGTGTCTAAGGTGTGCAAAGCACTGGAAAAGGTGTTTGGGAATGTGCAGCAGAGTAGATATTTTGTGCTGCCTGCTTGACCCACATTATGGAGAAAGAGAGAGAGAGAAAAGTGTTAGATTCTTGGGCAGGGGTCCACTGTCTGAAATGGATTTGAATAGAGGCAATTATCTCATGCTGCTTTATTCAAGGAGACTTTCAAATTCTCAGTGCTTCCTTCAGTGTGCTTATAACAGGGAAAAAGCAAACCGCCCTTTCTGATTTCAATAATTTCTAATCTACATTCTAAGCAAAAGATGTCTACAGCATAAAGGAGCATTACTGGCTATGTCTTCTCAAGTAAGTAAGTGCAAGCCAGTATGTCTTCCGTTATAACCTCATTCTTTCTCCTTACACTATTCATAAATTATTTCTGTCTGCCTTCCCCATTAGACTGTGAACTACTTGAAGGCAGTGCATGTGCATAATAATAATTATAATAATAATTATTATTGCCATTATTATTTTCCTTAACATGAAAAATTATTATTTGTAGTATTGGTACAGTGCCAAGCAGTGTATTAAGTGCTGGAGTAGATACAGGTCCCACATGGGGCTTGCAATCTAAATAGGAAGGAGAACAGGTAGTGAATCCCCATTTTACAGATGAGAAAACCGAAGCACAGAGAAGTGACTTACCCAAGACCACACAGCACGCAAATGGTGGATCCAGGATTAAAACCCAGGTCCTCTGACTCCCAACTCACAATGTGGGACTCATCCATTCCAGTGCCATTCATGGACAAATAACCATTTCTCCTGACACTGTGTCACAACGTAGCAACAGGCTGGCATCCTCAAACACATCCTCCTTCCCCTAACCACATTCTGGCCAAAATGCATAGAGCAAACCCGTGTTTGTTTGAGCATGTGTCATAAAGATCCCTGAGGGGAGACGGGTCTCTTGCACGGGTCGCACTGAGGCCTTTGTGATCTGACGCTGAGCCTGCATCGGTTCTGCCTCCCAATGAGACTAAGCCATACCTGAATGGGATCTTGCGTCAGTCTCATCGGTCCAACTCGTACGTCTGCAGTCGAGACCTGCTAAATAAAAAGACAGAACGAACGTGAGCCGGTCGAGGTGTTGTGCAAAGGGAGGCAGGCTTTCCTAGGACACTCCAACTCAGGCTGAAGTGTCTCCTAGCCGAGACAGCCTTGGGATACTTCCTCCTCTCTGTAATTGATTTTTGTGTCTGTTTCCCCACTAGATTGTTAGCTCCTTTAGGAAAGGGATCATGTCTACAAGGTCGATTGTATTCATCCAAGGATTTACTACTGGGTGCCGCACAGGTTAGGTGCTCAATAAATCTGATCGATTGACGGATTGATTTCCCTACCCATGGCCTGAGCACCCCTATGCCTCACCCCTGACTCACCACCCCTGGGGGCGGGGGGTGACCTGGTGTGTGGTAGCAGGCTGGAAGGATGCTCCTCCCAGCAGGGAAAACATATGATAAGTTGGGGCCAGGGTGGCCCAAGGACGGCTCTGCCCCGGGTAGGAAGGGAGGGCCTGAGGATGCTCGCCCTCACCACGGCCATGATGGGCAGCTGCTTTTGTTTTCATTACCACTTGGGAACGTGCAATTCTTTTTCCGTTGAATTTATCTCATTATCTCTGTGTGTCTTTCCTCACTCCTGCCCCCTGTGGGCCTGAGATCATGTCCATTCAAGAACCTTACGCCCCCACCCCCACCCCCGAGTCCAGCGTTTTGCCCAAAGAAAGTGCTTAATGTCCGGCCGAAAGACAAAAATATCATGTGTTCTGGTACATTTCATGTGGCTTCAAAAAGAAGAATCCCTCTCTTTTGTTGAAACTGTTTTATCTTTCCATTTTCTGATACAGGAGACCAGCTTAGCCTTGTGCACATTTTCGACGGGCAAATGACTCATTCCGCACTGCATTTTCGTCAAAGGAACCGATTAATGCCACAGCCCTTACCCTCTTGAGCCAAGTCCAGCTCTCACTGCTGAAATGCTCTAACTCTGAGAGGACCGGTGTCATTTTTTTGACCCTTTCTAGTTAACCATAAACCAGAAAAAAAAACAACCCTTCCCATTTCCTAAGATCTGAGAGGCATTTGGCAGATTTTTCTTTACTTTGGAAAATTGCTTTTCCTCATTATACATTTGACCCAATTCATCTCTCTTCTCCCCACCCTTCTAACTCCCCCCTGCAACTTCAACACTTTGGCACCTCCTCTACACCTAGGTATACACATCAGCCCCTAAGACTAATGACAATTTATTTGTGTTCTAATATTTCCTCCTATTTGTAATTGATTTTAATGCCTGTTTCCCCCACTAGATTGTTAGCTCTTTCAGGGAAGAGATCATGCCTACAAGTTCTATTGTATTTTCCCAAGGATTTATACTACTATGGTCTGCACATAGTAGGTGTTCAATCAATACAGTCAATTGACTGATCGCCTGTTCTACCAGTCCCAGTAGTCTCTACCACTGAGGTATCGTACTAAGCGCTCTGCACATGGCAAGCACTCAATGAATACCATTGATTGACTAGTAGTTATCACTCGGGTGTGTCCTGCCTATGCAGAGCAGGATTCAATCCTGCCCTCCTTATGTGAGCATTTCCGCGTTGAGCCAAAAATATGTCAGTGGGTACGATCTCAATCAATACATATTGAGCACTGTACCACGTGCATGGAGTGCATATAATAGAAGTCAAAGACCCGATGCCTCCCCTCAACAAGCTGACAATTAAATAAGCAACATGGTGTAGTGGAAAGAGCATGGACCTGGGAGTCAGAGGACATGGGTTTTCATCCGGCTCTGCCTTTTGTCTGATGCTGCTCCCATTGTGCCCTGCTGCCTTCTTGGGGGCTGGCCTGGAGGGGCAGGCCCCTGACCCAGACTGTCTCTCCCCTAGAGACCACCTTTTCAGAGATGTCCAGAGAAGGATAAGACCTCAAAGTTTGCCTAGTTTTTCCTCCTGTGTCCTCCCTGCCCCCCTCACTTCCTAGGGATTTCGCAGGATCAAGACACTCAGAAGAACCTCGAAGCCATCTAGGGCAACCCTGCCCAATCCGGGCCCGATCTGTCACGGCTCACGAAGTCTTGTTGAACCTCTCCCACCTGTGTGAAGATGAAAAACCCCAATGATCTCTAGATCAAAGAATTTCCTTTCTTTCTCCTTGGGTGCCCTGTCCAAACCCGAGCTGCCCACTAAGACACCCTCTGTGACCCCACAGCCTCTACTCGGTTACTGCCCAGCTGTTTTACCTCTCTGAACGGAAACTAGACAAGTGAAATCTTGGGATGGAAAACATGACGAGGATCCGGGGCCTGTGTCATTCCCAGGCCCCAGCACGGACTCTTGCTTCCGGCTCAGGCACTTCGCATAAACATAACCCCGCGGTCCGCCTGAGCCACATGTTGGAGGGAGGAGCCGGGGGGATGTGATTGATTTCAGAAGGACAATGAAGTAAGCTGACATACAGAAGCCAAGCCTGAACTGTCTTCTCATCCACACTCAACATTTACGCACTTCATCCCTCTTCCCAGCATTTATGAACACATGTGTATTCACTTGTATACTGGATTATTTATTCAGCTATTTTTCACCCCTTACCTCGATCTCATCTATCTCGCTGCCGACCTCTCACTCGTGTCCTGCATCTGGCCTCCCTCTTCATACCTCATAATTACTCTCCCCACTTTCAAAGCTCTATTAACAGCACATCTCCTCCAAGAGAACTTGAGCGACTAAGTCTTCATTTTCTTTTTTCCCCATTCCCTTCTGCATCAGGTACCTCATCTGTGAAATGGGGATTAAGACTGTATGCCCTATATGGGACAGGGACTGTGTCTTATCTGATTATCCTCTATCACCCCCACCATTCAGTACAGTGCCTGCACATGGTATGTGTGCAATAAATAGAATGAGAAACAAATAAAGGACAAATTCACAGAGTTCAATGGGTTTTCTCATTTTGCCCCATTATTATGACCCTCACATGACAGATTTCGCTTTGTCTCATTTACCGCCTTTTGAATTTTGCCCACCGCCCCCCCCCCCCCCCAGCCATGTGATGGTAAGTCACCTGATGACATTCTCCTTAAGAACTGAAAATAACCAAATCTAGAGAATGAGGGAAATGGATGAATTCTGAATAACTGTGGAATCTGTGAATTACTGGGAGGAGATGGGAATGGTGAATACCTGCCCAAAAGTCAAGAATGGAAGAACTGAGTTCTAATCTCAGCACTGCCACTGGCCTGCTGGATGTTGTCAGGCAAGACACTTAGCTTCTTTGTGTCCCAGTTTCCTCATCTGTAAAATGAGGATAATAGTGATTATTATAATTATGGTGTTTGGTAAATGCTTACTATGTGCCAGGCACTGAACTAGTGCCAGGGTGGACACAAGCAAATCAGGTTGGACACAGACCTTGTCCCATGTGGTGCTCACAGTCTCAATCCCCATTTAACAGATGATGTAACTGATGTCCAGAGAAGTGAAGTGACTTGCCCAAGGTCACTCAGAAGACAAGAGGTGGAGACAGGATTAGAACCCATGACCTTCTAACTCCCAGGTCCAGGCTCTATCCACTACACCATGTTGCTTCTCTAATTCTGGTCTCTCCCTTCTTCATCGAAACTGAAAGTACCCAGGAAAAACAAATGTGCTGCCAATTCAAGTTATTATATCATCACTATTATCACTAAATCATCAACATACTATTATCATGCTATTATAGTAATAATAACATATCATAATTATTACACTGTATAGGGAGGAGGAGAGGTCTAAGACTCACAAACAGCCCAGGTAAGCTCTTCTTCAGAGTGCCCCAGTGCCCCCGGGGAAGATTGGGGGACTTAGAGAGGATGGGACCCTACTTGGTGTCACCGGGTTTCATCAGCATGAAGAGACAGATGGTATTTTATATTCGGGGCCTCCTGGGAGACGGGCCATACCCTGAACGAAGTACTCCTGCTGGGATCCATCTCCGGCTTGTGACACTTGGAACTTGCCCCAGACCTCTAAATTGTGAATGGGACAAGTTTGCCTGAACACTCAAGTGGCATGCTTTCCAAATACACACACACACACACACACACACACACACAAAAAAAAAAAAAAACAAAACCCCCAAAAAACCACCCTCTTTGTCTCCACAGAATCATTACTCAGTGAAATCTGACAGAAAAACGATAATTACGAGTGGAGGAAAGCAATTTAAGGAAGCAACCAAAATGATTTCTCAAGCCCAGTGCACATCTATTTGATTTTGATTTAAAGTAATTTAAATGCCTAAACTAAAAACTGCAGCAAGAAGACATAAGATAAGACTCGGTCCTTATTCTTTATATAACCCATTTTCTGACTGCCACTCTCTGGCCTTCTTAAATACTGTTATTCAAATAAACTAGCATTCACAAGGGTACAGTGTGCATAACGCTTTATACCACTTGTAACGCACACACACAGCAGTGTCTCTTAAGTGTATGTTAAGCACTTTACTACTCACCCCAGACCACAGCACTTAAACACATTCCCTCATACTCTACTATTTCCACTATCTGTAATCTATGTCTGTCTCCTCCATAGACCATAAACTCCTTGTAGGCAGGAACTGTGCCTACCAACTCTACTATACTGTACTTTCCCAAGCAATTAGAACATTGCTTGGCACACAGTAAGTGCTCAATAAATACCACTGACCAATTCATTGATTGCTACAAAATAGAGACAAAGCAAAATGCCAACAGTAAACCTTTGCCTTGCACTTGTGCTCAGTTCACCTGGATTGGATTGATATGCAAAGTTCACTATTTAGGATACGGAATGAGAAATTGTTCTAAGAAAGTAGATCCATTTTTTCCTTCCTGAAAAAAGTCGGAAGTGTTTCTGGAGAATGTTGGGGTTTTTTTTGTACTCAAGTGGAATTCTTGGAATACATTTGCTCAGGGCTCAGAAGCAAGATGGCTGTGTTCTTGCCTCAAAACTCTTGAGAAACCACCAGGTGGAACTCCAGGTCTATGGGGTCCCCAAGGACACTTGGCAGTGACAATTCAGATGCCTAAACACTGACTCACTTCAAAATGATAGGGACAAAACCATGAAGAGAACATGGCAGTTCAAGTTTCCTCCAACAAAGATGAGCCCAAATAAGCCAGGAAAAGATTATGCCCTACCTGAGGCTCCTCCTGTGGATGAAGGCTTTTTAGCGAGCAGGTACAGGTATTCACAATTGGGAATTGGGAATGTGTTGGGCACAGAGGTGCCAACTTTTTACTGGGAGTGCAGGGCTGAAGAGAGGATAGGAGTTTCAGGAGAGGAGAGGAGGACAGGGAGGGGACAGGCTTCCAAGTGCTAACAGTCTGGTAGGCCAGCATTTTGAGTCTTTTGAGGCCTGATTGGAAACTCTCAGGTCTTGATGGAGAACTGGGGTGGTGGGAGAGAGTGGGAACCCTGCTCAAACTGCTCTAGGGCCATCACCCTTATGCAGGTGGCAGCTGTGGATCAGCTCTGAAATGACAGGCATCCTAATCATCTTGGAAGGAGAAAGGGATTCTTGGTACTTGGGTTCTAATCCCAGCTCCACCACTTGCCTGCCATGTGATCTTGGGCAAGTCACTTAACTTCTCGCTGCCTCAGTTTCCTCAACTGTAAAATGGGGATTCAATATCTATTCTCCCTCCTAAATAGACTGTGAGGCCCACGTAGGACAGGGACTGTGTCCAACCTGATTATCTTGTACCTACTCCAGCACTTATGTTTGGCAAACAGTAAGCATTTAACACATCAGAATTATTATAATTATTCTGATGGTCATCTTTCAGGGAAATGGGGTGATAATTTGTATGGAGCCTGTTGAAAAAAGCATGGGGCTGGGAGTCAAGAGACCCAGGTTTTTGGCCTATTGGGTGACCTTGGGCAAGTCACTTCTAAGGGCCTCAGTTTCCTCTTCTGTATAAAAGGAATAAGATACCTATCCCTTGGACGGTGAGTTCCATGTACAACAGGGGTTCTGTCTGTTGTGATTATCTTAAATCTACCGCGGTGTCCAGCACATAGTAAGCACTTAGATAAGTATCATAATTCTGAATTACTATTGTTATCCTCACTTCTCTTTAGAGATATGCATCTCCCTAGCATTGTTGGTTGGCTATTTTCGGAGAAAATATGGATTAAAAATATGGATAAAAAGGGAAGTCAGGGGAGGAGGATGGGACAGGTTCAGGAGTACAGGGGAGCAGTTAATCCAGAACTTGGATGCCAAAGGCAGGGCTGCCGAGGTAACAGAACAAGAAGAAAAAATTTGATTCCGGCCCTTGGAGGTGAACTGTGAGCACAGTACAGCTGGTCCCATGGTAACATGGGTTTTCATTGCCTAGTTAGATCAAACAATCAGGGGTATTGATTAGTGTTTACTGTCCGCCTGCCACCACACTAAGCCCTTGGAAGAATGCCAGAGGCAAAACACATATTCCCTATGCTCGAGGGACTTTCAATCCAATGGGGGAAGATGGAGAGATATGAATGATTTATCAATGATGTTTCTGGCTCTGCCCCAGCAAGGAAATGAGGCAAAGGGATGTGGGATTACATAATTAGGAGGAACAGAAAGAGGAAAGGTGGCAACAGAGTGTTGCCAAAGGGTGGAAAACCCACCTGATCTAACATCAGTCTATCAATCAGAAGTATTCAGTGAGCTCTCACTAAGTGTACTAAGTGCTTAGGAAAGTACAACACAACAGAGTTGGTAGACGTGATTCCTGCCCAGAGCTTCCAGTCTATAATCTCCTAATATGACAAAGTGAATTTCTACCTATGCTAAAGTCTAGGAAATGAATACTACAGGTATACACAGCATCAGTGTGATACATGGCGTCAGTGTGACAGTCCTGTTTGTGGAGATCTCTGAAATGCAATTCTCTGAAACAGTCTTTTTCCTCTCCACTGAAGCAGCAGGACCATGCCTGGCTATGTTGCTCTCTTCACATTTCGGCATAACCAAGTCTGGGGAACATCCAAAATGCCAAAGGCCAGTGGAAACAGCAGAAACATCACATCTCCAAATACTTCTTCTATTTTAAAAAGCATGATTAGAAGGATGGGTGTCTTTGAAATGTGACTGATTATCCATCTGGGGCTAGGATGACCACATAAAACATCCACCCTAGAGTAAAAGAATCTCTGGTTTACAGATTCTTAGGGTTCTTCAAGCTCAGGATGGTAACAATTACCTGAATAATTCAGCCCAGGCCCATTAACTTTGCACCAGAATATCTGCATGGAGTCTGAGGGTCAGCTACAGAATTTTTTCTTAATGGTATTTGTTATACACTTACTTGGTTAGGCACTGTACTAATGGCTGGGTTTGATACTAGCTGATCAGGCTGGATACAGTTCATGTTCCACATTGGTCTCATAATCTTAATTCCCTTTTTACAGATGAGATTACTGAGGCAGAGAGAGGAGAAGTGACTCGCACAAGTTCACAGAGCAGAAAAATGGCAGGGTTGGAATTCGAACAGTCCTTCTGACTTCCAGCCCCATGCTCTATCCACTAGGCCATGCTGTGCTGAATTTTACTTAAGCTATTTCAAGAAGTCAAGGATGGACGGCCCAATTACTTTTCATACGTGTTCCTCACGTGATCCATCCTCTGCACCAAAGAGAAGAGCTGAGGCCACTATCCTGATCACTCGGGGCTAAAAGACCTGAGTAATGCTGCTGTCAGTGAATCTCAGGGGATCCAAGATTGTAAATAAAGTCCTTATTTATACCCTCTTTAGCACTCCTGTATATACACACACTTTATATATATATGTGCATGTATATGTGTACATATATACATGTACATATATATGCTTTTATTCTGGTCAGAAATATTTTTATGCTTATCTGCCCCATCATGGAGGGCAGGGAACATGTCATTTGGTAATTCTGTACTTCCCATGCATGGAATACATTGCACCACACCAAGTGGGTCCTCGATAAATGCTACAATTCCTACTGCTATTGGTATGTGTTAATCTAAAAGTTTGTAACAATGCAAAATGTTCAATTTAGTGTGGCAGAAGATGTACAGAGCATCTGCTCAATCCAGAGGCAGTGGTGACAGCTTTTTGGGAAAAAGCCCTCCCAGCAGGGTCCTCAACTCTCAGTTCTGGCCTTTGGGGTGCAAGGGGAGACAGTGTTAAGAAGAAGAGGGAGAAAATGCATCTGGAGCAGCATAATTCTAGGGTGAGCTGAGAGAGAGGGCAGGGATTCTTTCATTCATTTATTAATTGCATTTATTGAGTGCTTACTGTGTGCGGAGTGCTGTACTAAGTGTTTGGGAGAGTACCAGTAAACACACAGTAAACACACACATTCCCTCGGGCAGGAGCTCGGGGCCAAGGCTTAGCTTCTGCATGCTGCTCAAGACAGCTGTGGGGCAGGGCTGCCATCTTCTGCAGCATCAGCCAGGAGATGGGGAAACCAGAGGTTTTGGGTTCCTAATTCTGGGTGGGGTGGTTTACTTAAAATGTATTATTCTGAAAAAAAAAATAAACTTTCTTATTAAGGTTGGAATTCTGGAGTGATTTTTTAAAAAGTGTTCTTGAAAACAAACCCCCTTCCCAAACCCTGGCCTGTGTCAAAATTGGGCAAAATGACCTTCTGGCCAAAATAATTGCCCACCTCTGACCCTGGCCAAACCCGACCTGAACTCCCATTTCCCTAATGACTTTGAGGTAAACACTCTCCATCCGCAGCAAATGAGCACACTCACTGCAGGCTAATTCTGAGTGTAAACAGGGACCGCTCAACAGGGAAATCTCTATAAGTAATCTGTTAATTATTACCATCTTCAAAGCCAATTATGGTGCTCAAGAAATAAACACCATTCACCTTTGTTTCTAAATCTACATCCAGAGAAATTCATTGTTCACTCAGACGCTGTCCTCACCTGAACCTCTCCAGCAACTTTGGTAAACATTTCCTTTGTGTTTTGTTTTTTCACCAGTACAGCCCCAAAGCATATGAAAGTTGACTTAGGTACTGCACACTGTCTGAGGAGCTTTATGGATGACTTTATGGATCCATCCTGTTGGTGCAGTGTGAAAAAGGGAATGCTAGAAAATGCAGCAGAAGGAACAAAACGCTCATCGGGAGGGTAGGAAATCAGAACACTCCTTGGGGAAATGCTGTGCCAGATGCAACTGCCGACCATGGCAGGAACTGTTGCATTCTGTTGACAGTGCTCTCCCAAGTGCCTAGTACATTGCTCTGCACACAATAAGCACTCAGTAAATATCGTTGACATTGATGGAAACTCATAATGATCTGAATCCGCTGAGCAGGAGGAGGTCAGTGGGGCAGCAACTACTAGAGCAATCAACCCCTGGGGGGCATGGTTGGGGGGGGTGCAGTCTCAGAATCCTCAGTCCCCCCATTGCTGTGGGGGGAAGGATGCAGGGGCCATGGGAAGTCACCCACTCCCTTCACCACCCCTGTCCAGCTAGAAGCCAGGGTGTGCGGTGGCTGAATCTCCATTTTATACATAAGGAAACTGAGGCCCAGAGAAGCTAAGTGACTTGCCCAAAGTCACACAGTGGGCAAGTGGCAGAGCTGAGAATAGAACCTGTGTCCTCTGATTCCCTGGTCCCTGCTCTTTCCACTATACAGGCCATGCAGTGCCTCACTGTAATCCATGATGGGGCAGGGGGAAAGGATGTAAGTCAATGAAAGTAAAAAAAGGAGGGGGCCTGAATAATCTGTTAATTAAATGGCATTTATTGAGCACTCACTGTGTGCAGAGCACTGAACTAAGAGTAAATACAGAGTTGGGAGACACTTCCCTGCCAACAATGAGCTTACAGTCTAACAGGGACGACAGTCTCAAGGTGGAGCGATGGCATCTCCTGCTATGCATAATGGTCGGGCCTCAACCTCCTCAATGAATGGCATTTATTGAGCACTTACCACATGCAGAGCAGAGTCGCAAAGACTTTGGCTCCAAGAATGTGCGTGAAGGAATTGATTACAGAGATGCTGGTTCCTGCAGTGCCACTGACCCTCTCTGGCCCTTGCCAAGTGGCTTCCCGCTGGGCCATGGAGTGCAGCCAACGCGTAGGCGGGGAGGCATGCGGCATATTGCAAAACGCTCACAAACATTTTGGGTACAAGACCCATTTCTGGCCAAAGCAGCGGGGGCATAATGTCGAGGCTGAGCCATAACACTACCGGCCAGCTGGCCGTTGCCAGGGTAGCCAGGTTGGTGGCCTCAGCGGCCATCTAAATCATTCACTCCTGAATAAGCAAGCTGACAGGGTAAAGTTTAATTTATTCATCTTTGGCCATTAGAATGAAAAGACAGCCAAGTCCTTCTTAGCTATTGGTCTGAGTTTGCTGGACAAGGAACTTGAAAGGAGTGAAAAGATTAGAAGCTGTGCCTCCCGAGAGATTTTAAATGAAACATTATTCCTCTCCGTCTCCTTTCCCACTGCCATTCACAATTCTTGTTTAGAAGGCTACAGTGTTAGAGGAAATGGGACTGCTTCCTTGCAAGTTTTATTTTTTTGACAGTTCAAATCTCTGAGCAGAACTTGGTTATTTCAAGAGGCTCTCAGCAGCTTTCAGAATTTTAGAAACAGAACTGAAAACCTGTAGAAGGTCTCCTTTGCACAAGTCAAAAGTTAATCATCCTTGATCAATAAGTATATTTTTCTGCTTTTTATCTTCCAATGAAAGTAAAGTAGGCCATGACAAACATGACAAAGGGAGTTAAGGAACTTGTTTTTATTCCTGTTAAAAAAAAATGGTCTTACCTTAAAAAACATCTTCAAAATAACTTTGAACATAAGCTTTCAGAAATTCAACCCCATATCACCTAATCTGGAGGCTCAACAAAAATGCACATGATGCAAATGAAGTGAAGCACAACCACCCAGAATGAATGTTTTCACTATACATTTCAGATAAAACCTCGCAAGGGAACCAGGAATGTTAGTCCAACAATGCAAGCCTTTTTGGGTACAAGACATCATAGGGGCAGAAGAAATGGGGGTGCATGGGCAGTTTGGGATTGGGAAGGACTATAGAGTGAAAGTTTTTTATGGTATTTTTTTTAAGTGCTTACCCCATGCCAGGCACTGTATTAAGCACTGGGGTAGATACAATCTAATCAGGTTAGACACAGTTCATGTCCCATATGGGGCTCAGTCTAAATCCCCATTTTACAGAGGAGGGAACTGAGGCATACAAAAGTTAAAGTGACTTGATCAAGGTCACAAAGCAGGCAAGAGGTGAAGCGAGAATTAGAACCCAGGGCCTTTGCCTCCGGGGAACATGCTTTTCCTCTAGGTCATGTTGCTTCTCACTGTGAGAAGGCAACATCCATAGCCTAAGAAAATTGGGAATACACACAGTGACCTGAAAATACAAGTATCTAATTGATTTCTTTTTTCTGAGTGTCTGTCCATCCTCCCCTCAACTGGATTGTGAGCCCCTTGTAGGACAGGAAGCCTTTTTTTAATGGTATTTAAGTGCTTACTATATGTCAAGCACTGATCCAAGAGCTGTGGTAGATACAAGTTAATCACGTTGGACCCAGTCCTTGTAGCACAAGAGGCTCACAGTCTAAATAGGAGGGAGAATGGGTGTTGAATCCCCATTTTACAGTTGAGGAAACTGTGGCACAGAAAAGTTCAACGACTTCCCCAAAGTCACACAGCAGACAAGTGGTAGAGTGGGGATTAGAACCCAGGCCTGTTTTTTCTGTTCCTTTGGGTCATGTTGCTTCCCAGTGAATTCATTTTGTATCCATCCTGGCAAGCAGCACAGAGTTCTGCACCCAGTCAATAAATACCATAACTAAACATCCTTGAGTTGGTCACCCAGCCGCTCCTACTGATGATTGCACTTGGAGCCAAGCCCTCAGGCCACACAGGTGATTCTGAATCATTCAGCCATGGCACTGTAGCCATATGGGCACATGGGTACACAAGGAAGTTGAAGACATAATCAACAGGGTCAGGATGCTTTTTAGGAACCTTAACAGAGTCAAGCGATGAGGTAGCGAGTGTCTCACTCCTACCATCTCTCTCACTCTAACTGAAAGGCCTCCCAGGCTGGAAGAACCAGGGAGCTCCAGAACCTTGTGTCTTGGCAGGAGACATCCTGGAGCCCAGCTGACTGAATCCCTCCCAGACGCAGTGGCCCAGAAAGGAGGCCTTTATAACTTTTAAACCCTAGGTGGAAAGTTGCCCTTTCAATGCAACTCAGCTCCCTCACCTCCCTCTGGCACCCCCTTCCCCCATGTCATGATCACTCCCTCAGTCGGCTTCCTCCACTCAGGCAGCTGAACGTAACTGGTGGAAATTCAGGCCCTAGGCTGATTTCCAATTTCTTTCCAATTTGCACCAATTGGCTCAGTCAAGTCACAGTGACCAGTAGTTTTCTCTCTCTGGCCACTTATTTTTTTTCTCTGAGGTCTCTTTGGTGGGTTCTTCCTCTGCCTCCCACTCACTAACTGTGGGAGTCCCTTAAAGTTTAGTTCTGGGATCCTGTTCTCCATCCACAATGACTCCCTTGGAGAACTCATTCAAGTCCATGGCTTTAACCATCACCTCTATGCGGATGATTTCCAAATCTTCATCTCTAGCACTGATCTCTCTCCTCTAAAGCTTCACATTTCCTGCCACCTTCAGAATATCCTTAGATGTCCTGCTGTCATTTCAAACATGTCCAAAACCGAACTCCTTATCTTCCCACCCAAACCCTGTCCACCCTTTGACTTTCCTGTCACTATAGACAGCACCACCATCCTTTCTGCCTCATAAGCCCGTAACCTTGGCGTTATATCATCGACTCATCCCACTTATTCAACCCACATATTCAATCTGTCACTAAATCCTGAGGATTCTAACTTCTCAACATCATAAAATCTGTCCTTTCCACTCCATCCAAACTACTACCATGCAAATCCAAGCATTTATCCTATTCTGTCTTGATTATTGCATCAGCCTCCTTGCTGACCCTTCTGCCTGTCTCACCACTCCAATTCATATTTCACTTTGCTACCCAGATCATTTTTTTTCAAAAATGTGCTGTCTACGTTTCCCTCTCCTCATGAACCTCCAGTGGTTGTCCATCTACCTCCACACCAAAAAGAAACTCTTTACCATCAGCTTTAAACCACTCGATCGCCTTACTCCCTCCAACCTTACCTTGCAGCTTTCGTACTATAATCCAGCCCACACACTCCACTCCTCTAATGCCAATTTATTCACTATATCTCAATTTCATCCTCTCACCCACATCCTGCCTCTGGGCTGGAACACTCTTTCTCTCCATATCCGACAATCATTCTCCCAACCTTCAAAGCCTTAGTGAAGGCTTATCTCCTCCAAGAGGCTTTCTTCAACTCCCTCATTTCCTTTTCTCCCACTCCCTTCTGTGTCACCCTTGCACTTAGATTTACACCCTTGATTCACCCCACCTCAATCCCTCAGCACTTATGTACATTTCTATAATTTACTGATTCATATTAAAGTCTGTGTCCTCCTCTAGATTGTAAGCACCTAGTAGGCTGCGAATTCATCTACCAGCTCTCTCTTGCATCTCCCAAGTGTTTAGTACAGAGCTCTGCACACAGTGTTTAATACATTTGATTAAACAGTGATATTCTTACACAAGCTGCTTCTGCAATAATAAATGTATTTGTTAAGCACTTATTATGTGCCAAATACTGTATTAAGTGCTGGGGTAGATACAAGATAATCACGTCAGAGAGAGTCTCTGCCCCACATGGAGCTCACTATCTAAATGAGAGGGAGAATAAACATTGAATCCCCATTTTACAGATGAGGAACCGGCACAGAGAAGTTAAGTGACTTGTTCACAGTCAAACAGTAGACAAATAGTAGAGCCGAGACTAGAACCCAGATCCTTATATTCCCAGTCCCATGCTCTTTTCACTAGCCATGCTGCTTCTCTATGTAACACAGATTGCTAGTGCTTGGAGAAAAGTATGTATGTGATCCTTTCCTGTAATTAACTTTATGCTCGCAAGGGAGAACTCTGCCTTTGAAAATGGCTTACCAGAACCCATAGCATATTATGAACCAAATATGCTAATGGGTGACATCCTTGAGCTGGTCACCCACCCGCTCCTACTGGTGATTGTGCTCAGAGCCAAGCTCTCAGGACACGAGGGTGATTCTGAATTATTCAGCCATGACACTGTAGCCAAACCCTTAGCTCTAACAGTTTTTTACCTTCCCTTTAATGCATCCAGTAGAACCCTATAAATCTTCAGAATACATACTCGGTCATCTGCCAGAACAGCTCTAGGAGAAATAATTACAGTACCTCGTACGCACTTACTAAAGCACTGGAGTAGATACAAATTGATGAGGTTGGTTCACAATCTAAGATGGAGAGTTGGTGATTATTCCCATTTTACAGATGAGGAAACAGAGGCTCGGAGCTTAACTGACTTGCTCAGACCAATCAGTCAACAATATTTTTTGAGCATTTACTGTATGCAAAGCACTAAACTAAGTGCTTGGAAAAGTACAATAGAGATCGACATGATTCTTGCCCTCAAGGATGTACAATCTGGACATTAAAATAAATTATAGTTTGGGGCAACTTCTGGATCTCTAGAATACAGATGTTGCACTTACACCTGACAACTGTCTGGCTTGGTGAAATAAAGAAAGCATCAGAGCGGTCTCTGCTGCTCCTTAAGAGCCCAAGTACTCAATACTTATGATTGGATTGATAATCCAGGTGTTGCAACTGACAACCTTGATGCTGACCCAGCGCAGCTATCACACACTCTTTGTCTAATGGAAGAGAGACAGCTTGGTTCTTCTTAAGCATCCTCATTTGGACTTCCTGATTGGCTCAGGAGTGACAGCTGATGCTCAGGGGTAGCTGCCTGCTCGGGTCCATGGTCCTCCCCATCATCCACCAGCCTGCCTGGATTTTGGGACGCACCCTAAGACCATTCAGGGGCATGAAAATACACTTTGCTATCTCAGGTCAATGTTTGGACTCCAGGGTCCCAAGGTTTGGAAGAGGGACAGATGGGGCAACCACAGGGGAAAATAAACAATAGTGAGGATTTACAAGGGGTTGAGTGTGTGGCTTGTCCGGATGAAATGAGAGCAAAGGGAATACAGTGACATTCCAGTAGCAGTAATATGATAAAAACAGAGAGAGGACCATTATCTGGTTAATTCAGATTGCGCAGACAGCAAAACCAGATCATCCTAGCCCTCAAGGAGATCATTTTTCCGGAATGTCAGCCTGGTTCTCCACCCTGCCTGTATCCACAGACAGCTGCCAATGCATCCTTTCTGGTGCCAACAGTCCTACTTCCAAAGTCAGTCAGCCAGGGAGTATTTATGGAGCATCTACGTCAGAAACTGGAATTTTTCCGGATGGATTCCTTTCAGGACAAGGTTCTGTTGGAGCCTGGATTCCATTTGGGATAAACCAGATGCTCAGAATCAGAGATGATACATTCCTTGCAGGGGGCACAAATCACTAGTGTTTCCTTTAGGCTCACTCAAATCCTCACACAATCCTATTGACAATCATGATAATAATTAATGGTATTTAAGTGCTTATTATGTGCCATGCACTGTGCTAAGCACTGGTGTAGATACAAGATAATC
The DNA here is from genome assembly GCF_004115215.2 of Ornithorhynchus anatinus. Taxonomy (NCBI): domain Eukaryota; kingdom Metazoa; phylum Chordata; class Mammalia; order Monotremata; family Ornithorhynchidae; genus Ornithorhynchus; species Ornithorhynchus anatinus. The sequence goes on along the minus strand of NC_041728.1, from coordinate 25,337,070 downwards.
ATGGTAGACACTGCCCAGCCCACATTGGGCTCACAGTCTTAATTCCCATTTTACAAATGAGGTAACTGATGCCCAGAGACATTAAGTGACATGTAGCAGAGCGGAATTAAAATCCAGGTCCTGTGACTCCCAAGCCCGTGCTCTTTCCACAAGGCTATGTTAAGCACTTACTATGTGCTAAGCACTATACTAAGGGCTGGGGTACACAGATAATCAGGCCAGACACAGTCCCTGTCCCACACAGGACTCAGTGTAAGAGAGAAAACTGGTACTTAGTCCCCATTTTACAGATGAGGGGCAGAGAAGTTAAGTAGCTTGCCCAAGGTCACACAGCACACAAGTAGAAGAGCTGGGATTAGAACCCAGGTTCTCTGGCTCCTAGACTTGTGCTTTTTTCCCTAGGCCATGCTACTTGAAAGGATATATGGCCTTCACACCCTTACTCCTTGCCCAATTCCTCCCATCCACAACCCTCCACTCCAATGGTTTTACATCAGTCCTCATAGTGGCTGGGAAGTTGAGGCAAGGGTGGGAGGGTGGAGGGGAAGGTTGCAATCGGGTCTACTCCAGGAGCTAATCAGGATGAGCATATTCAAAGGAACACATATAATAAACCTTCTGCCTCCACAAGGCCACAGAGCAGTCAAACTAGTGGTTTCCAAGGACTCAGCTGTGACAAAAAATGCTAGTTATCTAGCTAGCTACCCCGTTTTCTTTGGAGTTCAAATGAGGCAGGGAGCATGACACCCAATAAGCAACAAGCAGCAGTCACGCCAATCCCCCCGGCTCACCTGCCATGACAGGGTCACCAGGTGCGGAACAAAGAACTCTCAGCCCTCCTACAACAGGAAAGGGAAGGGGTGGCCTGCTCGTGAAACCTCGCACCGCAGTGCTCATCCATCCCCATGCCACACGTGTGCCTGCCATGTTTCTTTGACCTTGCAGCTTGCAGAGCCCAAACACGCTCAGGATGTCAGAAGATGTTCCTTCATCCCCCGAGACTGTGTTCTGGCCAAAGACCCGTGGCCTGGCAGAAACGAGTGGATCCTGCGTTTAAGACCACATTGAGCCATTTTTCAAGGAGACTACTGTAGCGGTACTGGGAAAAGGCAGGATTTCTCGGAATCACTGAAGCAATGGTGTTTGCAGGAAGAAAGTCATCCTCTTACCTATCTTTCCCTCCCCATCTCCTCAGGCCTCTTCCTGGGGTGTAGAGTAAAATAACACATTAATGTTTTTTGAATTCCTTAATATATCGGGATTCTTAGTCATCCAAAACCCAATTTCTCTCTCCAATGCTCCTTGAGTTTTTTCAAACACTTTTTCAAAATACTTTCACCATATGAGAATGGTTTCTGGCCAAATTGGATGGCCACATCCAGAGCCTGTTTTTGATACTTTTAACTGAATCAATAAATCAATCAATGATGTTTCAGGGCTTACTATGTACAGAGCACTGTACTACATGCTTGGGAGAATACAACAGAATTAGCATACATGTTCCCTGTCCATAACAAGCTTACAGTCTCCGAGGGGTTACTGAATGGGCTCTTAACTGTCTCCTACATGCTGTAGTGGTTTTGTCTCCATAAAACTTGAATCTGGCAAATTTCCTTCCCCTTTGTTAGGACAAACCACAGGGAGAATAATGACTTGAACATGCCAACATTTTCTATCAGAGCAATGACATCTAAAGCATGTCAGAGAAGCAGCATGGCTAAATGGAAAGAGCACAGCCCTGGAGTCAGAGAACCTGAGTTCTAATCCTGGCTCTGCTATTTGCCCTTTGTGTGACCTTGGGCAAGTCACAACTTTCCACATAGTAAATAAATACCACTGGTTGACTGATTCTCTGTGCTTCAAATTCCTCATCTGTAAAATGGGGTTTCAATATCTGTTCTCCAACTCCTCTAGACTATGATCCCCACGTGGGACAGGGACTGCACTGATCTAACTTGAATCCACTCTAGATTTTTAGTACAGTGTTTAGCACATAGTAAGTGCTTAACACATCCCTTAATTAACTTTTCATTTGCCATGCTGCCCCCAGTGAGGACAGCAACAAATTTCACACTCTAGTTATAAAGCGGAATACAGTCTTATCTCAACTCTCTTGCATCATTGTCTTCGAAAAGCCAAATCCCACACCCACTGAAGACTGAAACACTAATTAGTGAAAATGAACCAGATGCAGATGGTATGAGCCTGCTATAAATCATGGGCTTATCATGCATTTAGTAGTAAAAGTATTTCTTTAAGGACAGTACAGCTATGCGTTTTCCCCTCAGTAACCTGCCTTGGCTCATGTGACCTCACAGCTATATTTTGCTTGGAATTTCTAGCTTTTGATTATTTCAGAGAAAATTGTTTCTGAAACCGTAAAAGACCAATTTTCATGGATTTATTCATATTTTAACCGTAACGAATGACTAACAAATGTCTGTGAATAGATCCTCCCTGCATTCCTCCAAACCATCTGGTCATACCTACCTATTTAAATTCAGCTTCTGAGATGGTGCAAAGCCTTCCTGAGTAGAGCCAACAGCAGGGAAAATTATAGCCTGTGCAAAACTACCAGGCCAAAGAACAACCCCAGTAGGAAGAAATTCACCACCAGTTCCTCTCAACAATCAATTAACAGGATTCATTGGGCACTTACTGTGTGCAGAGCACTATACTAAGCACTTGGATGAACATAACTTAAGAGACATTAACCTGGCTCAGGAGCTCACTGTACAATGCAGGGGAGACAATCACAAATTACAGCTCTACTTCTTCAAAGGCCTTTTGAAATCTCATCTCCCCACTTTATATTCCCCTATTACCATCTCATACAAGTGCATCATCTAAGTGCTTACACACTCACAATCTCTCTTAACCCAGAGCATTTTTGCCTCTATCCCTACACTCAATTCCTTCCTTCTAGCTGTTATTTATTTCAGCATCTCTGTCCCAGCCTAGACTGTAAATCCCTTGAGGGCAGGGAGAGCTTTACTAATTCTATTGTACTCTCTCAAGCACTTAGTAGATTGCCCTGACCCAGGAGAAATACTATTCACTGATTGATTGGGAGAAAGATGGAGAGGCACATGAATGAGAGCTTCCCTACATTCACGTTTATGGGCTCTTTCAGAGGCCCACCAAATTTAAATGAAAAATCACTCCTGGGATGATAATAATAATAATAATGATAATTATGGTACTTATTAAGCACTTATTAGGTGCCAAGCACTGTTCTAAGAGTTCGGGTAGATACAGGTTAATCAGGTTGGACACAGTCCCTGTCCCACATGGGGTTCATTTTCTTAATCTCCATTTTACAGATGAGGTTGAGGCCCAGAGAATTAAGTGACTTGCCCAAGGTCACACAGCATACACATGGCAGAGTTGGGATCAGAACCCAGGTCTTTCGGACTCCCAGGCCTGTGCTCTACCACTAAGCCACAGGATAAAATGATGGATTTAAAAAAATCATATGTGTGTTTTTGGCATGCAATTTTATTGCCATACTGTGTTAGCCACATGAGCATTTATAAGGGAATTCATTAACTGTGCTCTTACTTCAAATAATGCACTTATTTTAAAATGTACCCTTGCTAGGTTTACTCCGCACTGCTACCCAATTACCAGAATATGGATGCAGCAAAGAAGCTTTAGCCCTAATGTTCTTCTTAACTCATGGTCCTAAGCTTCCATGTCACTGTTGAAATTTGGCAAGGATTCTCTGAAAATGGCATTAACTAGACTTAAGTGAATGGTGAGCCTTTCTGCCACAAATACAAATTAGTTTGCTGTCAGACTGAAAGCACTTGTTGGGTACGCTCCTCGCGGGCAGGGATTGCATCTACCAAGCCTACTATCTCCCAAGCCATTGGTACAGTGCTCTGAACACAGTAAGTGCTCAATAAATACCATTGATTGATGGAGCACATACATTGCTCTGAACAACACAAGTATTGAGGGGACAGGAGGGAGGATACGACCTGCGGAGAAGGAAATTAATTGGGGAAATACCTCAAAAAGGAACTGGCACTTCAAAAGGCCACTGAAGACGGGGAGAGCTATTGTCTGGTGAATTCTAAAAGGTAATGCAGGGCTTAGAAAGCATGGTGGCCAGCAAAAGAAAATCCTCAAATTTCATTTTAGCCAATATTTCAACTGCTCATCTCCTCAAATCTGAGCTCCCAATGAGGAGCAGGACTGATGGGGAGGAGTTTCATCTTCATTCAGAAGCAGTCCCTGAGTCGACGAGGGCATGAAAGGGCCCCTTGTTCCCCTCTGCATCCAAAACAGAGCAAAACAGAATGGAGCTCTAGCCCCGTACCCAGCCCAGAAAACAGTACCTCCCGGGCCTAAGGCTGTTCAGATCCAAGGGCTATCCAAAGGCAGCATCCTACATCAGCCACAATGCCAAGATGGGCTTTCTCGTTCACACGGGGATATTAACTTAGAGTTGGGATGGGAGCAGAGAGCCAGGAGAGGATGGTGTTAGTGAAGCATAGATCAGGTACTGTTTCCAGGAGAAGGGGGTGGTTCACAGTGTCAAAGGCAGCTGAGAGGTCGAGGAGCACTGTATTAAGTGCTTGGGAGAGTGCAGTACACAGAGTCGGTAGACATGGTCCCTGCCCACAAGAAATACATTCTAAAGTCTGTAAGACTTTAGCTTACAGAAATAGGGAAAGACGGAACATTAAGGGGTAGTGGAAAAGGAGGATTGGCAGAATTAGACCATAAATTCCTGGTGGGCAGGAAATGTGTCTTCCAAGTCTGTTAGTGTAGTGCTCTGGACACAGTAAATGCTCAACAGATACCACTGATTGAGAAATGCGGACAGGCACCAAGAGGGAGAGACAGAATGGAAGGGAAAAGAACGTTTTCTGAGTGAGGGGCAAATTAGTTCAGCTCCAGGTAAATGGAGAGGAGAAGAAAGACAGATTAGCTGAGATACCCAGATAGAGAAAGAGGAGGGGAGAGACAAAAGGCAGGGAGAAAAAAAGCATGATGTCTTTCTTAACCTAGGTGAAAATCTGGCATTTCTGTTCCTCTAGAAACAAAAATGGATACCTGCAGAGAGTGAATGCGGTACCTTTTCCCCTTGAATGTTCCAGGTAATATTACAGTGGCTAGGTTCTTTCAGAAGTCCTGACATTTGACTCACGACTAGTTCAGCTTTTGAACTGAATTCGGAGCTGCAGTGTGACTTTCTAGGAAGGATAGGAGGTAGCTATATTTATCACAGTTCAGTGTGCGTTGGAACAGGTTCCCCATTAAAGATGTGAGTTGAAAAAGAAGTCCAATTGTAACACATGAGACTTAGTTTGCCTTTAAATGTTGTTTTTGCTTTTTTAACATTTGAAATCACTCAAGCTTTTTCCCATGTCTGCTTTTACAGGACACCTCATTTTGGAGGGTAGAATTTTTTTAAGAGCCTAGAATTCTATTTTTTTTAGATTGAGGTTCACATTTTGCTATGTTTTCCATTTTAGGGGTAAACAAAAAAGCTTTTCCACAGCTCCATTATATGTAAAATAGTTTCTAAGCAGCAAAATCATTTTATAAATGTAATCCACTGAGCTACAGAGTAGATACGAAACAGTTTGGAATGGTACATCTTGTAATTTTTCAAGTTTCCCTGATTGAAGATATAATTGCAGGAATCACGCAATTTACACTGGTTTTTTGAGACTTCACTCCTGCTCTCCTCTTTTGGGAGAGACGGGAAGCCTTGTTAATGAGTACTTAAAAGTTAACTCTGACCAAAATTTTAAAATACATTATTATTGAGAAGTATCAGGGCCTAGTCCAAAGAGCACAGGTCTGGAAGTCTGAGGACCTGGGCTTTAATCCCAGCTCCACCACTTGCCTGCCACGTGGCCCTGGGTAAGTCACTTAGCTTTTCTGTGCCTTAGCTTCCTCATTCTTTCCTCCCCTCCACCAGGATCACACCTGGATAGTTTCCAGTACTCTACCGGTATCGGCTATGGGAAGGAGAATCAAGCAGAGGCATACCCCTTCCATTCCTAGGTTGGGCAGTAGCTAGCGAGTGGAAGGCAATCTGCTCTAAGTGGAAACTCCACTTATGCTGGGCAGTAAAGGCATGGGAGAGAGTCGAGGGCGGAGACTCAAGTTTCCTGAACAGAAGGAGGCAATGGTAAACCACATACTTTTACCAAGAAAACTTTATGGATACACTGCCAGAAGGAATGCAGATAGAAAGTGGGGCGTTCTGGGAGAGATGTGTTCATGGAGTCGCTATGGGTCGTAGACAACTCAACAGCATAAGACAAGTTTCCTCATATGTAAAATGGGATTCAATACCTGTTCTCCCTCCTAACTACAACTGAGTTTCATGTGGGACAGGGACTGTGTCTGTCCAGATTATCTTGTTTCGACCCTAGCATTTAGTACAGTGGTTGGAATACAGTAAGTGCTTAAATGTCATAATTATTATTAATCATCATTAAATTTTGAGTCAGTCTAGTCTTTCCATATTTAGACAGGCTTTTATCACCCAAGCATCTAATCCCATTTGATTTAAGTACATACACTCACAGTAAAAGCTTTGTGATCTAGCAGGCTTAGGGAAGGGGAGATGCTGCTTAGTCAAAAATTCCAGTTACCTACGAAGTGAGGCTTCCCAGCAGGATATTTGGAATAACTCTGAAGGGCTCAGTGGAGGCCTAGTGTTAGGACCTGAATTCTAATCCCAGCTCCAGCATGCCTGCTGTGGGATTTTGGGCAAGTCACTTCACTTCTCTGGGCCTTGATTATCTCATTCATTCATTCAATCGTCTGTATTGAGTTCTTACTTTGTGCAGATCATTGTATTAAGCACTTGGGAAAGTATAATACAACAAAAAACACCGACATTCCCTGCCCACAACAAGTTTACAATCTGTGGCAGGGGAAGAAACAGACATCAATACAAATAAATAAAATTACAGCTAGGTGCCTAAGTGTTATGGGGCTGGCAAGGGTCGGGGGGAGAGAATAGGAGCAAGTCAGGGTGACGCAGAAGGGAGTGGGAGAAGAAAAATGGTGCTTAGTCTGGGAAGGCCTCTTGGAGGAGATGTTCCTTCAATAGGCTTTGAAGGCAGGGAGAGTGATTGTTGGATTTGAGGAGGGAGGGCATTCCAGGCCAGAGGCAGGATATGACCTATGGGTCGGCGGCATGACGTGTGAGATTGAAACAGGGGATTAAGACTGTGAGCCCCAGTGGGACATGGTTTGTGTCCAACTAATTAGCTTCAATCCACCCCAGAGCTTAGTCAGTGCATGGCATATAGTCAGTGCTTAAATACTATAAAAAAAATGAAAAGCACTTTCCGGGCGCCTGTAAGCTCTGCCAGGAGCCAGTAGATAACACAGTGAATACCTCCATTGGTATGCAGAGGGTTGTTTGCTGTGAGCAGGGAACCCGTCTGCTAACTCTGATGTATTGTACTCTCCCAAGGACTTAGTACAGTGCTCTGCACATAGTAAGTGCTCAATAAATACCACTGACTGATCAGGTTAAGAACTAACCTAGACTGAAGTTGTTACTAGGGGAAGAGGATCTTGGCTAATCATATTAGCAAAATAGTATTGGTGGAAGTAATTTAACAAAAGCATTTACTGAAAGCTCGGTGGGTACAGTACACCATATTAAGCCCTTAGGAAGTGACCTGTTCTCAGCCCACAAGGAACTTATAATCTAATGGGAGAGACAAATATAAAAATATTTACCTATGAAGTAATCAAAATAAATAATTGAATGTACCATCGAATAAGCATATAAATAAATACTACAGGTGGGTATAAATAAGGACATAAATGCTACAGATGGGTCAAAGGTTTTTACAATTTGGGATGCTGAGAATTAGCAAACCAGTGCTATGGAGAGAGTTTATGCAAAATGCCCAGGAGGAGCTCAACCAGCCTGAAGCTAGCTGGGATGGCCGTCACTTCACAGCATGGCCTAATGGATACAGCACAGGCCTTGTGGAAAGAGCTCGGGCCTGGCAGTCAGAAAGCCCTGGGTTCTAATCCCAGCTTCACCATTTTGTCTGTTGTGTGACCTTGGCCAAATCACTTCACTCCTCTATGGCACAATTACCTCATCTTTAAAAAGGAGATTAAGATTCTGAGACCCATGTGGGACAAGGACTGTGTCCAACCTGATCAGATTGTATCTAGCCCAGTGCTTAGAACAGTACTTGACTCATAGTAAGGGCTTAACAACTACTATTATTATTATCCCAACTGGATTTCAAGTGAAGTCATCCACCTCGAAATAAGTGCCTAATACAGTGTGCCCCCTCAGTAGGTGCTCAATAAATAGCATTTCAACTCTAGAAGTCAGAACTTCCTTTGCCTCCTGACACATTAGCAGAAGAAGCAATTCATACTGTGAATGGCTTTTGCCAAGTATTCTGAGCCCAAATGTTCCTCTGAGACAGGCAGTTTAGGATTTGAAAGACTTACAAGAGAACTGAACAAGTGGGGCTCCTGGAAATTTGTGGTTTTTCTCTCGGAAACTCCCAGATTGGAGCCTCACTGTCTTCATGATACGGAGATCTGGTTGAACCACTCAGAGTTTGGGCTGAAGTTTTAGACTTTCAAGGGACACTAAAATGTAAACCAGTAGAACGCAAATCGCAAGTATCATGGGAATCCATTATTCCTGCACCTGTCAGATCTGCACACTGCATCCCAGGGCGGCTTCTGATTCACCCCCTATCTCTGGGGAAAACGGCAGCTTCCACAACCCGCTCCCGCCTCACCCCTCTATCAAATAGCTGAAAATATGTTCCTCTCCCAGGATACCTTCTTTCTTTCACACCAGCTTGGCACTTCTTTCCTTTCCTGTTCCCCACTATCCCATGGGACAGGGAAAGAAGTAGCACTGGAGTGATCAAGAACAGCAATATTTCTGTACCTCCTCTGGCACTAAATTTTTGTTGTCAAACGCACCAGATCCTTGGCCTGGCCTCCATATTTCCAATTACAGCTAAACCTTTTTTTTCCTCTGAATAGATCTGCAAAGAAAGTGCAAGTATTTTTTTTTAACCACTCTTGTTTTGGGGGGTTTTTGCCTCACATATAGATGTGGCTTTTGCTTGTATTGGTGTATGCACACACACACAAATACACAAGAGGGAAGGAGAAGGAACTGATGGAGAAAAGAGAGTGGGGATAGACAGGGAGGAGGACAGAGAGAAGGTGGGGAGGTGAAGCAATGGTGTTCTTTGTAAGGTTGAAGAGTATGCACCTGGTTGGAAAAGTCTGTCCTTGCGGCTAAGCCTAACGTAATTGCCAATCACTTCTATGGCTTGTGAAATAGTGTAAATCACATGGAATGATACAATACCATCCATTAAACCACCTATGTGTGCAGGAATCCAGTGCTTTTGATATTATCTTTCAAGTTTCCCTTTTGATTGCACTTTAGCTAACTCTGTACCTAGTCAAAGAGTGTCCTTCATCTTCCCCTAGAGAAGCCATAAAGTAATAATAATAATGATATTTGTTAAGTGCTTACTATGTGCCAAGCACTGTTTTAAGCGCTGTGGTAGATATAAGGTAATCAAGTTGTGCTACGTGGGTCTTACAGCCTTAATCCCCATTTTACACATGTGGTAACTGTGGCACAGAGAAGTTAACTGACTTGCCCAAAGTCACACAGCTGATAAGTGGCAGAGCCGGGAATAGAACACATGACCTCAGTTTCCCAAGCCCGTGCTCTTTCCACTAAGCGGATTCTCTTTTAAGGACCAACACAAAAGGAAATCTGGATGAAGAGAGAAAGTCTCAGTGGAATAGGGTAACATGTCAATAAAATAAATACTGCCCCCCAAATCAATAACCTACCACTTCTCAACACTCAAACCACATAAATTCTTCCTAATTCAAAAATGTCCTCCTTAGCCTGGAAGTTTTCCCTAAAATAATACTCCTGATCCTTTAATCCACATAGTACTTTGATTCCTTCCAAAGCATTTTCACACTGATGGTCTTATTTCACTTATTTCACCTATTTCACTTCCACAACAGCCTGGTGAAATAGGGAGAGATAGATATTATCCCACTGTACTGGTGAAGAAATTAAGTCCAGGGAGGTAAGAAGACCAAGATCACGTAGCAGGTTGGGGCTGAGCTTGGAGTAGAATCCAGGTCTTCTGACTCTCAGACCTGTGATCTTTCTAGTACCAATCAATCAATCACTGCTGAGAGCTGACTGCGTACAGTACCACACTAAGTACGTGAGAAAATAAATACAACAAAGTTGGTGGACATGGTCCCAGCCCATCAGGATCTTAAAGTCTAGAGAGGGAGAGAAAATAAATTACGGATATGTATCCCTCTAGACTGTGAGCTAGTTGTGGGCAGGGTTTGTCACTCTTTATTGTTGTATTGTACTTTCCCAAGCGCTTAGTACAGTGCTTGGCACACAGTAAGCACTTAATAAATACGACTGACTGAATGAATTAATATATGTTGTGGAGAGGAGGGTGGGGTGAATATCAAGTGCTTAAGAGGTACAGATCCAAGTGCCAAGGCGAGGCAGAAGGGAGAGGGAGTTGGAGAAATGAGGGCTTTAGTTGGGAAGGACTCTTGGAGATGTGATTTTAGTAGGGCTTTGAAGATGGAGAGAGCGGTGGTCTGGTGCAAAGGTAGGGAGAGGGAGTTCCAGGCCAGAGGTAGGCAAGGGTTGGCAGAGAGATAGGTGGGATCGAGATACAGTAAGTAGGTTGGCGTTGGAGGAGCTAAGTATGTGGACTGGGTTAGAGTAAGACATCAGTGAGGTACAGTAGAAGGGGCAAGCTGATTGAGTGTTTTAAAGCTAATGGTAAGGAGTTTCTCTTTGATGCAGAGAATGACAGGCAACCACTGGATGTTCTTAAGGACTCAAGACAAAACATGAGGTTTCCTGAGCACAGGATTCTGCAAGAATTCAACCCTCACACTGCAGAAGAACTGGGTGCATACCTTTCATTTAGACAAAGGCCTTACAATATGAAGACAATAAGCTCATAGCCCTCCAAAAATCTCATCTCTTCCGGGATACCTTTCTCAATTAATTCATAGCACCCAAGATCATGTCCATCTCAGTCACTCTTAGCATGTTTGTATTTAAGGATTTTATTCCTATCAGCAGTCAACTAAATAAGTGTATTTATTTGTACTCAATTTATTCAGGTATTTCATCCTGACATTTGTATTACTACCTATTATAACCCTGTTCTCCCTGCTGCTCCCACTGTTTCTAAGTACTTTTGGTTTGTGCCCTGCCCCCACTTTAGATGGCAGACCTCTTGAGGGCAGAGAAGCAGCATAGCCTAGTAGATAGAGCAGAGGCCTGAGAGTCAGAAGGACCTGGGTTCTAACCCCAGCTCCCCACTTGCCTGCTGTGTGATCTTGGGCAAGTCACTTAACTTCTCTGTGCTTCAGTTATCTCACCTGTAAAATGGAGATTAAGACTGTGAACCCTAAGTGGGACTGTGTCCAACCTCATTAACTTGTACCTACCCTAGTGCTTAATACAGTGGCTGGTACAAATGCCATAAAAAAAAAAGTATGTCTTCTGTTAGTACAGTGCTTAACAGTAGGCCCTCCTTAAATACCATTGACTGATATGTGGAACCAAAATAAATCTCTTCACTGCTCACAAATCTATAAATACCCAGCACATAGTTGTTTGTGGGTATCCAATTCACTTGTTCCCTGTAATAAACCTTTTTCCAGAATTCTCATTTCTCCAGAAAACCAGTCACAACAGCCTCAACAGGCCTCTCTCCGCTCTTAGACCAACTCCATGGTGTCAAAGCAGCAGGTGTGGCCATAGGCCCATGTGGCCTCAGCACAGCCCACCCTTAAGGGATTCATGTGCATTTCTTTTGTTTATAGTCTACATCCACAAAGTCCATGAGACCAGTATCCCTTTAAAAGTGCTCTTTTCCTTCCACAACTCTTGTCAGATTATGACAGCGATTAAAGTAATCGAACCAGGAGACATGGGGTTGGGTAGGGGTGTTTGGAGATTAATGGTGCTATGCCTAATTGTTTTAGATTGAAGGGTTTGCAATCCTGCAAAATCCTGCACAGAGGAAAACTCAGATTGCAGTACTGTGCATGGGTTGCCCTCTATCCTGACCAGCTTCCTAACTGTGCCACTGTGCTTTGGCTAAATGCGTAGTGCAAATCTATGCTATGCCACAGCACAGTGAACCTTTGTTGAGTTCAGTTACCAATGTCCTAGTCTACTTGGATTTCTATTCTTCTAGGTCATGACTCCAGGCATGGTTTAGGAAAAATTTTACGGGTTTTTTTTTTTAATGATCTCACTAAAATCCTCAAGCATTATTCCACATAAAATTTTTCTGAGTGCAATACAATATTTTCCAACCACATGAGACTAAACTTAGAGTTTCTAACCGCCCTAAAAGCAAATGAGTGCTTTGAAAATAGAACCTTGCATTCTCCAGTGAGACTCTGTGTCCACACCAAGAAGGGCAAAGTTGGTGTATTTGAGAAAAAAAGGTTTTTGAGATGCTAGGAAAATAGTTACGTTATTTATTAAAATCTTATACTGTGAGTCCTATATGGGACAGAGTCTGTGTCTAGCCAGATAAATTTATATCTACCCCAGTGCTTAGAACAGTGTTTTACACATAGTAAATGTTTAATAAACACCATTTTAAAAAATACTGTGGACCAAGTAACTGCCCTAAGCATTAAGGTGGATTTAAGAAAATCAGATTGGGCACAATCCCCATCCTCACAAGACTTGCATTGGAGAGCAAGTATCTTATCTCCATTTTATATATGAAGAGACTGAAGAACAGAGAGGTTGTGACTTGCCCAATGTCACACAGCAGGTAAGCCACAGAGCAGGGATTGGAACTAGAATCTCCCAACTACCATGCTCTTTCCACTAGCAACATGGCTAATATAGACACCCCAACCTTTTTATTTTAAAATATATGCCAAACCCTTTTTCCACTTATTTTGTCCTGCCTTGGCTTCCCCATAGGTCCAGCAGGCAAGAAAGCAAACACAATATCGAGCTAGAAATATTTCCCAGAATCCATTTGTGTCCTAACAGTATTAAAACTAGCTAGGTGAAGTTCAGGATATTTGCTACTGGTGTTAACATTTCTTCGGCACCATGGGGGGAAGAAATATTAGGAGTCTGCATCAAATTGGAGCCCATCCCTGCTCCTTGCAGGCCAGAGGTGAACCCTGAGTGGGCTGGAGAAGGAGAATCTTCAGATTCCCAGACCCCCAAGACAGACTCTAATCAACCTGCATTAATCAATCAATCGTATTTATTGAGGACATACTATGTGCAGAGCACTGTACTAAGTGCTTGGAAGAGTACAATGCAAGAGAATTAGAAAACACATTCCCTGCCCTTAATGAGCTTACAGTCTAGAGGGGAAAACTCTAATCAGATCCAATCGCTCAGTCCAATCAGTTGGTCACAATCAGGGTTCACCCCTACAGACTTTAGTACGTTACAGTACACTCCCCACTTTCCCCTGAAAGTACTGGCTGCCTGGACTACAGACACTCACTGAATCACTTTGCCCCATGTTGGGTGAACCACCTGAAGAGGGAAGGCAGATAAAATATGGCATCTGTCCATCCCACATGGTCCTGACCATGCAGGCTCTAATCATGTGGTGGGGGCTGAGCGGGGCACGGCCCCCTGCCCACCTGGACAAAGGGCTTTGGCCTAAGGAGGGCGATGGCAGGGATGGAAAAATCAGAAGGGCAGGCTGGAGATGACACTATTTGGACATGGTTGCCCAGGAAAGACAAGTCTTCAGAGGGAAAAGTCAGAGAAGTTAGAAGGCTCAAGAAGGATTCGTGGACCATCAGCTTCAAGGCCCTCACCCAATTCTCTCCATCCTACTTATGCACTTTCTTCTAGAACACACCAGCTTATACGCTTCATTCCTTTTTAGCTATCCTATTCCTTGGGCCTCATTCTCATCTCTCCTGCCACTGACTTCTTAGTTACAACCACTCTTCTGCTCAGAATCTTCTTCCTCTTCACATCCAGCTAACTGCTGTTCTTTCCGACTTCAAATTCCTTAGGAAATCACATCTCCTCCAGAAGACCTTTCTTGATTAGTTTCTCATTTCCCCTCCTCATATCCCTCCAACTGGCACTTCAGCACTTCCACACCTCCTAAGTGTTTGGGTACTAACACCCTGTTGTATCACCTGTACTCATATCTTCATCATCCTTTGTCCTATCTATAATATATTTTAGCGTCTCTTTCCTCTGCTGAATTGTCAGCTCCTTGAGAGCAGAGACCATGTCAACCAACTCTATTGTTCTCTTAAGCGCTTAGTACAGTGCTCTGAAAATAGTAAGCACTCAGTAAATACCACTGATTCCAAGGTCTCAGCATTGCGCTCTGCATACCATGGGCACTTAAATACTATTGATTGGGAAGTCCAAGATGGACCATTTTCCTGAAAAACCATTTAATCCCTATCTCACCACTCATCAGAAACCTCCAGTAGTTGCCCATCCACCTCCACATTATTATTATTATTAATAATGATCATATTTATTGAGCACTTACTGTTTGCAAAACACTGTACTACGCACTTGGGAGAGTACAATATAACATCAGACAGATTCCCTGACCACAACGAGCTCACAGTCTAGAGGGGGAGAAAGACATTAATATATATAAATAACAGATATATACATCTGTGCTATGGGGAAGGGAGGGAGGATGAATGAAGTATGAGCAAGTATGAGTGGCGCAGGAGTGGGAGAAGAAGAGAGGAGGGCTCAGTCAAGGAAGGCTTCTTGGAGGAGATGTGCCTTCCATAAGGCTTTGAGGTGGGGGACAGCAATTGTCTGTCTGATATGAGGAGGGAGGAAACTCCTGGCCAGAGGTAGGATGGGAGCAAGAGGTCGGCGAGATAGATGAGATTAAACATTAAACAGAAACTTATTTTGATAGGCTAGAGAGCACTCAGTCAGCTCTCTCCTCCTTCCTAATCTTGCTGATCTCTTTCTTCAACCCAACACGTACACTCTGCTCCTTTAACACCAACCAACTCTCTGTACCTCGAGCTCATTTATGCTCCCACCGACTAGTTGCCCACATTCTCCTTTGGACCTATAACTCCCTCCCACTTTGTATCTGACAGACCACTTCTCTCCCCATCCTCAAAACCCTCCTAAAATCACATCTCCTTCACGAGGCCTTCCCTAAATCAATTATTTCCCCTATTCACTCTTCCCTCTGCATCAACTATGAATTTGGTTGTGAACACCTGAAGCATTTGATACTCACCTCAGGCCCATAGCATTTATGTAAATATTCTTAAATTCAACTATTTCCCCTAATCCTAATCTATTTTATTCTCTGTCTTCCCCTGTAAACTGCAAACTCCTTTGGAAAGGGATTGTGTCTGTCAATTCTGCTGCATTGTATTCTCCCAAGGGTTTAGTACAGTGCTCTGCACATAGTGAGAGTTCGACCAATATGATTGAGCGATAGATTGACATGATTGGTTGAGTGGTAGAACAAAAAGTCAGGGAGAGCAAAAGATATATCCCTAACGAAGCTGATGAACATCAAGGAGGATCACTTTCAGGCTCTTGGCCCCAGTGAGAGAGAAAATCCTGGTCTGGAGGAAACTGTGGACAACCCCAGCTTGGCACTTCTGAAGGGAAGCCTTCTAACTTGAATCCCCACCAACATTATATTGGTGCTTAACTTTCAGTTTGTCTCTTGATAAATTTGCTACTAAAAAAAAAAAATCTTCAAATTAAACTCCGGGCCCAATGTCCTCTAGTCATAAAGCATAAAGAAATTTAGGCAGGCTTGAGAAGGTCCAATTCCAAGTAAAAGGGCACTCTCTATTCACCATTTCCCCAAATTATTTTCCTCTTAGGCTTAATGAATAATTATGGCATTTGTTAAGTGCTTACTGCGTGCCAAGCACTGGGGTAGATACAGGGCAATCAGGCTATCCCACATGGGGCTCAAAGTCTTAATCCCCATTTTACAGAGGAAGTAACTGAGCACAGAGAACTTTAGTGGCTTGCCCAAGGTCACACAGCAGACAAGTGGCAGAGCCGGGATAAGAACCTACGTCCTCTGACTCCCAAAACCACGCTCTTTCCACTAAGCCACGCTGCTTAATTATTAATATTAAATGTTTTGTGGTGGCTGGGAGGCGATGTAATTAATTCCTTCTGTCAGGGGCAGTGACCGTGTCTTCTACTTTTACCATATATTCCTCCAGTCCCCAGGGCAGTGCTCCACCCTGTACGGAAAGCATTTCAATAAATATGATGATGGTGGTCATGATGACAATGTCCTCCAGCTGGCATTTCTCAAAGCCAAAGGTGAGATTTAATACACAAAGGGAGTCCTAATGAATTTCTATGCAGGACCAACTCCGGAATGGTTGAATAGCACAATTGGAATATCACACCTGATGCCTCCAATGGGGCCATCCCCTGTGACCAAGATCTCTAGGCCAAAAAGCCACACACTGATCAACTGAGCCCTTGCATCACGCGTTCCCCTGACTCCAGCAATACTTCGGATTTGGTCTAAGACAAGGTCAGGAATTCCATTTACTTGACAGTGGCACATAAAAGTCTACCTCCTAACCCACCATGTAACTCTTCCCTGCCAAAGAAAGGCTTTCTGGCAGACATACAGCCCACCCACAGATTTCGAGACGTTCTCACCGAGGGACTAATGGAAAACCAACAATTCCACAGATGTCCTTCTGATGGATGGGGAAGTCCGGTTAACATTGCACCACATTCTCAATCCCATGCTGGCTTCTGCTATTAAGCCCCTAGGAGTAAGAAGCACCTGGGTTCCAGCAGACAGCTACAGAGAATATTTGTGTGGCTGCATGTGCGCGCGCGCCTCCCCCCCCCCATACACACACAAGCCCCCTCCCCCTCACTGTCATCGTCCCCCCTGCTTAAACCAACTGACCAAAATGTAGCTGATACCCTGCTAGCTAGGTCGGGTCAGTATTTGGTGGGATTAATACTGGGTTGATGAACCTCTGATCCATTTCTGTTTCCCCTGCAGGGACCACATCTCCCTTACCTGGCGGTTACCATCTAACTTTACTAAGGGTAAAGGACGGGGCAGAGAGCTGGAGGCTACCATGGTTTTGGACCCTCCTCTAGCCCTGCCCGACCCAGTGATGCCAACAAGAGGAGGCACTGCAGAGTAGAGCCAGATGCGATGGTGGATGGACCAGTCCCAGGAAGATCCATCTGAGCAGGGGAAAGCTATCTGCCCAACACACCGGGCCCTGGGAGCAAGGGTGTGGGTCCACAGGACCCCGGGGTCCCACCCTGCCAGAGCCAGACAGGAAGTAGAAACAGCAGCATATGACCCTGCAGGCTCCCCTGCCACCCAAGGGAGGGCTTCAAATGCACAATGCTCTCTTTGGGGTCTTCAAGGCACGTGGCCAGGCCTCTCTTGAATGGGAGTCAGGCAACACCTCGAGCCCTGCATGAAGAAAAACTCCCATTCCGGGGCTCACCCATTTTATGTCATACATGTCCATTTCCCCTGACACTGCACCACCACGTGTTGTAGCCACATCCAGACAGCCTCATGTAGGAACCTATATTCCAACTCCTTATGAGCACCATAGCTGATTTGCACCAGGTGAGCTCGTGACTCAGCAGGACAATGTATAAAGAATTAACTTTCCTCCGTTCAAAATCCTGAGTGTTTCCCAATTCATGAAACAAACCGGTTAGAGGCGAAGAGGCAGGGGCACAAAAGAGAAACACATTTCCACTGAAATTACGCATTTCCTCGTCAAAGACGAAAATGAGATGGCTCTATTAGAGCAGGTGCCGTGTGTTTACCAGAGCTTCTAGCCACAGGACATTTCCTCCAGATACTGAGGGCTTCTGAGTCCTTGTGGAATCTCAATGAATGTAGCTACAACAAAATGTCGACCCTGATATATAAAAAAAGCTCACTTGTTCATCAATAAGCCTGGCAGAGTGCCTCAGTCACTTTAACTCCCTGCTCCGTCTTTGACTGGTACGGGCTTTGGAGGTTCACTAGAGTTTCCCTGGGCTAGATTCCGTCCAGTTATCCCGATCTGGCCACCTCTGAGGCCTCCCCTACCCGCCACAGAAGCCAAGTCAGTAACCAAACCCACTGGCGGCCCGACTCCAGCCTCATTTACTCCAGCCTCATTTCAAAAGACCTCAACTGGAGCTAAAATAAGCTTGGCCGTTCCGGGGCTCTTGTTCCTGTCATCACTTCGGCCTCTCTCTCTCCAAGCGGCTTGCTCTCTGGAGGGCCGGGTGGCTGGTTAAATGTGTTTGTTTATGACAGTGAGTACATTGTGCATCACGGACAGGATGTTTTGTTTGGGGTTCTCAGCCAGAGAACACAACCGGAGTACCGCTCCTCTCTGTTCCAACCAAGTTCGCCAAAGGTTTAAGTGCTCAGCGTTTGGCTCCGCTGTGTTTCTGTGGAGCCTATGTCCTTTCCATAAGGGTTTCAGAAAAACCTCACAGAGCAAAATTTCCAAAGAAGCCGCTTTTAAATTACCATTAAAATTTATATTTAATCCTTCATGTCTTCATTAGTTATGGTATTTACTAGGTGCTTGCTCCATACCAAGGCCAGTGCTGAACACTGGAGTAGCTGTAAGACAAACTGGACACAGTTTCCTGCTCCACCTGGGTTCCATTTAAGAAGTAGGGAGCGCAAGCACCTTATTTCCATTTTATAGACGAGAAAACTGAGGCGCAGAAAGGGTACAAGGCAGCCTGAAGGGTTATGGGGTGAGTGGGAAGAGGCCTAGAGAAGGCAGCATGACTCCAAATCAGGATTGATGCTTGTGGCTTCTTCCTAAAACATGATCTTTTTCGAGGCCATATGAGTTGCTCTTTTTAAAACACAGGGATAGACTGAAACAAGGCGGCAGAGTACAAAAGAGTGCCAGGCACTCCCCTCAGCAAAGGTGCAGCCGTAAAGGAAGGTAGCAAGGATGACTAACTTGGCATCAACCTTTTCAGCCATACCCTCACTCAAAACACCTCATGAGGACCATCTGTGAACACATAGGAACCCACACTTTTTCTTGTGGATAGAGGGACGGAAAGGGGCAGGAAAGAGGAAATCGTTCCCAAAAGACCTGATTTGGGAGACTTTTCAGCCCTTTTGGAAGCTCTCCGGCCATTTTGGAGATATGAGATGAGTGAGGCTGAAAGCCCAGCCAAAAAGCTACAGAGGAGAAGCAGTGACTCAAAGCACAGGTGGAAACCCGTTGGGGGGGATTGCCCGCCACCCCCCCCCCCCCACCGACTATCTACAATGAGTTAACCCAGTGCAAAAATCCATGGATATATTCATTCTCCTTTAACTTGGTGGTTTCATTCTTGCAGAACTCTATGCTCAGAGATATCCACGTTGGAGTAATCAATCCTATTTACTGAGCCCTTACTGTGTGCGGATCACTGTACTACGCACTTGGGAGATAATACCACAATGGACATTGCCATGTAACAGACACAGACCATCTTTTGGATGTTGAGGAATGACTGGAAGAATGATCCCTCATTCTTGCTCTTGCGGTCTAGCCTAAGCCCTCCAAGTGCACATTCTGAATCGAAGGGCCGCTGTTCTCTCCTGCAGACAGGTTCTTCAAAATGCTCTGACCACTATAAGTTCGTGGTGAGCAAGGAACCTGTATATCAACTGCGTTACACTGTACTCTCCAAGCGCACAGTAAGTGGTCAATAAATATGGCTTGACTGATTGACTGATCAAATCCATTCCCCACTCCAGACTCTAGCCTTTTGTGAGACCCAGTGTGTCAACCCCAGCATTTTCCAAGTTGATTTTGGCACATCTCCTTTCTGGATAGCACAAAAGGCCCTTGAAGGTTATGATTACTCCTGACACTATCAACGTTTCAAGAGCCTTGGGATATATCATGCATGGTTTTCAGGGCTCTTGCAGAAAAACATCATTTTAACAATGCCAGTTAATACATTCTTATAGAAGAGTTATTCATTTCCAGTCTTGGAACGATTACTTCCAGGGTGAGCCTAGCGTAAACTTCAGTTCACAAGCCCTGAGGCACTTGAATGTGCTTCCTTAAAATACAGATTTTCCTTGTTCTAAGATACGCAAACAACAGTTTAAAAGCAAAGCTTCAATCCTGGATCCTATCCCGAGCGAGCCGTAAAAATGACTAATGCACCAAGATGGACTTTCCATGGGACCCGAAGATTATGCGTGCGATATGTGCCCGAACACACTTTTTCTTATCGTTTATTCCTTTATCTCATTTGTATTTACAGAGTCAAAAACTACCGAACCCAACTTCACTCCTGGCCCATTTTATGGAGTGACTCATCAAATACGGGAGTTGGCCAAAGCATGATAATTTCCCACCCTACACATGAATGAAGAGAGTTCTGGGGGTTTGTTTCATGTAAAAGGCAGCTAGTGAGGTTGACTGGATTGTACAAAAATCAAGAAAGGTAAGGGCAGGGCCATGACAGAATTATTCCCTAATCCCATCCTACCAGGAGTTGGGATCCACTGAGGCTTGAAGATGAAGTCAACAATAGAATCACTTTTTCAACCAGTCAGTAGTAAGCACTTGGGATTTGTTCCTGCTGCAGGATCAACATCAATCACTGGTATTTATTGAGAGCTTACTGTGTGCAGAGCACTGAACTAAGCATTTGGGAGAGTACAATACAACAGAAGCATTCCCTGCCCACAGTGATCATTATCAATGTTATTTTTCAAGTGCCTACTCTGTACACAGCACAGTGCTAGCCTCTTAGGAGATTCAAAAGCAACAGAAGACAACATGTCTACCAACTGTTATACTGTACTCTCCCAAGTGCTTAGTACAGTGCTCTGCTCACAGTAAGAGCTCAATAAATACCACTGATAGACTGAAAAGATAGCCCTGCCCACTCCATCTAGTGAAGGAGACAATGCACTATGGTTAAGAGTGAGGAAACAGGTATTAATAAATGCAAGTGTATAGTTAACAAATAAACCAATGACAGATTCAAGAAGGGGTTGGATAAACCACTGGATGAGAGGTCCATAATAATATAAGGGCAAGATGGTAGGATCAAAAGGGGAAGAAGATCTCATTCCCATTAATGTACCTCGATCTCATCTCTCTTGCCAAAGACTCCCTTGCTCACGTCTTCCGTCAGGCATGGGACTCCCTCCCCCTTCATATAAAACAGACCACTCCCCCCTATCTTCAAAGCTCTACTAAATCACACGGCCTCCAAGAAGCCTTCCCTGGTTAAACTGTCATTTTCCCCACCTTATCCACCCTCCCTTCTCTGTTACTTTTATATATTCATCACTTAAACACCCAGATCTTTACCCCTCCCCCACAGCATCCATTTACTTTTTCTTATGGTATCTGCACTTACTATGTGTTGAGCACAGTTGTAACCACTGGGGTAGATATACGTTAATCAAGTTGGACACAGTTTCTGTCCCACATGGGGTTCACAGTCTAAGTAGGAGAGAGAACAAGTACTGAATCCCCATTTTGCTGTTGAGGAAACTGAAGCCCAGAGAAGTTGCTATTTGCCCAAGGTCACACAGCAGAGAGAATGTGGAGTCTGGATTAGAACCCATGTCCTCTGACTTCTAGGCCCATGCTCTTTCCACTGGGACTTGCTGCTTCTCTTGCCTGACGTATGACCTTGGGCAAGTTAGTTTCTCTGTGCCTTGGTTTTCTCATCTGTAAAATTGGGATTAAATACCTGTCTTCCTTTTCTTTAGAGTGCAAGTCCTTTATGAGGCAAGAACTTTGTCTGGCCTGTTATCATGTACCTACCCCAGCACTCAGTAGGGTTTGGCATATAGTAAGTGCTTAAATACTACAATAATTATCAATGATAATAATAATAAAATAATGCTTTGCATCCTTGACACTCAGCCTGATTACCCTGTATCCACCCCAGCGCTTAGAACAGTGCTCTGCACATAGTAAGCGCTTAACAAATACCAACATTATTATTTTACTATATGAAATACTCTAAAGTTACAAAAGATAAAGAATTACAAAGTCCTGTAAGGTACAGTAAGGCTGAGGTAAAAGTGAGAAATAAGTATAGCAATATCCCACCTTCGACAGACACCAAGTGCTGATGCATAACCATCTCTTCCTCCACCAAATCTACCTGCCTCAACATGTGGCTCATCTTATACTCAGAACAAATTTGTGTTACGGAACGAACATTCCCCAATGCTCCCGATGTGAATTATACACACTGGGTTAAACAAGTGGTTATGTAAATAATAATGATGATGATGATGGTATTTAAGCACTTACTATATGCAAAGCACTCTTCTAAGCGCTGGCAGAATGGACTATCTTTTTAAGTTAGTTATATTTATTGAATGCTTACAATCCCTGTCCATCAGGAGCACCAATCTAATGGACAACAAGAAGATTATCAGTGACAAAGTCCAATTCCCAATTCCTTTCCCTTCAGGGTGAACTGAGATGCAGGTCAGTCTTTGGCAGAGAGTAAGGCAAAAGGGAAGCAGGCTGCTCTCCCTTCCTCAGTGCCTGGGGTGGGCTTGGCGAGGGGGCTCATGTGGTCTCACATGAGGGAGGAGTTTGGTAGGGGAAGTGGGGGCGGGGAGGGCCTGGGGAGCAGAAGGGGTGACTGGGGCTGAATTCCCTCTCAGATCTATCGCAGGGCCTGGGGAGCAGAAGGGGTGACTGGGGCTGAATTCCCTCTCAGATCTATCGCCAGCTCATCTGCAGCTCCTCACCCACTGAAAGGAGAGTGGAACTACTAAAACTGACTAAAGAAGCAGAAAGTTCAGCGTTGCCCAACTGAACGAAAATAGAAATGGCCGACAACCAAGAGTCTTGACGTTTTCCAGCCGGTTTAAATTTACTTATGAAATCTGCTGGCCACTTCCCTTCTGGAGGGCTTCATGTGGCCCGCAGAGACCACATGTGGCCATAAGGGAAGGTTGATGATGGCTGCTTTGGGATAGTTATGGCACTTTAATGCCTAGTGTTAAGAACACAGGCTTGGGAGTCTGAGGTCAAGGGTTCTAATCCCAGTTCCGCCACTTGTCTGCTGTGTGACCTTGGGCAAGTCACTTCACTGGGCCTCAGTTATCTGTTAAATGGGGATTAAGACTGTGAGCACCACTTGGGACAACCTAATTACCTTGCATCTATCCCAGTGTTTAGAACAGCGCTTGGCACATAGTAAGCGCTTAACAAATAACATCATCGTTATTATTATTGCCTACTCAGTGCAAAACACTGTGCTAGACACAAGATAATCAGATTGGACCTGGTTATTTTCCCATATGGTGCTTGCAATCTAAGAAGCAGGAAGAGGTGGGGGTCTTTTCCCCATTTTACAGAAGAGATCAAGATCCAGAGACACTAAGTGACTTATCAAAGATCACACAGCAGGTCAGTAGGAGAGCTGGGACTAGAGCTCAGGTCTCCCATCTCCCAGGCCTGTGCTCTTTCCACTTGGCCAAACTGTCAGGAGAGCCTGACTCCTCCATCTTGTGGTTAAAAACGTGAAAGCACCCAACCTTTCTCTGCCCAAGTTGGAAGGGGGAGCTGCAGGAACATGGTCTTGGGAGGGAATATTTATGACTGTGGAGCAAAGGGAACATGGGAGTCGGGAGGGATGGAGTTGGTTGTCCCCCTCTCCCCGTCACTGAGAAACACTTGAAACTCGGGGACCTGGTTGGGCTCAAAAGATCTTTTGTATGACACCGTTACATTGCTCTGGTTGCATGACACACGCAGCATCCTAAGAACGTCTTATGAAGGGGAGGGAGTGGCAAGGTTTTCCTCACCTTAGGGTGGTCCCATGCTTGAAGTCAGCCTTGCTGTCCAGCAGCCCCAAAGCAGGATAAGTGGCTGTCCAGTGACCACTGAGGCAGAAGGACTGCACAACCACACACGGGATACCACACACTGGATCTTGGGGGCTGCTTCATTTTCCTTTCAGCCCATAGCTTCAAAATGGCATTTGCATGTTCGGGCATGGCAAACACAGAATTGCCATACATCAAATCTTGCTGGGATGAGGGATACCCACTGAAGCTGAAGGGTGGAAGGGTTCATGACAGATAAAGGCAAAGGGAGAACGCTTGTGGAATTCTTTGCCATGGGACGTTCTGCAGTCAAGAAACATTCGTAGGGGTCCATGGGCAGATGGTCAGTCACGGCAGGCTAGAAGGAAAGTTGGAGATGGATGTCCAAAAGGGCAATCATCGCACCATTCCTCCAAGCATCCACTGTAGGGGATAGAAGCCTGGGCTGGATGGACCACCATTCTGACCCAGAAATGGCACTTATTACCTCAATCAGTGGTGTTAACTGAGCACTTACTGTGTGCAGAGGACTGTACTAAGTGCTTGGCGGAGTACAATACAGAGTTGGTAGACATTCCCTATCCAGAATGAGCTTTCAGCCTATGCTCATACAGCTATTGCTAAGCAGAGACCATCTGTTGGTACTGACTTCGGCAAAACGGGCAACATATCTTTGTTTCCATCATTCTTTCCCAAATGAAAACAGTGCATTATATCTAGTAGGTGCTCAATAAATACCATTATCATTATTACTGCTTAGCCTGCTGACCCCTGTGAGCACCAAGGACAGAACACAACAAAGGGCTACCTACGCATAAGGGAAAAGTTAAATGTAAAATAAGCTGTTGTTGAAGTCTTTCTATATATAACTGCATCCTTCATTTCAGTAAGTGGGGCTCTGGACGTTATCCAGGGCATTTGCTTATGTATGTTTGTTTGATGCTTTCCATATGCGAGTCCTTGCTTGAAAATTGATAAATTCTACATAATCCAAATCTGCCTTTAGATTTCACCCTTCCAAGAGTAGCTTGGGGTGCCTGAGAAGTGGTCAGGACTCCAGGGACAAGTGAAGCCAGTCTGAGACCAAGATGAAGGGCGGATGGATCTACTTTAGGAAGGAGGGAGTGAGCCCAATATCAACATCTCAAGCAAGAGTGTTTTTTTTAAAAAAAGGAAATGTGATAATCATTACTATAATGGTATTTATAAGAAGCTTATTAAAATTCCAGACCCTGGGGCTAAGTGGTGGGGAAAATGAAAAGAAAATCAGATCAGGCACAATCTCTGTCCCATAAGGGGCTCAGTCTAAAACCATCAATTACTGGGATTTATTAAGCACGTCCTGTGTGCAGAGCACTGTTCAGGTACAATAGACAGGATCCCTGCCTTTAAGAAGGTTACAAGTCAATTGTATTTATTGACTGCCACTATTGAGCACTTGCTCTGTGTGTGAAGAGCACTGTATCAAGTGTTCAGAAGAACACAACACAATAGACATGAACCCTCCTCCCAAGGATATTACAGTCTAGCAGGGGGAGACAGACACTAAAACAATTTTCTTACAAGAGGAAGAAGGAAAGGGGGCTATATCAAGTGCTTAGAACAGTGCTCTGCAACACAGTAAGAGCTCAAAAAATACCATTGATCGAATTAGTGCATAAGAAATATTGTAAGAGATAGGGGAAGCAGCATGGGCTAGTGGATAGAGCACGGGTCTGGGAGTCAGAAGGAACTGGGTTCTAATCCCAGCTTCTCCACTTGTCTGTTTTGTGATTTTGGGCAGGCCACTTAACTTTTCTGTGCCTCAGTTACCTCATCTGTAAAATGGGGATTAAGACTGAGCCCCCATGTGGGACAAGGACTGTGTCCAACTTAGAACAGTGCTTGACACATAGTAAGTGCTTAACAAATACCATCATTATTAATAAATGCCAGAGGGAATTATTAGTACCTCCATCCCTGAGATGGTAGAGAAGTGCTGAAGTGACAGTTGAGGGGATACAAACCTATTAGAGATTAATTGGGGAAGGCTTCTTGGAGATATGATTTCATATCGATTTTGATGTTGGGGTGAGTTGTGATCTGTTGGATGTGAAGTGGGAGGGAATTTCTGGCAGGGAGAAGGGAGCAAGTACTTTATCCCCATTTGATAAATGAGGAAACTGAGGTCACAGAGGTTAAGGAACTTGCCCGGGATCAAACGGTAGGTTAGTGACAGCACTGGGACTAAAACCTGGGTCTCCCGATTCCCAGGCCTACACTCTTTCGATGAGATTAAGCTGCTTCACCTTAACCAATTAAGGGCTCCTCTTGAGCCCAGGTTAATGGTGATTAATAATAATGATTGATTCTGCTTCTACTGCTCTGATATCACTCCACAGGGTTATTCTGAGTCCTCCAAAAAGTTAACAGAGCAAGGCAAAAAACTAGGAAACATTTTTTCTTCCGAGTGGTTAAGTATACAGAACTGGTTCCTAAAGAAAGTCAGGCTGCCAAAATATCTGAAGAGTCCACAATAGGCTTCTTGGAATAGGGGAGAAGGGGTCGAAATGAGGAATATTCAAGGGTACATCCCTAATCACAAGAATGGTCATCCAACAGGCACCATTCCATCCTTCTTCCAAGCACCATCCTGCTGCCAATAGAAACAGATTCTTGGCCCCCTGGTCTAATCCAGGCAAGGTCATTCATTGCTTATGGTTTTAGGAGGAAGAGGAGGGGAGGGGAGGGAAAGAATAGAGGGGTGGAGGAAAAGCATTATAGCTCCCAAATGTCCTCCAGTCCAAATGCCATCTCTTTTTTGTACCCTGGATCACAAAACTCAACAGCAGAGTTTTATGTTCTCGATCACCACTTTGGGAAGCCACAGGCTCCAATAACCTGATTAGTTGTGGGACATGTCCTCACACACATTCCTCTCCTTCCAGACATTAGGTGTGGAGAGGTTGGGGGAGAGAGTTGGGGGGATAGGGCAGGAAATACTTCCTTTTCACTCTTGACCATTACCATTAGGTCGCCTTCGGGATTCTCTTCTAAATTTAGTACTCCCAAGTCAGAGTAAAGCTGCTCCCTTTCCCCCTCTTCATTCATGCATTCATTCAATCGTATTTATTGAGCATTTACTGTGTGCAAAGCACTGTACTAAGTGCTTGGGAGAGTACAATATAAAACAGACACATTCCTGCCTACAACAAGCTCTTTGACCAAAACTAAAGCTGACAGTCGTAATTGGTATTAGTCGTAATACCAACAAGTCAATGCTGACACTTCCTAAATGACTAACTTTCATCATTACAAACTCATATACTTTCAGCCACCCCCTCAAGAGCACTTCGCCAACATATGTGATACGACACTTCTCATCTAGCCCAGTTAAGAGCTTCATTTCAGTGGACTCACTAGTTCCATTCTTGTATCTTTTTCAATTGCCGTAGCTTTTTATTCTAATTCTGCTGTTCCCGGATTCCTTTTTTTTTTTATTAAACATAAAAATTAGTCAGGCCAGGATGTGATGCACTCAGTCACCATGGCAACCCTTCACCCAAAAAAAAAGTTCAATCGGCTACACCGCAAAGCACTTTGCACACCATTTCCTAGCAACCACATAGGTACACAGCAATACAGACCTTTTATCCGCCTTTCGCTACAACATGAAGTCAAGAAAATTACACATGCATTACAGAAAAATCCAATTGAATTCTACCAGGCTCCCATTTACCACAAGCATTTCAATTCAGGATTTTATTACATCAAAGACGGAGACAAAATGTTCCACGGCTGTCAGAAGGGAAGAGGGGTCCTTTGCCCATGCAGGTAATAAACGGTATCATAGTGACTCAACACACAAGCCATTTTTCTTCCCTCAGCTACATGGACACTGAATTCATTTTCTGAGCAGCGGATAATATCTTTTGCATTCTAACCAATTCTATTGGAAGCCAAGTGACCATGTCTGAATAATTCACAAAAGTTTTTTGACTGATCTGGAGAAGCTCAGAAACCACACTTCGTCAGACCAATGAAAAAATGGAATCTCTTTCATCGTGGGCATGCTCACCGCAGTGTACTTCCGTACACCCTGGCACCATGCCAAAGCTGGGCAAAGGCGAGCCATTACCTCCAAGTTACAGAACTCCAGGCACCAGGATGGAGAATGATTTTTGAAGGAAAAGATGGTTGTCGTCGGTTCCAAGAGACCAAAACTGAAAAATAACCCAATTTTAAGGCAAAATCTGCTTCTTCCAAAGGAGAAGCTGTTATTTGTAAAGGTCTTCTGATAGTTGCTAAAATGCCAACTGCAAAGCCGAAAAAACAAAAACTGGAGAAGAAGCTGATTCTGAAAAGGAGTACTCCTTCCAAAACACATTAAGGCCTGGACAGAAAAAGTGCTTTTTTCAAAAGCAATTACAGAAAATACGCTTCAGTGGGTCGATTTCAGCCTCAGTTCTTTCCAGATTTTGAATGACCCAGGTTCGCTGCTAAGACACACTGAACCTCAATTTCTCTACCTGAATGGCATCTCTCTCTTGAATGTATCTACTTCACTGGGATGAGACTCAATCCATCAAATCCATGCTTATCGAACACCTGTGGGCAGAGCCCTACACTAAGCGTGTGGGACAGTACGACAGAGTTAGCAGATGCAAGAGACTCCTTTTGGAGCAAGGACTGTAACTCTGTTGCATCTTCCAGGCATTCAGTACAGTGGCTGGCACTCAAATACCATGACCTCTATTCCCTCTGTCAACAGACAGCGGAGAGGGTTTTCAGGGTCTCCTCATTTGTTAGTCAGTCTTTCCCTTTAGCCCTGTGCTCTATCCAACAGGCACACATCTAAGTTATTCCAGTAGTCTGGTTTTCCACTGGTGTCAATCCATCCAGTACGGATGCCTTTATGTTTAGGATTTTTCCCAACCCACTTTTTAAACCCCCTGTTACTCCACTGTTCCAGACACTTCAATTCAAGTTCAATTTCCATGGCATGACATGGCCACCTGATTTGTTTAGATTCCACTGGTTTTAGTAAGCTACAAAAGCCCCAGCTCTATGTTCAGCTAAAGATGGTGCCACACCCAACAGCAGCTTGTAAAATAAGCCCAGCAGCCTCTGCGCCTGAGGAGGCCTCAAAGAGATTTTCCATTCCCCTAGGAGGAGGGTGTGGATGGATTCCTGCAATTTATCACCACTTCTGCAACCACCACTCAAGTGTGTGTCCCGACAGTGGCCCAACACCACTATCCCCAACAACCTACCACCCTAAACCTCAAATGAAAATCTTATGGGCAAGCAAATTACCCGATACTGGTTTCTCAATATCTCGAAAGGCAGCTGTGTCTTCTGGAAGGAACGTGGGGTCTGACTAGAACTATTGAGGTTCCCATAACAAAATCTCACTGTCAGCAATGACATCTGTGAGCTTACCCTCTGCTGAGCCAAAGGGAGTGTTTTCACCTTGCATTTTGGATTGAACGTCGTTAAGGTGTTAGGGAACATCCGGCCGACAGAATGAGCCTGCTTGAATACAGCGTGTTTTCGGGTTGGTTCCAGGATATCTCCACTTGGATGTCCCATCGGCGCTTCAGACTCAATAGGTCTAAAAAGGGTCTACCCATCTGTTATACCCTGTTGGCTACACCGCTATCCTCTTGCTCAGAAGCCCATAACCTCTCTCTCATCTTGGCCTTCTCGCCACCTATCAAATCTCACATTCAATCGACCGCCAAATCCTGCCAATTCTTCCTACATAATACCTTGTGGATCCACCCCTTCCTCTCCCCATATCGTGGTCCAAGTCTTAGCCATACTGCGGCTAGGCTATTGCATCAGCCTCCTTGCCTCCCGTCTCTCCCTGCTAAACTCCACTGCAAACTGCTCTGTGGATTAGCTTCTTGGAGCATCACTCGGCACACAGCTCCCCACTCCTCAAAACCCTCCAAGGGATTCCTCATTCCGATGCCCCTCGCTAATCAATAATATTTACTGAGCATTCACTCCACACCAAGCACTGTACTAAATGCTTGGGAAAGTACAATAGAGATGGTAGATATGATCCCTGCCCTTAAGGGACTTACAGTCTACTGGTGGGTCGGGGGGGATGGACATTAAAGTACAGATAAGGGATAAATTACAAAGAGGGAACCACTCAAAAACTCCTCTCCCTTCGCTTCTAGACTCTCCACCAATTCACCTAATTTTACATACATGTTCTCTTCACACGCTACTCCCCACTTCATGCTCAGCTCTTTTCAAGATGGCATTTTAATGGCATCTCATCCTCACCTCTCCCGGCTTCATTGCCTCTAATACCCTCCTAAAGTCCCACCTCCTCGATCTCTACAAACTCACTGACGATTTCCAGCACCTAACTCTTATTCATATCCATCCTGGGCATTTTTGAAAAGCTGTTACCTAATTGCACATTAAATTACTTAATTCTACTTGTAGATATTATGTCTGTCTCCTTCATTGGAATGCCAGCTCTTGTGGGCAGGGAATGTGCGCATCTATTTTTTGTGATTCTCAAGCACTTAGAGTGCACTGTATTCAGTGGATGCTCAATAAATGTTACTATTACTTTTGGGAGCATAATTTTTTATTGATCTCAATAAGAATCTTCAGATTGGGAGACGACTACAGCATGGTTTTCCTGAACATTGACTTTTGCAAGACTGTAACTCCCATATTACAGGAGAACTGTATGTGTGTGTGCCGTGAGCTTGTGAGAGTTGGTGCTACAGAAACCCCAAATGAGGTGTCTCCTTTGGTATGTTGGTCAGAAAAGTGCTAGACACAAAATCTGATTAATGCTAAAAAGCGCTACTTCGAAATTTCAGTCTTTTCATAAAGCTCTTTAATCTCACTGGGTAATGTGATAGGCTTTAAAAAAGTGTCTCACTGTAGCTAAAAGAATAAACAGTATTTCATGGAAACAGGATTTTTTTTTTAAAAAAAAAGGTCTGATATTTATATGATAACCAATCCATTAACTCAATAACCAGTAAATTTTCTCCTATCCATTTTGACCTTCTGAGGGCAACAGATTGTTTCTTTTTTCAAATTACTCCAGGAAAAATTACTTTTTATATTCGCTTAAATGAATGGAAGGATTGGCTACAAATCATGTGGGCAGAGTATTGGTACCACTAGGGGATAAATAACCATAAGGAACAATTCCAGATAATTTAGTAAATCAGACTAGAGCTTCTCTTCAGGGAGTCCAATTCTCCCAGTGTCTAAAACTACTCCCTGATAAAAAGTTAGATGCTTTGAGAAGAGCACTGATTCTTCCAGGCCATTAAAGGACTACTTAGTATATCCCCTTGGTGGTCTGAAAGAGTTAAATCTCCCCTCTAAATGACTTACAGTCTACTGTGGGAGACAGAGCCACCAGTTATTTACCAATAGTGAAAGCAGGAAGAAGAACCACTCTACAAATGTTGGCAGGAAGATTAAATGTAAGTCAACATCCAAGATGTCCCTGAGTGTTAAGGACTGATGCACGACACTAGTGCTCAGGGTGATGGATGGATTGACCTGATGTGGTGAAGGAGGGGATTTAGTGGGTAGGAAGATTCCTGGGTTAAGCTGGAGTGAGTGGGTGGGGAGAGGCTATGTCGGCCAAAAGAGAGTCTTGCCAGGATCTGCCACCCCTTCCTGGCCTACTATCCTACAAAACCACCTTTGGCCATTTGGTAACATGCCCCTGGCAAACTACTATGTGCCTTCCTGGTTAGTCGGCTCCGAGGGCCTGTAACTGGGGACAGAGCAAAGATGCACCTCTGACCATCCTAGTGTCTTTCACTCAGGCCTGGTTCCAGTCTCCAAGATACCATTCCTCCTCCACTAGAGGATGAGCTACTAAAGTTATGTGTGGCCCCAGAATCCAACCCAAGCAAATATTCAGCTATTCAGAAGAACTGGGGGTGGTTGTTTCTGGAATTATCCTGGAGGACGCAGAAAGGAGAAGTCAAGGGGAGGGGCTGGTGGTAAGGGGAGGAGCACTGAAACCTTGCCTCAAACCAGGGGACAAGAAGGATGTTGAAATCATCATGCTGAAGACGAAGAACATTTCTAAAATCAAACTATCCTCTTGCCAGAGAGACGTGGGGATGCCGAGATTCCCATTGTGAGGGCAAAGAAATACACTCTCAGTGGCCACGGCTGAATTTCAGAACACATCATGATTTGTAAAAACAGACAAGCTTTGGCTGTAGCTCTTCATTAAAGAAGCACCTGGAGAACCTCTTTCTCCAGTATCATTCCCTTGCAAAGAATCAAGCTTTCCAAGAAATTCCATAAGGAAGAGGTGGTGCCTGATTGTACTGCTTCTACCCTAGCACTCAGCACAGTGAGAAAGCAGCATGGCCTAGTGGATAGGTCATGAGCCTGGAAGTCAGAAGGAGCTGGGTTCTAATCCCAGCTCCGCCACTCTTCAGCAAGTCACTTCACCTCTCTGGGCCTCAGTTACCTCATCTGGAAAATGGGGATTAAGACTGCAAAGTCTCAGATGGGACATGGGCTGTGTCCAACCTGATTAATTTGTATCTAACTCCAGCATTTAGTACCGTGTTTAGCACATAGCAAGCACTTATATACCATAAAAAAAATTATTTGATACGTAGTCAATGCTTCACAATCAATTACTAGGTTAGACTGGGATGCTTCCTGGGCACCAGAAGGCAAAGGATTTCCCGGGCATCATTTCCACCCCCCCAGTTTCCCTAACTGGGTTTGCTGGGGCAGTGGAATGAAGACTGGCTGGACTACCCCAGTTCTTCCACTTGCCGGCTGTGTGACCTAGGGCTAGTCACTTAACTTCTCTCTGCTTCAGTTTCCTCATCTGTTCTCCCTTCTACTAAGACTGTGAGCCCCAAGAGGGACAGGGAGTCTGTCCAACCTAATTATCTTGTATCTATCCCAGGGCTTAGAACAGTGCTTGACACATAGTAAGTGCTTAACAAATACTGCAACCACTATTAAGTGATCAGACAACGCATTTTGAGTGATTTTTTTCTGAGGACAAACAGGAGTCCCTTTAGTGGGCTGGAGAGTCAGCATGTCAAGATTATACAATCAGCTTCTGAAAACTGCATTTTAAGTCAAAATGTTATGTCAAAACCCATTTTCTCGTAGATGCAATGTTACAAAATCAGTGATATTTATTGAACTCTTACTGTGTGCAGAGCACTGTACTAAGAACTTGGGAGAGTACAATACAATAGAGTTGGTAGACGGATTCCCTGCCCACAATGAATGCACAGTCTAGAAGGGCAACAGACATTAACAAATTACAGCTATATACCTAATGCTGTGGGGCAGGGGAGTGGGTAAAAAAGGGAGTGAATCAGGGTGACATAGAAGGGAATGGGTAAAGAGGAAATGAGGGCTTAGTCAGGGAGACCTCTTGGAGATGTGCCTTCAATAAGGCTGTGAAGGTTGGCGGGGAGAGTAAATATCTAACGGATATGAAGAGGTAGGGCGTTCCAGGACAGGGGTAGGACGTGGGTGAGAAGTCAGCGGAGAGAGAGATGAGATCAAGGTACAGTGAGTAGGCTGCCATTAGGGGAGCAAAGTGTGCAGGCTGGATTATAGGAGAGTAGCAAAGGGATGTAGGAGGGGGCAAGGTGACTGAGTGCTTTAAAGCCAATGGTGAGGAGTTTCTGTTTGATATGGAGGTGAATGGGCAAACTGCTAGAGGTTCTTGAGGAATGGGGAAACATGGACTGAACGCTTCTGTAGAAAAACGATCCAGGCAGCAAAGTGAAGTATGAAGTAGAGTGGGGAGAGACAGGAGACCAATACAGTAATCAAGGCAGGACAGGATAAGTGCTTAGATTAGCGAAGTAGTTTGAATGGAGAGGAAAGGGTGGATTTTAGTGATGTCATGAAGGTTGTAATGGGGGATTCATTCCTGAAAATAGGCTAGACACCCTACTGTTACCAAGATTCTTCAGGGATGAGTACTCAATAATCAATGACAAAGGAGTAACCTAGATATATTAATGCACGTTAGTCACTGAGTTTCCATTTCATTGGGAGTGAAATGAGCCAGTTGTCCCTCACAGGAGGCTTGGCTTAGTGATCAAGTAACTCCATGCACTCTTTAAACTTACTTCCCCATCCTCCCCTCACCGCCCACTTCACAACTTTTAAAATCCTTTCCCCCATTTCCCCGCACTTCCCAGGCACTGACCCAGCCGAGCTATTCGCAACTCTAGAGCTGGTGCCATGAAGGAGGCTGGGATTAGAAAGTCAAAACCCATGCGTGTTCTCCCTCCTAGACTGAGAGCCTCATGTGGGAACTGATGACCTTCTATCAACACCAGTGCTTCGTACAGTGCTTGGCATACAACAAGCATTTAACAAATACCAGTTATTACCAGTAATAATAATAAAAAAATGAATTGGGAGGTAAATCTAGAAACTCTAGAACAGTTCTAAATGTGGTTCATCGAAACTTGAAACATCGTAAGTCACAGACTGCCTTTACTTGCCTGACCCTGTCCCTCACCTTGACTCTGAACTTCTTAATATGTCAGTTGGTTCCTCTGTAAAAGCAGGAAGAAAATTAGCTGACACGAACTTGCCCTGCATGGGACTTCTGAGAAGCAGCTCTGAAACTGTGAAGACTAAATAGCTAATATTCCTTCAACCCAGAGATCTGGAGAATCACCCAGTTTACAACTGCTGAATGTCTTTGAGAAGATTTTGCTCAAGTCTTTCAGATCTTGACCTCAAAGGACCCCTGCCTCCTGAGAGTGGTGAGGAAGTACATGATTCAGTGGTCATTTTTATGCTTTTATTTTTATGGTATTTGTTAAGTGCTTACTATGTGCCAGGCACTATACTAAGAAGTAGGATAGATACAAGCTAATCTGATTGGACACAGTCCCTGTCCCACATGGGGTTCACAGTCTTAATCTTCATTTTATAGATGTGGTAACTGAAGCACGGAGAGGTAAAGTGACTTGTCAATGGTCTCAAAGTTGACAAGTGGCAGAGCCAGGATTAGAACTCAGGTTCTTCTGAGTCCCAGGCCCATGTGCTACTCACTCTTATCTGAGAACCAGGAGACACTGATGTGCCCAGCTCTCAGCTGGGGAAAGAATCTGGGTGGGTCTTGATTTTGTGAGTGGTAAGAGTGCCAGTTCCAGGGCACTATTTAAATTCTGGTGCCCAGTTTGCACCTAAAATCAGATTTCTCCAGAAGTACACTGAATTCATTATTTTCTGACCAAAAACACACCTCCTAGGTACACTATCTCCAAAAGGGAATGTTAAAATTTGATGTGGGAGGCGCATCGGAATTCTCTTGTGCTCCTAATTGAGCCCAATCTGGCCCTCCCTTTTCTCTTTCCTTCTGGCTCACCCAGATTCCTACTTTCCTTAGTCAGAAGCTCTTCCCATGACATGTGGCCTTTCTTTCCTACAGGTTTATTACATCTCCCCCTCACTCCAACTCTCTTTCCTCCCACCTTTCCCTTTGTCCCACTTTTTTCCTTGACTTCGCTTGAATTTCCCCCTCCTTTTCTGGAATTAGAATCTCCCCCTCGGTCTCAATAGACAGAGGAAGGCTACAGACTAAATAGAAATTTGCAGGATTATTGAGTGAATTTGATCAGAATGACCTGTGAATAAGCAGGGTGGGAACCCAGCTTTTCCTCTACAGGAGGCTATTTTGGACTGAATTACCTAGAGAGTTGGCTCAAATACCTACTTTATTTTGCTTGTGAGACAACTCCAACATCCCCATTCTCCATACTCCCTTTTTTATCCCTTTGGACTCTTCTGACAGGTCACCCATACGGACCCTGTTAGATACCAGGGACTTTTCTCTGTCACCAGCAGGAAACGGAAGGAGTTCACTGGGAGAGGAAAATTTTCCCAGGATGAGTTTCACCCTACTCTGCTGGAGATTTCTGGGCATGAATTCTTCATTACGCAGAAGCCCTGGCCCAGTCCCAAGAGTGAGCATTCAGGGAGCTTCTCATGGATGAGTAAAATTCAAAGTTGGGGAGACAAACTGCTGAGGAACTTCAGGATCAGAGCTATCCTGAGTCAAAGGTCTGCTGCATGTCAGAAGTGAAAACCCCAGTGAGAGCCTCTGATCATGAAGGATTAATGTATCTAATCTATTTTCCACAGTTGGATATTCAAAACTATATTTATATTATTTTTTGACATCAGAAGACCTGATCATTCCAAAACTTTGTAAGGTCATGTGGGGAGGGAGGGAGGGAGAGGGAGAGAAAGAACACTCCAATCTTTTCTATCTCATCGCCAACACCTCACCCATGACCTCCCTCTCACCTGGAACTCCCTCACACTTCATATCTGACTGACCACCACTCTCCCCAGCGTCAAAGCCTTATTAAAATCACATTTCCTCCGAAGGCCTTCCCTAAGTAAGCCCCGTTTCCCCCATCAATCAGTGGCATTTATTAAGCACTTACTGTGTGCTGAGCCCTGTACTAAGTTCCTGGGAGAATACTAATCAACAGAGTTGGTAGGCACTCTTCCTGCCTATAATGTACTTTATAATGCCTATCTTTCCCTTTTGCGTATCCTTTAAACAAGTGGTATTCACCCCACTCTCAGCCCCACAGCACATATCCACTATGTATGTCAATGTCTATCTCCCCATTTAGACTGTAAACTCCTTATGGGCAGGGAACCTGGGCAAAGAAGAGGGAAGCAGCATACCTAGTAGACAGAGCGTGGGGGGGCCTTGAAGTCAGAAGGACCTGGGTTCTAACCCTGGTTCTTCCATTTGACTGCTGGGTGACCTTGGGTAAGTCACTTGGCTTCTCTGTGCCTCAATTCTCTCATCTGTAAAGTGGGAATTAAGACTGTGAGCCTCATTTAGGACAGGGACTATGTCTAACTTAATAATAATTATAATAATGATGTATTTATTAAGCCCTGTTCTAAGCTCTGGACTTCATTAGCTTGTATCTACCCACAGCTTAGTACAATGTCTGGCACAAAGTAACAGCATAACAAATACCATTAAAAAAACAACAACTCTGTTGTATTGTACACTCCCAAATTCTTAGTACAGTGCTCTGCACACCATATGCACTCCATAGATACCACTGATTGAGGGAGAGAAGGGGAGATGGAGGCAGGGAAATAGGGAGAGAACGCATGCAGACATTTTAGAACACCAGGGAATTCTGGAGACCAATTAGATAATGAAAGATGGTTCACTATTAATGATTAAAGGGAACTTCCACCCCTGAAATAGAACTACTGGACAAATAGTTCCCTTATGCCGTAGAATGTTTTGGAAATTTTAAAGTAGCATGTTATCTCACAGGACTTATGGTACAAATGAGTGACTCTTGTTGAAGAGGGACTACAGGGAAATTTTATAAATATTTATCTTACATTACGCTACAGATAATTTGAAATCCTTTATGACTTGCCAAAAGTGGTTATCAGAGGCTATCGATATGCTGAGGTTGAACCTCCCATGGTGTTCCGGGTAAATGCTTTACTGAATGTTCTGGCTGGTTTATCTAAATGGGTAAGTGGCCCCACCATCTGATGGGGAGTAGAAGGTGAGAGATGGCCAGGAAGGGTGGGTGGCAGCACCAGTAGCCAAAGGGGCAAGAGAAGTAGCTGGAGAGAAGAGATGAGGGGGGTGGGAAGAGGGGGAGAGGAAGTCAGAGCTATAGAGATGGGAGCTGCAGCAGGGGTGTTCGAAGAGAGATGGAAGAGTATCCTTTCTTCCAAGGATTTCAAGGTGAGCGGCCTGCCTATTGAAAAAGGGAAATTAAGACCTTTAAAGTTAAACCATCTAGTTGCCAGATAAGCTAACTTTGTCTATTAGCCAATATTCTGAGCCACTATGCCCCATAATTTTTCATCCTGTTTATAGTACCTTTTAACAGCTTTTAAACTATGATGACACGTTTCCCAGACTCTTTTCTCTGCACCAACCAAAAAGGCAGCTCTGATGAAACAGTATTCCAAACTAAGGTCACATCAAATGCCTTCGATTTCCCCTTTTAAACACACTAGAGACCAGAAGATATTTCCTATTTCAAATCACTGTGTAAAACCCAACCTTGGGTAACTCACCACACTATTTACCTGTATCTTTCTGATATCTCCTTGATTTTATTTATCTTGATGATGTTGTCTTGTTTTTGTTTTGTTCTGCTTTGCTTTGCTGTCTCCCTTGCTTAGGCTGTGAGCCCGTCAATTGGGTAGGGATTATCTCTCTCTGTTGCAAAATTGTACATTCCAAGTGCTTAGTACAGTGCTCTGTACATAGTAAGCACTCAATAAATACTATTGAATGAATGAATGAAAATTACTCCTCAAGCCAGCCAAGAAAGCCAGTAACACCAACAACTCCTCAGTTCCCTTCCCGTGTCTCTGTACAACTGTTGCCCCGGGAGGCACTCTCTTGGATTCAGATTTCCACCCTTTGGGGACTCCCCTCTGTCACTACCTTCTCTCCTTCCTTCTCCAGCAGTTCCTGACATAGAAAACTCACTACAGACATTATAAGTCAAATGGGGTTTCTCTCATGGATCATTAGTGTCTGTCTCCACCCTCTACATTGTAAACTCTTTATGGGCAGGGAATGAGTCTACTAATTCTGTTCTATTGTCCTCTTCCGAGTGCTTGATACAGTGCTCTGCACACAATAAGCACTTAGTATCATTGACTGATTGATTAGCAATCCACTGCGCTCAGTAAGTCAGGTTCCCTGACCACTACACTCAGACAACCCCACTTTCGCTCCCACTCCTCCTTCTTCGGAACTGGCTTTTGCCACTGGAGGCCCAAACTGTAAAACTCGAATGAATGATACTATTTGTTAAGCACTTACTTTGTGCCAGGCACTGTACTAAGCACTGGGGTGGATACAAGCAAATCGAGTTGGACACAATTCCTATTCCATGTGGGACTCACAGTCTCAATCCCCATTTAACAGATGAGGTAACTGAGGCACAGAGAAATAAAGTGACTTGCCCAAGGTCACACAGCAGACAAGTGGTGGAGCCGGGATTCGAACCCAAGACCTTCTGGACTCCCAGGCCCGTGCTCTATCCACTATGCCACGTTGCTTCTCATGAAACAGACGACCCCCAGGGAATCCCTTTCCCCGATTACTGAGCACTAAAAATTAAACGTCAGAGGAGTGAGTTCTGGGCCTTGTGCTTCTGGACCAGAAAAGCCACAAATTATTAGTAAGAGGTCAACTGGGAGCATCCGAAATATTTTCTCTTCTTTGAGAATTGCCATTTTAATTATTCAGGGGAAGAAGAGCAAGTTTTGAAGGAATGCTGTGGAAATAAATCACTTTTCTTCCATGATAAGAAACTACATTTCAGTTACTACAGCATAGGGTAACTGGAACTGCGTTCAACCTTCTGTTCCAAACTTTGAAAATTATCGGTCCCTTAATGAATAAATCAGTGGTATTTACTGAGTGGTTACTATGTGCAGAGCAATAAGCGTTTGGGAGAGTATAACAGAATTAGCAAACATTTAGTCAGCAGGAAGGTAGGCAGCATGGCTTGAGAGTCCGGATCCCAGGGCTCTACTGCTGGCTTTGCCACAGGGCTGCTGGGTGACCTTGGCAAGTCACTTATCCCCTCGATTCCTCAGTTTTCTTAGTTGTAAAATGGGTATATTTGCCCCATCTATTTCACAAGACCCTTTGAGGACAAAATAGGGTAAGCATTTTGGAAAATAAAAGTACTACACAATAAAGGGTAGGATAAAGTCCAGGGCTATAGTTAGCTTCAAACCACAGCAACCCCATCCTGAGGACTAGCTGTCCTGGGAAAGGGGCCATTGAGCCCGGAAGCCCTTGTCCAGCGCTAGCCAGGATCTAGCCAGCAAGGTAAGTGAAACGAGGTCGGGGAGCTGGAGTGAGTAACCAGAGGCTTCGAGCAGAGTTTTCCATTGTGGTATGCCTCTTCTCTGCCACCGCAACTCCCAACCCCTCTCTCCAGCACCAACACGAGGGTCAATTATCCAGCCCCCCGATGCCCTAAACTCCTTACCTGAGGAAGGAAGACAAGTGGGAAAATCTTTCCAGGGTGAAACACATTTCTGGACACCCAACACTTTTTTGCTCTCTGCCTCTGTGGCTGCCCTGCTCTGGGGCAGGAAAAAACCACCCAGGGCCTCATTGAAATCAAAGGCCGCAGATTTCCCTTGATGGGATGCATAAGGCCCTAAGAGGCTGAAGCAGCACGGCTTAGTGGAAAGAGCACGGGCTTGGGAGTCAGGTTGTGGGTTCTAATCCCAGCTCCGCCACTTATCAGCTATGTGACTTTGGGCAAGTCACTTAACTTCTCTGTGCCTCACATCTCATCCGTAAAATAGGGATTAAGACTGTGAGCCCCACATGGGACAACTCAATTACCTTGTGTCTACCCCAGCATTTAGAACAGTGCTGGGCCCATAGTAAGTGCTTAACAAATACAATTATGATTATTAACTATTTCCCTGCATCAACCCAGTTCCTGGCAGTTTGGCCAGCCGGCTGTGGCCTGGGACCGTGCCTACCACTTCCGCTATCCTATACTCTCCCCAGCATTTAATACAACCCACTGGGTACAGCGTGGCTTAGTGCAAAGAGCTCGGGCTTGGGAGTCAGAGGACATGGGTTCTAACCCCGCCTCCGCCGCTCATCTGCTTGTGTGACCTTGAGTGAGTCACTTAACTTCTTTGTGCCTCGGATACCTCATCTGTAAAAGGGGGATTAAAAGCGTGAGCCCCATGTGGGGCAATCTGATTACCCTGTATCTACCCCAGCGCTTATAAGTGTTTGGCATATGATAATAATAATAATAATGATGGCATTTAAGCGTTTACTCAAGCACTGGCACACAGTAAGCGCTTACTATGTCCCAACCACTGGCACATAGGAAACGCTTAACGAATATCATTATTAGTATTATTAATAAAGCGCTTACTATGTGCCAACCATTGGCACATAGGAAATGCTTAACAAATAATGGCACATAGTAAGTGCTTAAATATTATTATTATTAATAATAATAATAATAATAAAGCGCTTATTATGTGCCAACCAAAAGCACATGGAGAAGCAGCATGGCTCAGTGGAAAGAGCAGGGCATGGGAGTCAGAGGTCAAGGGTTCTAATCCCAGCTCCACCATTTGTCAGCTGTGTGACTTTGGGCAAGTTAATTACCTTCTCTGAGCCTCAGTCACCTCATCTGTAAAATGGGGATCAAGATTGTGAGCCCCACGTGGGACAACCTGATCACCTTGTATCCCCCAGTGCTTAGAACAGTGCTTTGCACATGGTAAGCGCTTAACAAATGCCATCATCATTATTATTATAAAGCACTTACTATGCGCCAACCACTGGCACATAGGAAATGCTTAACAAATACTGGCACATAGTAAGCGCTTAACAAATATCATCATTATTATTATTAATAAACGCTTACTATGGGCCAACCACTGGCACATAGGAAACGCTTAACAAGTACTGGCACATAGTAAAGCACTAAACAAATATTATCATCATTATTATTAGTATAATTAATAAAGCACTTACTATAGGCTAACCACTGGCACATATGATATGCTTAAATACTGGCACATAGTAAGCGCTTAAATATCATTATTGTTATTATTAATAATAAGGGCTTACTATGGGCCAACCACTGGCACATAGGAAATGCTTAACAAATACCAGCACATAGTAAGTGCTTAACAAATATCATTACTGTTAATAATAAAGCGCTTACTGTGTGCCAACCACTGGCACATAGGAAACGCTTAAACAATACTGGCACGTAGTAAACGCTTAACAAATACTGGCACATAGGAAACGCTTAACAAATATCATCATCAACATTACTATTATTAATAATAAAGGGCTCACTATGGGCCAACCACTGGCACCTAGGAAACGCTTAACCAATACTGACACATGGGAAACGCTTAACAAATATCATCAACATTATTATTATTATTATTATCAATAATAAAGGGCTCACTATGGGCCAACCACTGGCACATAGGAAACGCTTAACCAATACTGGCACATAGGAAATGCTTAAAAAAATCATTATTATCATTAATAATAAAGGGCTTACTAAGGGTCAACCACTGGCACATTGGAAACGCTTAACAAATATCATCAATATTATTA
Organism: Ornithorhynchus anatinus; assembly: GCF_004115215.2. Classification (NCBI taxonomy): domain Eukaryota; kingdom Metazoa; phylum Chordata; class Mammalia; order Monotremata; family Ornithorhynchidae; genus Ornithorhynchus; species Ornithorhynchus anatinus. The sequence goes on along the minus strand of NC_041728.1, from coordinate 25,295,028 downwards.
TCATTATTAATGATAAAGGGCTTACTATAGGCCAACCATTGGCACATAGGAAACGCTTAACAAATATCATCATTATTATCATTAATAATTAAAGGGCTTACTAAGGGCCAACCACTGGCACATAGGAAATGCTTAACCAATACTGGCACATAGGAAACTCTTAACAAATATCATCATTATTATCATTAATAATAAAGGGCTTACTATGGGTCAACCACTGGCACATAGGAAACGCTTAACCAATACTGGCACATGGGAAACGCTTAACCAATACTGGCACATGGGAAACGCTTAACCAATACTGGCACATGGGAAACGCTTAACCAATACTGGCACATGGGAAACGCTTAACCAATACTGGCACATGGGAAACGCTTAACCAATACTGGCACATGGGAAACGCTTAACCAATACTGGCACATGGGAAACGCTTAACCAATACTGGCACATGGGAAACGCTTAACCAATACTGGCACATGGGAAACGCTTAACCAATACTGGCACATGGGAAACGCTTAACCAATACTGGCACATGGGAAACGCTTAACCAATACTGGCACATGGGAAACGCTTAACCAATATCAACATTATTATTATTATTATTATTATTAATGATAAAGGGCTCACTATGGGCCAACCACTGGCACATAGGAAACGCTTAACCAATACTGGCATATGGGAAACGCTTAAATATCAACATTATCATTATTATTAATGATAAAGGGCTCACTATGGGCCAACCACTGGCACATAGGAAACGCTTAACCAATACTGGCACATGGGAAACGCTTAACAAATATCATCATCAACATTATTATCATTATTACTAATGATAAAGGGCTTACTATGGGCCAACCACTGGCACATAGGAAACGCTTAGCAAAACTGGCACTTAGGAAACAATTAAATGCCGGCACATAGTAAGCTCTTAAATAACTATTATTAAATGCCACTGATTGAAAGCGGGTGGAGGCCTCCTTTTTGGAGGAGGGGGTTGGGGAGTGTCTTCGCCTTGGCATCCTTTGCGGGCAGCAGCACCTCCCATCCTTCCGCCTCCAAGTTTTCTCGGCCCGGGCCGAGCCCCCGCGCCGTCCCTCGCCTGCCTAGAGACCCCCCAAGGACCGGACCTTACCGGGCCGGTGGTGTCGGTGGGGTGGGTGGTGTGTGTTGGGGTCCGGGGGCGGCCGGTGCAGCAGTACGTTGCTGGGTCCGGTCCTCCGGCCGGGTGGGCGGCCGCGGCCCCGCCGAGCCGAGGGGGCGAGCCGCGGCAGTACACCGCACCGCTCTGCGACACGTGGAGGCTAGGGGCGCAGCCCATCCCTCGGCAGATGCAGGAGGAGGAGGAGGAGGAGAGGCAGGATCCAGGGTCGCAGCAACGCTCGGCTGGCCGCCACCTGCAGAGGAGCCGGGGCTCACTGCAGCAGCGCTCCCCTCCCCATCCCAACTTTCCCTCTCCGGAGAAGGACCAGCCCGCCCATCTTCTTCCTCAGCGACACGTCGGGTTTTGCGTGGGTGCATGCATGCACAAGCAGGGATGCGTGCATGCATGCACAAGCACGGATGCGTGCGTGCATGCATGCATGCACACACAATCCCACTCTCCGCCGCTCGGGCAGGGGAGCTAGCTGCTCCCGCGCCTCTCCCTCCACCCCCCTTCCTCTTCCTCCTGCTGCTCCATCCCCCCCTTCCCCGCGCCCACCTCTCTCTCGGTGGGCTCCTCCCCTTCCCACCCCCCACCAAGGAGGAAAGAAAAAAAGCTTCCCGCGTCGACTGTGAGCCCCTTGGGGGCAGGGATGGTCTCTATTTGTTGCTGAATGATACTTCCCCGGCGCTCAGTACAGTGCTCCGCACACTGTAAGCGCTCTTTAATACGACTGAATGAATGAATGAATGCAGGAGGAAGAAGAGGGTCAGGGGCCGGTAGGTCGGGGTCCCTGCCCTCTTCCGACGCCCCACAGCCGCTGGCAAACTCGGCACCCAACAGAAGGTTGCAGCTCCTTCCCAACGCATTCACTCTTTTCTCGGAAATATAAACCCCTAGAAGGCCGGGAGCACATCAGTTTAGTATGTTCTTCTAAGCACAGGAACTGCCCTGTCGTTGATTTCTCCTCTTCTTTGGCCTCTTTTCTCCATTCCGTCTCCTCCCCTCCTAGATCGATCAATGGTATTTAATGAACACCTGTGTTAACAGCCGTGCGACCCTGGCGTACACGTGGGGCAGAGAACAGCGGAAGGTCATTAAGTTCCTGCCGTCAGAGAATTTCCAGTCAAATCGGGGAGTCAAGTAGAGCCAAGATGTTTACAAGACTGTCGGCTCCCCCGGACCGTAAGCTTGTTGTGGACAGGGGATGTGTCTTCCAACTCTGTGCTTAGTATAGTGCTCTGCACACCTTAAGTGCTCAATATGATTGATTATTGAGAGCAGAGTGAAAGCAGGACAAAGCCTGCCCCACTCTTCCACCTCCTTCCATCTCCTCCCATCGAATATTTTTTCTCCCCCCATGCCTCCTCACCAAGATCCTGCTTGTTGTCCTTAGTGACCGGAGATTCTTGTCGCTACACATTTGATAAAACGTTGTGTGTGTCTGTGTGCACGTGCCCCTCCCCACCACACAAATCCCTGGTGGCACAGAGGTACAGAATCTGGAAACTAAGGAACACAGCTGAGTGCCATGTGCATTTAGGAGCCAGCCCATGATTCTAAACTCTCAAGGACACGGTGCCAGGCTGAGTTCCAAGTCATTCTCACACTTGCTTTTCCTCCCTCCTTTCTATTCATACCATGCCCTCTGCCATGGCATCTGGATCTGTCCACACACCCCCCCCCAACTGCTTCAATGGCTATGGCAGACAATTTAGCCCAGGCGGGAACATCCACTTTTTAATTCCCTGATATCCTTCTCCTATAGGGTTCCTTAGTGCCATGCATTTTTCCCTGTTCCTCCTTGTAGCACCTGCTTACCCATACGAGAGACATCAATGTCATTGTCTGTTTTAATTGACTGCCTTTGTGCAGACCAGTGGACTACCCAGTTGGGGAACACACAGATGAGGTCCCTACCCTCATGTAGTTTACAATCAAAAAGACATCAAATGAAGTTTACAGTCTAATCGTGACATTCATCACTTGAAAGGATTCCACCAATCGTATTCTGGTTTCTCTTGACCTGGTTCAACAAATTGAACCAAGACCCAAGGCCAACACCTCCACACTTCTCTTCACACTCATCTTGATACCAAGCTGGCACCAAATTCCTGTAGGATTTAATTACACCTAAAGACTACTAGCATTCGATTACAATCACTATTTTTACTGGAACGAACAGCAGCTTTGAAAAATCACCAAATGAAGTGCCAGGATGGTGTTCACCTTCACGGGAATGTTCTACGGGTCTGTTCTTTTAGCACGTTTCATTGCAGGAATGACGACAACCACAATGAAGAAAGGTCAGCAACTGGTGGCAGAGAAAGACTTTCCTAAAAGTAAAAATTCCCAATCCTGGTCTTGACTGATCCAGACCGAACCATGAGCCTACTGATTGCCCTGTAATGGTTTCAGTTTGTGGTCTTTCCATCACAAGACTGCACCTTGAGAAACCTTTAAAGCAGGTGCTAGGATGCTATCAGTCTTACTGCTTCTTCTAGTACACAACGAGAAGAGCACCATGTTACCAAAAAAGATACTGAAAAGAAGGCAAGAGACTTGTCCAAGGATACAATCAGAGCAGTAGCACAATGAGGATTCCCGCCTACTACAAGGTCAAATTTGGAGCTTTATCAAGTTAGCTATACCAAGCTAACCCAAGTGTTACTGGCGCATATTATGTAAAATAGAGTACTACATTATTATTATTACTTATGGACTGTATTTTGGACTGTTGGGATAAATACAAGATAATCAGAGCAGACAGACCCCTTGTCCCACACAGGACGCAGCATCTGAGGTATGGAGATGGTTATCTCCATTTTACTGAGGAGGAAACTGAGGCCTAGAAAGGTTAAGTGGCTTGCTCCAGGTCACAAGCTGACCAATGAAGAAGCTGGCGCTAGAATCCAGTCTCCTCAATCCAGTCTCCTCATTTTCTGTCCTATGTTCCTTCCACCAGGCCACATGGCATACAAACCAAACTTATCCAGAAATAGATTGGCATTTAATGATCCACCAATCAACAGTATTTATTGAGTCCTTGATCTGTGCAGAGCACTATTCTAAGCACTTGGGAGAATACAGGACAAGATAATTAACAGACACATTCCCTGCCCATAATGAGCTTACACTAATCTTTCTGAAACTGCTATACGGAAGAATGTCAGGGGAATTCCAATAACAATGGAGAGGTACCTGACACACGTGGGGCTCACAACCTAAGTCAGAGGGAGAACCGGTAATGAATCTACATTTTACAGATGAGGAAACTGAGGCACAGAGGAGTTAAACTTGCCCAAGGTCACCCAGCAGGCAAGTGGTATTTAAAGGTGGAGTGGTTGATTAAAAAGGATTAGCGATGGGCACAAGAGGCTTTTTGTACTAACACATTAATCAGGTTTTCAAGCAACTACAAATATCCATCATTTGGTTGCCACTACTGGTCATTAAGTCATGATTACACTTAATATCACCTAGCCATTGGGATTTGAACAGGGAGGGAATTCCAGGCAGGAGGAGGGGCACGAGGCAAAAGCGAGGATGTTCTCGTAGAGTAGAAGTTTCCTGAAAATAAAGAAGCCAAGTTGACTAGAAAGCAAATAGCAGATAAAAAACTGCAAAGGACCATAGTCTGGTGGAAAAAGCACGGGCCTGGGAGTCAGAGGATCTGGATTCTATTCCCAGCTCTGCTACTTGCTTGCCTTTTGACCTTAGGCAAGTCACTTAACTTCTCTGTGCCTCAGTTACCTCTTCTGTAAAAATGGAGATAAAATTCTTGTTCTTTCCCCCAGATTGTGAGCTCCAAATGGAACAGAGATTATGTACAACCTGATTATCTTGTAATCTACCCCAGCACTTAGTACAGTGCTTGATACATAGTAAGCTCTCAACAAGCACCATTGTTATTATTATTCACATGTACAGAATCTTGTTGCAATGTCATTTTCAAACACTAAGTTCAGCTATTTAGAGAGTTTGATGCCCCCAGATATGAAGTGAGGAACTAAAATTCTAAAATGTGTCAGACTGGTATCTTTCAAAGGATTAAACTAATCTGTTGGCTTTACCTCTGGTTAGTAGTAAGGGAAAGTCATCTCTCATCATCCAGTTACAGAGAAGTCTTGTTAAAACAGAAACTAGAAGAGATGAATCCAGTTCAATGTTGGGCACCCAGAGAGCCCTCAATAAATATTAATTGATGGATGTTGATGATATGTTCTGTACATTGTCAGATTTTCTCAGGCAGCTAATAAAAGGACATTTGTTCTTGTTCTGCTTTTTCTCTTTTTTCTCCCTTTCTCTCTCTATTTCTTTTTTTTCTCTCTCTCTCTATTCTATTTCAAAGCTCTTAGACCAGCACCATGCCCATGGACAATGAGCCTGGTTCTCCCCGACTCATATGATTGTGGTATTCATTAAGTGCTTTCTATGTGCCAGGCACTGTATTAAGCACTGGGGTAGATACAAGCAAATAGGGCTGGACGCAGTCCCAGTCCTACATGGGGCTAACAGTAACTGAGTCACAGAGAAGTACAGTGACTTATCCAAGGTCACACAGCAGACAAGTAGCTCACTCCCTTGGTAAACACATTCACTCCCACGGCTTCAACTATCATTTCTATGTGGATGACACCCAAATCTGTAACTCTTCCCCTGTTCTCTCTCCCTCCCTCCAGGCTCACATCTCCTCCTGCCTTCAGGACATCTCTACTTGGATGGCCTCCCACTACCTAAAACTCAACATGCCCAAGACAGGGCTCCTTATCTTCCCTCTCAAACCCTGTCCTCTCCCTGACTTTCCTATCACTGTGAACAGCACTACCATCCTTCCCGTCTCACAAGCCCACAACCTTGGTGTCATCCTTGACTCTGCTCTCTTTCATCCCTCACATCTGATCCATCACCAGAACCTGCCAGTCTCACGTTCACAACATTGCCAAGATCCACCCTTTCCTCTCCATCCAACCCGCTACCATGTTAGTACAATCACTCATTCTATCCCGACTGGATTACTGCATCAACATCCTTTCTGATCTCCCAACCTCCTGTCTCTCCACACTTCACTCTATACTTCACTCTGCTACCCAGGTTATTTTTCTACAGAAATGTTCTGAGAATGTCATCCCCCTTCTCAAAAGTCTCCAGTAGTTGCCTATCAACCTCCGAATCAAGCAAAAACTCCTCACTATTGGCTTCAGAGCTCTCCATCATTTTGCCCCCTACCTCACCTCCCTTCTCTCCTTCTACATCCCAGCCCACACACTCTGTTCCTCATTCTTGGTATGTTTTTTCTGCTTGTCCCACTTTGGGTGCCCAATCTGTCATCCTTCCTGGGCTTCCTTCCTGCCTTGGCTTTAGGCCCTGGAGTGGCACTTGGAGGCACAGATGGAATAATAATGAAGCAAATCAGGTTGGTCACAGTCCCTGCCCCGCATAGGGCTCCCAGTCTTAATCCCCATTTTACAGATGAGGTAAAGGGCTCAGAGAAGTGAAGTGACTTGCCCAAGGCCACACAGCAGACAAGTGGTGGAGCTGGATTAGAACCCATGACCTTCTGACTCCCAGGCCCGTGCTCTATCCACTACTCCATGCTGCCTCTTTAAGGTCTGATATTTCTTGGAACACCAAGAGGACAGCTTCTGTAGGCCTGATGAGATGCCATAATCCATTTAATCAAGGTCCTAGGAACTATGCTATCTGCTTTGTAAAATACAACAGTACCAAGCTACAAACTCCTTCACCTCTAAGAACTGGCAATTTAAGGGGAGAAGCAGCGTGGCTCAGTGGAAAGAGCCCGGGCTTGGGAGTCAGAGGTCATGAGTTCGAATCCCAGCTCTGCCACTTGTCACTTGTCAGCTGTGTGACTTTGGGCAAGTCACTTAACTTCTCTGTGCCTCAGTTACCTCATCTGTAAAATGGGTATTAAGAGTAAGACTGTGAGCCCCACGTGGGATAACCTGATTCCCCTGTGTCTACCCCAGCGCTTAGAACAGTGCTCTGCACATAGTAAGCACTTAACAAATACCAACATTATTAAGGGGAGAGACAGGCAAAAATGACAAAGATAATGAAAACCATGGGAAGAACAAGGAAACAGGAAGCAGTACAAACACAGCAAGATGAAACAGCTGAACAAATAGCAATGCCCAGATAAATCTATAAATATATAAATAAAAGGATTTATATGTACCCAAGTGCTAAATTCCTACTGGCCAATAAATTAGGTTCAAAAACCCCTGATGCTTTGTACAGCTACATCGCCAATCCAGTCAAACAAGTTTGGAGCCAAGGAGCACCTTAGTAGACTGTTTTTTAGAACATCCATTTCACATGGGTCACTTCTGTTTAGTTATTACTGTCTTGTAAAATCAGGTTTCAATGCCCATTTCTCTTTTATTTACTCAATTCCTTCTATGCTAATGAGGCCTAAACAACAAATGAATATTTCCTGAGCCCCCAGTAGTCATCACTATATTGTTTCTGTGGGAGCCAGAATTCAGGCCTCCAGCCTCTCTAATGGGGCATAGCCCTCACTTATCAAGGTAAGAACTGGCTTTGGAAATGGGAGATGAGAGAGGGGTGCTGATTCCACAGGCCTGAATGGGTCCTGCTGGCATTTGGAGAAATGAGTGGCGTGTGGACCAGACCAAGAGGTCCTATTTAGAAATGGGTGATGTCTCCAAACACTTTTCTTCTCACATCCTTTAGGATGAGAGAGAATCCTATGCCAATGTCTGTACAATCTAGTTTAGGAGAATGATCCCCTCTCCTCCAAGAAGCTTACCCCAATTAATTCCCCATACCCCAAGTCTTGTCAACCTAATAGCCACCACTAACACATGCCCTCTTGTACCCAACCTCAGCATGCGCACACACATGTATACATCCGTGTGTGTATGTATATATTCATGTATTTATCTCATCCTGATATGTCCATGGTAGGCTCTGTTACATCCTTGTTCTTCCTCCTGCTCTTATTATTTCAAAATAATTTAAGCCTGTTCACCTCCCCCATTAAATTGTAAGTTCCTTGAAGGCAGGACTATGTTTTTTTTTCTTCTTGTGTACTCTCCCATGTACTTAGAAAATGCTATACACTCTGGCACTCAAATTCCACTGATGTTGAGGATATTGATGATGATGACATTTTGTCTACTCTGAAAATATGTATATGTCTGTCTCCCCCATCAGACTGTAATCTTTTTGTGGGCAAGAAACATGACACTGCTTTGTACTTTCCAAGAGCTTAGAACAATGTACTGCACCCAGTGGAAACCTCAATGAATACTATTACTACTGTGATGCCAAAATGCAGAAGGTTGTACCAGAAACTCATTGCAGAATGCTACCCAAGTCAGATCTTTCCTTAAGAAATACCCTTTTTATTCCTTTCAATGGAGAGGAAAAAATCCATGTGGAAAGGCAGACATACCTTTAGGAAAACTGTGTAGTAAATACTTGAAGTTGTAGCTTTTCTACAGTGAAAGGTTTAAGTCAAAAACTAAGTAAATGGTGTTTCCTGTTTCAGAGAGGAGGTGACTCCACTCTGGTACTTATTGAGTATTTACTGTGTGCAGAGGACTACACTAAGCACTTGGGAGAGAACAATATAACAGATTGGGCAACATGTTCCCTGCCCCAAGGAGCTTACAGACTAGAGGGAAAACAGACTCAAACAGACTCCATATTCCTGTCACTGGAGGATTGCAATGTTGGGGCCAGCCAATTCACAGCTCCTATCTTTGTCCCTGGAGCCAGGAACACTTAATGCCAGTGATTTCCTATAGAATGGGGAACTCAATTCCATTTACCCTGGCTAACTGACACTCCCAGTGCCTTTGCAGCTTCCTGTGAGGCACTAATGAGGACATCTCTCTGCAGTTTCCTGATCAGATGATGGTATTTATTGAGCATTTACTGAAGGCCAAGCACTTTACTAAGCACTTAGGATAGTGTATTACAGTAGGGTATTCCCACTCCAGGTCCAAAAGAGAATGCCTAAAGCATTCTGGTTCACAGAGGCACCAAGTCAGTAACTCACTGCTACTCAGGACCAGAACTTTCTTAATAAGAGAAGCAGTTTGGCTCAGTGGAAAGAGCACAGGCTTAGGCATCAGAGGTCATGGGTTCTAATCCTGGCTCCGCCACTTGTCATCTGTGTGACTTTGGGCGTCACTTAACTCCTCTGGGCCTCAGTTCCCTCATCTGTAATATGGGGATGAAGACTGTGAGCCTCACGTGGGACAACCTGATTACCCTGTATCTACCCCAGCGCTTAGAACAGTGCTCAACACATAGTAAGCACTTAAATACCAACATTATTATTACTAAGGCATCTCAACTCAAAGGATCATGAGACTTCCCCGGAGGGCATCTAATCCACACCTAAAGCCAAGCAAAGATGCATCAGAGAAGGTGATCCCACACCTGCCACATCCCGCTGGTACCCACCAGAAAGTTTCCCTTATCCCTGCGCTAAATTCCCTCCTCCTGCAGTTGATTCCCCTTTCTCAGGGGAGAATCTTGCTTCAGCCTTCAAGGCACCCAGAACTTCCTACAACACGGGATTGGCATTCTTGCAAAACCTCACACTGAGGAAAACCCACCTTCTAGTCCTGACCTGCTCCCACGGCACACACCTGCACACAAGTCAGAAGCAGTTCCTCCAATGACAGGGCATGTTGAGCCCAAACAAGCTCACGTTGTCAGGCAAACATACCCTCCTGTTCCAACATCGTCCTGGCCCAAATGTGTAATGGGAGCTCATGCTCAGACAAAACCAAGTGTGCTCTCAGTGACAGGAGTGGTGTTGGGGATGAATAGAAAAGTTAAAAAAAGGAACAGTGGGAGAGGACTGTGAGAGCTTGTGCCTGAGAGTAAGACGACCTGGGTTCTAACCCCACCTCCACCAAATAACTGTGACATTTGTTAAGTGCTTACTATGTGCCAGGCACTGTTCTAAGCACTGAGGTGGATTCAAGCCACCAGGTTGGACACAGTCCCTGTCCCACATGGGGCTCACAGTGGAGTGACTTGCTCCAGATCACACATCAGACATGTAGCGGTGTTGGGATTAGAACCCGGGTCCTTTTTACTCCCATGCCCATGCTCTCTCTACTAGGCCACACTGTATGACCTTGGGCAAATCCCTTAATATCTCTGTGCCTCAGTTACCTCATCTGTAAAATGGGGATGAAAACTGTGATCCCTCCATCATGTGGGACATGGACTGTATCCAACTGAATTAGCTTGTATCTACCCCAGCACTTAGTAAGTGCCTGTGGCATATAGTAAGCATTTAACTAATGTTGTTGTTGTCTTAGGCTGATACCCCATACCAAAAAACAAAAACAAAAAAAAAAAACAACCCCACAAGGAAGAAATGAGCTATGAGGATGAAAGCCATGCTGACAAAATAGATTTTTCTGAAATGCTTGCCCCCTGCAATCCCAGAGAGTCTCTGTTCCATGACATGTTTAAGGGAGCCCACCCAGAACTGGAGACCCTAGAGCCGGACAGCTTTCTGGAGAGTTCAAGGGACGGGGCCCTGGAGAGGAAGATTGGGAAGGGGAAGTTCGAAGTTCTTGCTGAGAAGGCAGCTGGGGAACTTGAGGACGAACAAGTACAGGATGCCAAAGAGTTGCAAACCACCCACAATGCAGCTGGAGGAAGAGCTGGAAGGCAACGGGCATAGCTTTGTCCTGTCAGACATGAGCTGACCAACTGAACAGTTCTGAAGTCTCCTGTCAAAAATGATGGGTGAGCTTTCGTCAGGATTGAGAATCTGCATGCAGGAACTGATTATATTGGTAATAGTTTGCCAATACTACCTGCATTCTATAGTTCCTGTCAGGGTACAGTGAGAGCTCAGGGGTGTGGCACACTGTGAAGTCCCTGAACAACCTTTAGGCATGTGGAACCCATTTAAGGCTGAAGCAACTGGAGCAAAGTGATAATGTTGTACTATGATCCAGCAGGTGTGGGTAGCCAGTTGGGAGCCATTTTCACTGCTCAGGTAAACTGGCTATTTTCCAGGATTCCTATTGGATCCTTTCACCTCACTGAACACCCTATGTGGTTCTTAGGTCAGAAAACTTCACCACTGATGACACAACCCCAAAAGTCAGAGCCAAACCTAAAACCGAGGTTTTCCAATTCCCTGAGCCAAACTCTTTCCCAAAAGATAACCATGGTCAGAGCATTTCTTGCGTCTCCTCCTCTCAGAGATTCCTTTCCTTTACCTCTCTCACCACCCCTCCTCCCATTCTGTTTTCTTTTCTCTTGTCCCAGTTTCTGCAACTTCTGGACACTTCCTCACACTATAGGGGCTATGATGCAGGACAATTGGGAACTTTCTGATCATGTAAGTTCTCTTCCAAGGGCTGACTCCCTCCATCCCAATCCCAGGGTTTCTCAGGAGGCTGGGAGCCAAAAATGTTTAAGACAAACTCAGCTCAAAAGAAGACTGATGAGAAAGCAGCCTGGTGATGCTATTGGGAGCCTGCTGTTGCTTCTCCGTAGCGAAGCTGCATTTCAGACTCCCCAGAGACAGCACAGCAATAACAGTAAAAGTGCTGCTGTCCCTAATTTGGGGGCTGATGAAAATGACCTCACATGACAACTTTGGTGACAGATATTTTCTACACCTAACATATAGCCCATTATTTCAGCACTAGCCAGTCCATACCTGGCCGTCCCCTCCTTTCGGAGGGCATTGTTACGTTGCTTGGGGGTCTTTTGTGCAGCTCCCCAATCAGTCATTCAATCACTGGTACTTATTGAGAGCCTGAACACTACAAGAGAAGAGACAATGAACACCTCCATAAGGGAAATTCTCAGATTCACAGAAATGAGAAAACTAGAAAACAGGAGGATAAGGATGCCGATCCTGCTCAAAGAGGAAAATGATTTATTTTTTTCCCACGTAAACCACCAGGCTGTCCTCATGCCAACCGCGAACTAGGCCTCATCAGATGAGCCTTAGAGCATCCTGCCCACAAAGAGTCTAAGTGGCTTGAGAGAGTGAACGTCTCTCAAGGGTCTAATTTTCTCTTCAAGGCATAATTGCACACCAGAAGAATTTGACTGATGGCATGACAAGGGCCCTGTCATTCTGGAGGCTAGTGATGATCACTTCCTCCATCTGGGCCTGAAGCTACTAAATGTCTTCAGGCTCAAGGAGAAGCAGCATGGCCTAGTCGATAGAAGACAGGCCTAGTGGATAGAGCATGGGCCTGGGAGTCGGTAGGACATGGGTTCTAATCCTGGCTCCGCCATTTGTCTGCTAGGTGACCTTGGGCAAATCACTTCACTTCTCTGGGACTCAGTTGCCTCATCTATAAAATGGGGGTTAAGTCTGTGATACAGTAAGTTCTTAATAGCTCCACTAAAGAGCTCTCTCCTATACCTCACAAATCAAAAGCACACTGAGGTCTGAACTCTCTGTTCAAACTTTTTCTACCAAGGGTACCAAAGGTCACCTGAGGCATCTTCTCTACAGGACCACCACACCCAAAAACCTGGGAATTTGGAGTCACAGGGCCTCACCATGAGTTTAAGGTGTTCTTTAAACTATACGAAGGCTATTATCGGTTCACCGAACAGCACAACAGTACGTCGAGTTCCAGCTGGCACACCTCCAGAGCAAGCAATGGTGTGGGCCAGGTGATCATGAGGGATGCTGATTTCCTGTCCAGAGGAACCCCAATTTCCCAGAGAATCCTTTTCCCAGGAAATCCCCTTCCTTCAGAAAGCAATTTCTCTGGCCATCACCATTGCCCTTCAACTCTCCACTCTCATGGCCGGTATCAGTCTGTGCTCTTAGCAGGTGCAGCTGAACATACGGCCCAGTGGAAGGCCCAACCAGCAGACGAGCCAACTGAGAATGGCCCCCTGGTCCCTCGGAGAGAAGGCAGAGTCTTAGCCATATGACCACACACCCACAGGGGAATTTGCCCTGACCCTCCAAATATAGAAATGATTTGACCTTTCTCGGGAAAATTCATTCATCTAGATGATTGCAAGCCCAACCTACTGGAGAGGAAAGAGGTTGGTCTATATTTCCTAACCAGATATTTCATGGAGAGTGGACAGATTGGTGAATTGGTCAGTGGTGTTTTTTGAACATCTACTGGGTGCAAATCACTGCACCGAGAGTTTGGGAAAGAAAAGCAAAGGTAATCAATTGATAGTATTTTTTTATTGATTGCTGACACAAATGCTTGGGAGAAAAGAGACATAATCCCTTCCCTCAAGTAGTTGACATTGGTTCAGAAGAGCTAAATATAGACCCCAGTGGGTGGGGACCACATCTAACTAGACAATCTGTAGAGTATTCATTCAATCGTATTTATTGAGCACTTACTGTGTGCAAAGCACGGTACTAAGCACTTGGGAGAGTACAATATAACAATAGATAGATCCCTGTCCACAATGAGCTTAGAGTCTAGAGCCATCACACTGTGGGCTTCCAGAAAACAGTTGGCACATATTTTCTCTTTAATCAGCTGGTACCTGTCTCTGGCATACAGTCTAAGCTGATGTGGGCTCATTTGGAGTACTGAACTGTTGGTCTCAAGTCCTCTGAGACTACCATGAGCTACTCCAATGACAAATCTGGACGTGAACTGCCACATGTGTTCTTCCTGCTGCAGAAGACGGGGGGAGGGTGTGTGTGTGTGTGTGTGTGTGTGTGTGTGTGTGTGTGTGTGTGTGTGTGTGAGAGAGAGAGAGAGAGAGAGAGAGAGAGAGAGAGAGAGAGAGAGAGAGAGAGAAAAGTGTGAGGAGCTAAAACGGACTGAGATTGTCCATGGATGGTTTGAGGAAGCCCAAGAAGAAGAAGTGACCTTGGATAAAGGTCTGTCAGGCTGGGATGATGGTTAGAGTATACGAGAGGTTATAGCTGAAGAGGAGGTCAGGGGAAGGAAAGGCACAGACTTAAATAATCGGTTATACTATAAACTCCTTGAGGGCAGGGCTTGTGTCTTTTATCTCTATTGTACTCTTTCAGATATTTTGTATGGCGTTATGCACACAGGAGGCATTCACTACTGATGGATGGGGTTCCAGGCAGGGTCTATATATCAGGGAAGGGCAAAATCTGTCCAGCTCATCTGCTCTATCTGTCCTCATTATGGCACCAAAGGGAAATCTATAATTATTGCAAAGGTGTACGGTTAGTGCCATTTGAACGGTTCTTTACCCAGTATGCACTATTGCCATTTTCTTGATAAAATACATGGTGTTCCCAATACCTCAGGTACCTCAGCAGCTTACTGAGACTAGTTCGGTGGGCCTCCTGCCCAAGCAATTCTGGTATTCACAGACACAAACTGCAGATAGGAAAATCTCTTTTACAATAGCCAGATCGACTTTTCACTCAGAGAGCATATATAGAGAGCAGCCTGAGCAGAAATCAGAGTTCAGGAACTGAGCACCTGCTCCATTTTATTTATATCAATCTAGAAAATTAAAAACTGCTTGGCAGGCTAGCTGGGGTGCTTTATGGCCAAGAGACGTCAATGCCTAGATTATTTTGTTCAAATCAGTCTTCAGTAAGTGCTCTCCCTCTGTCAACTTCTTTCATTCTGCTGTGAAAACATAAGTCTGCAACAAAGCTTCTTGTGTTACGGGGCATATTTGCTTTTGAGTCTGTAATCAATTTACTGAAAATGTTATCTAGCAACAGCCTTAGGCCCCAGTGATAAAATAATAGACACAACTGGCTTTTCTTTTTGAAAGTTAAATAAAAAATAACCAGGGTTTGTACTTTAAGCCATGTTCACCTCTAGTTCGAGGGATATTTAACATTGTGATGCTGTATTAAGCAGTCCCTAAGGACACTTGCATTTTATCACTACAAAATTGATAACCTGACACCAATAAGTTAATGTTAATGGACTCATTCCTTGGTAAATACATTCTGTATACCTTACAGGGCCTCACAATAAAATGCTGCAGGAATCTTATTTAACTAATGATGGGATATTCCCCCTCCCACACTTCCTGAAGTGTGAATCCCAAATTCATGAAAGACAATCAGACAACCTGTGGGCCACTTATCCCTTTATCAGAAAGGATCAGGACAGGGCCACTTTTTCCACAGACAAGGATCATTATCTTCCGGCTACAAACTGACACACTGTTTTTAAACTGTAACTTTTCTTTGTGGACCTCCATAATACATATTTATTTTACCTTGAATTTGCTTGACCCTTTTATTTTTCCAAAGAACTTTCACTTTGTTCATCTCATTTTTTCCCCTCACAATATCCCTCTGAGGTTGTAAGGTGAGGCAAGTGTTATTATACCCATTTTACAAATGAGGAAAAAGAGACTCAGGGAGGTTAAAGCTACTTGCCTGAGGTCCCATAACAAGCCAGGGGCAGGGTTGAACTAGAACCTGAGCCTTCCAGACTCTGGGCTCAGTGCTCTTTCCATTAGAACATATTGCCGATCTACATAATACAACTGCTGCCTAAACCAGTCAAAAATGCCAGCGTGCTTCCAAGTTTTCCCTGGCCTAAAAATCAATCAGGCTTCCAGCAAAAACAAAGAATTTCAATGAAAATCAAAAGAGCAGCTCACAATTCTAATTCAGCATTTCTTCGACCTCCAGATACCCTATAGCATCAAACAGATCTAGCACCTTTGTGACTTCAGAAAGTACTCAAGGCAGAGTCAGTGAAGCCAAACACTTAAAAACATATAGACCTTGGATGAGCCAGGCTAGGAGTTCTGTCCAAAGACATGGGGGTGAAAACCACGGGCTGGTCCCCATAGTTGGAAACTCAAGGGATCAACGACCCTACCACCTTCAAACCTGGGCTGGGTTGAGCATATTTGTATATATTATTTATTACTCTATTTATTTTGTTAATGATGTGTATATATCTATGATTCTATTTATCTTGATGATATCTATGCCAGACTACTTGTTTTGTTTTGTTCTGTTTTGCTTTGCTGTCTGTCTCCCCCGTTTAGACTGCAAGCACATCACTGGGCAGGGATGGTCTCTCTCTGTTGCCCAATTGTACATTCCAAGAGCTTAGTACAGTGCTCTGCACATAGTAAGCACTCAATAAATACTATTGAATGAATTAAAATGAATGGGGTTGGGAGGAGGGAGGAAGGGAAGAGCCCAATCTGCATGCTTTGGGACCTCAGGTGGGGCAAGAATCCCAAAAAACAACTACAAATCTCTGCCAATCACTTATCTGTGGGCTTCTGCAGTAGTTGACTTTGTGGAGACATTATATTATGATAGTAGCAGTTTGCACTTATATAGTGGGCATTTTTTTTCCCAAAACATTTTCACATCCTATCCTCACAACATTCCTATGAGGTAGGGAGATGCAGGTATTATCCCCATTTTACAGATGAGGCCCAGAGAAGCAGCATGGTCTAGTGAAACGGGCATGGGACTGGAGACCAAATTTTAGTCCCAGTTCTGCCACTGGCCTGTTGTGTGACCTCGGGCAGGTCACTTACTTTCTTGGAACCTCAGTTTCCTGATCCGGATAAAAATGGGAATAAAATACCTTTCTCCTTACCACTTTAGACAGTAAACCCCATGCAGAATAGGGACTGTATCTGATTTGATGATCCCTTCTCTGTCAGTTTAATATCAACAAGTGCTTAATAAATATATTCATCAGAGATATCGTGACCTGCCTAAGGTCACACAGCGGGCCATTTTAGGTAAAGCAAGGAATAGAACCCAGGTCTCCCAACGCCACATTCTTTCCTTTAGACCACAGAGTTATCTATGGACCACCAAGCTCTATTAAATTAAAACAATAACGCTAGACAAACAGATTTAGCTGTGCTGTGTCAGGGAAGGGTTTTGGTGGGGCATCCTAGAAGATTGAATTTTTTCATCCCTGTTTCACCCCAGCCGAGTGCTTGAAAAGGCTGATAAAGTACAAACAACTTTGAAGACAACTAGAAACTCTGTCCTAACTGCTGGATGCAACCAACAAGAATTACGCTAAGGCCACCAGACGGCCCCAGAGTCTGGGAGGAGAATCTCCCAGGTGTGGGCAGCCCCTTGCCCCAGGCTGTTTCCATCATTTTCAGGTGGGCAGTCTGGCATCCCTAAACAGTTCACACTCAAGCCATGGCGGACAAGGGTGCCAGGTCCTAGAGGCACAGGGATCTGGTTTCCAGCTATGGGGATGGCACCACAGACTCAGCCCACAGGAGTCCTGTTTGGCCAGAGCTTTTAGCCTAGCTCATGCCACATCTCTGATGACCTGCGAGCTGCCAGGTCTCTCTGACCTGTGCCTACCCTTCAAAACTCCCCCCACCCCCACACTCCATCTAAATGAAGCACTGGCATCTGCACCAGGGAATGCCATACGCTTCTCGTCTGACCAGGGACTGTTAGCGCCAAAGGCGTGGGTTAGTGCTGGGGTGGCAGCAGGGGGAGGATGGAAGGAGGCAGGGATGGATGGAGGGGAAAAAGAGTGGGAAGGGACGAAGGAGGGAGAGGAGGAAGGGGAGGTGAGACAGGGGAAAGGAGGGAAGGAGAGAGGGTAGGAGGGAGAGGAGGGAGTGGAAGGAGATGATAGGAGGGAGAGGAATGAGGGGGAAAGGGGAAGGAGAGAATATAGGAAGGAGAGGAGAGAGGGAGAAGGGGGAAGGAGAGAGAGTAGGAGGGAAAGGAAGGAAGGGGAAAGGGGGGAAGGGTAGGAGGGAGGGGGAAAAGCTGGAAGGAGGGAGAGGAGAGAGGGAAGGAAGGAGGGGCAGGGGAAGGTGAAAGGGGGAGAGGGTAGTCAAGAGATGAGGGAGGAAGGGGAGAGGGTAGGAGGTAGAGAAGAGGGAGAAAGGAATGAAGGATGGTGAGAGGGAGGAAGGGGGGGGTAAGGGCAGGGGGAGAGGAGAGAAGGGGAAAGTGGGATGAAGGAAGACAAGAGAGGGTAGGAGGGAAAGGAGGGGGGGAAGGGGAAAAGAGGAGAGGGTAGGCAGGAGATGAGGGAGGGAGAAGAGAGGGGAGGAGGGAGAAGAGAGGGGAGGAAGGGAAAAGCGGGATGGAGGGAGAGGAGAGAGGAAAGGGGGGGGGAGGTGAAAAGGGGAGTGGGTAGGCAGGAGATGAGGGAGGGAGAAGAGAGAGTAGGAGGGAGAGGAGAGAGGGAAGGGGAAAAGGGGAGAGGGTAGGCAGGAGATGAAGGAGGAAGAACAGAGGGGAGGAGGGAGATGACAGGGGAGGAAGGGGGAAAGGGGAGAGGGTACGCAGGAGATGAGGGAGGGAGAAGGAAGGGGAGGAAGGGGAAAGCAGGATGGAGAGAGAGGAGAGAGGGAAGGAGGGAGAGGAGGGAGGAAAGGGGAAAAGGGGAGAGGGTAGGCAGGAGATGAAGGACGGAGAAGAGAGGGTAGAGGGAGCGGGGAGGAAGGGGAAAAGGGGAGAGGGTAGGCAGGAGATGAGGGAGGGAGAAGAGAGGGTAGAGGGAGAGGAGAGGGAGGAAGGAAAGAAGGAAGCAAGGAAGCAAGGAAGGAGAGGGTGGGGATGAAGCCGGCAGTGGCGAAGCCGGCCCCGGGCAGCCGCACGTGGAGTCAAAAGCAAAGCAACAGGAGAAAGCCAAGTGTCGCGTGTCCCTCCGGGCTCGGAGCCCCCTTGCAGCGCCCCTGGGCCGGCTCACCTTGCCGGGACCGGTCCGTGTCCGGGCAGCGTCCATGGGCAGTCCGTGGGCCGCCCTCCCCAGCCCCGCAGTCCCGCGGGACGCCCCGACCACGGCTGGACGGCCCCGGGGCCGGAGGGAGGGTGGAGGGAGGAGGCAGGTCCGCCCCGTCGAGGGCTGCAGAGGAAGGCCTCGCCCGCTTGGGTCCTAGAGCCCCTCCCACGGCTGCAGGGAAGAATTCATTCAGTCGTATTTATTGAGCGCTTACTAGGTGCAGAGCACTGGACAGAGACCATCCCTGCCCAAGGACGGGCTCACCGTCTAAACGAAGAGAAGAGGGGAGGGAAGGGGGCCCTCTTGCCTGGCTGCCCACCTTCCCTGGACCCTAGCGCCCGGCCCTCTCTGCTGCTCCTGTGCCATCCAGCGCTTAGAACGGTGCTTGGCACATAGTAAGCGCTTAACAAATACCACAGGTGGTATTTGTTAAGCGCTTACTTGTGTGCCAGGTGCTGTACTAAGCGTTGGGGTGGATACAAGCAAATCGGGTTGGACGCAGGTCCCTGTCCCACTTGGAGCTCACAGTCCTAATCCCCATTTTACAGATGAGGGAACTGAGGCTCAGAGAAGTAAAGTGACTTACCCAAGGCCACACAGCAGACAAGTGGCAGAACTGGAATTAGAACCCCTGACCGTCTGGCTCTCAGGCCCACGCTCTGTCCACTACACCATGGCGCTATTAGCAGCGCCCTTGTGCCCGGCCTGCGCCAGTCCTTCCGCTGGGCTGTGCAGCCGCCTTGGTCTGTGGCGACTGGACCCCAGGGTCCCGTGGGCGCATCCCGGGAGAATCTTGGAATTCTGACGGGCCTGAGGCTCAACCTTTCTTTTCCAGTTCTGGGGTGGGAGGGAGGGTCTTCCTTGGCGGGTCTTGCTTGGGAGAGGGCGAACGGGGCACAGTTTCGGCCGAGCCGTCTGGCCGAGGGACCGCAACACCCATTTCTTCACCTCCGTTCCCTGTGCTTGGGAGTTGCCCATCTCCCTGGAGACTTTAAAGGGCAAAGCTGGAAGTCAAAGCGTAACGACCGTGGGGGAAAAGAGAGTGGCTTCCCCGACCATCCCATCTCTGCCTCTTGGTGACCTCCAAAGCTGTTTGGGGTCATCTTCCCTTTTGGCTTTACCCTGATTCCCACAGAGAGCTTAACTACTCACATGGCTTCAGCTCCACCTGTCACCTCTTTATGGAACACTCCAAAACCTCTCTCTAGCCCTGGCCTCTCATCCGACCTCCAGTCTTGCATTTCCCTCATGCCTCCAGGACGTCTCCACTTGGATGTCCTTCAGTCGGTCTAAAATAGAAGTCCTCCTCTTTCCACTTAAACCCATTCATGCCCCTAACTCTCCTATTTCAGTTGAAAACACCACCATCCTCCCTGACCCAGAAGCCCCAACATGGGAGTCATCTTTGACTCTTGGCAATCGTTCAGCTCTCATATTCAGTCTATGGCCAAATCCTGCTTGTTCTTAACACACATCAATCAATTACATTTATTGAGCACTTACTGTGTGCAGAGCACTGTACTAAGTACTTGGGAGAGTACAGTGTAGCACATCTCCCAAATCCACCCCTTCTCCTCATCCCAAATTACTCTGTGGCTAAATATATAAGAGATATTGGTATTTGTTAATCGCTTGCTGTGTAGAGCACCTTTTTTTTTTAATCAGTCTGACTATTGCATTAGCCTCCTTGCTGGCCTTCAGCTTCTCCCCCTCCAATCTATATGATACACTCTGCTACATGGATCATTTTCCTTGGAGCAGTGGTTGGTCCACATCTCTCCTCTCCTCAAACTCTTCTAGCTTCCTGTATCTCACCATATCAAACAATCAGTGGTACTTATTGAATGCTTACTGGGTGAAAGGCACTGTATTAAGTACTTGGGGATTGAGGATAATAGAGTTGGTAGACACAATCGTCACCCATGAGGAGCACATCAGACAAATCCTCACCCATGAGGAGCGCATCAGACAAAAATTTCTTAAAATCAGCTTCAAGACTCTCCACCAACTTGTCCCCCCCAACACCTATCCACTCCCCACCTGCCCAACTCACTCTCTTTCCTCCTGTCTAGCCAACCTTCTACTGTTTCTTGCTCTTATTCATTCATTCATTCGATCACATTTATGGAGCGCTTATTGTGTGCAGAGCATCTCTCCCTCCTCCACCCCCTCTCTCACACTATCCCTCCCTCATGGAACTTCCTCCCTCCCCACACAGTTCTCTCCACATTCAAAACCCTCCTAAAGTCCTGTCTCCTCCAACAAGCTTTCCTTTGCTGAATTCCCAGCATCATGCGCAATATCATCCCTTCAGCCAATTCTAACAATTTATGAACTTATTTAATAATGTTGGTATTTGTTTAGCACTATGTGCCAAGCACTGTTCTAAGCACTGGGGTAGATACAAGGTAATCAGGTTGCCCCACGTGAGGCTCACAGTCTTCATCCCCATTTTACAGATGAGGTAACTGAGTCACAGAGAAGTTAAGTGACTTGCCCACAGTCACACAGCTGACAGGTGGCAGAGCCAGGATTAGAACCCATGACCTCTGACTCTTAAGACGGTGCTCTTTCCACTGAGCCACATTGCTTTTCTATTTATGCTCCCCTCAACACTCATTATTGATTACTGATTCTGACACTCGAGTCGTAAATGTTTTTATGTTAATCTCCCCTCTTTGTTGGCAGGGAGTGTCTCATTTCTTTCCTCTGTACTTCTCAAACACCCAGCGCAGTGCACCGTATCAAGTGGACACTCAATATGCTGCCACTGCTATTTCTGCTTCACCCTCACCTGGAAATCCGTGGGGACAATGGCTCAATCGCTCCAGTGGAGTTGGCAGTCAGCAAGCAGTTCCAGTTCCTGAGCTTGGGACGGACTCTTTGGAAAAGTGATGTTGGGGGATACATCTTGGGGGACAAGGCAGGACAGTGTTGCCTGCTTCCTTTCTGGACTGCCAGCTCATTGTGGGCATGGAATGTGTCTGCTAATTTTGTTGTACTCTCCCAAGAACTTACTACAGTGCTTGGCCCAAAATAAATGCTCAATAAATACCACTGATTGATTAATTGATTGATTAATCCTCCTACTCTGAGAGCATGGGCTGGCCAGAAGGAGGCCTCTCACTGCATTGCTCTTTAACAAATATGCACGGCAAGAGCCAAGTGAAAAATAACACCTCTTGCGGAGGAAAAGGAAAACAAGCAAGAATCCCTGCCTGAAGTCAAGAATGGGGCAAAAAGAGAACCAAGAGGAAGAGAAAATAAGGACACTCTTTTGATATATAAATATATACAAATTTACATGGGTTACACCTCAGGCCATTTTTACCATTGGATAATCCCTGATTAACCTTTCTTCAAGCTCCCTCCCTACTTGAGCCATCTTATCGGCCAACTCAGCACTCATGGATTTATTTCATTAACCATATTTATTCACACGTGTTTTATTTAGAGCTTCACCTTCAATTACAGAATGCTCATCGGTTTATGCCTGGCTCTCTCAGTAGACTGATCTCACTGAGGCCAGAAATCATGTCTTTTACTTCTACCGTTCTTCCTCAAGTCCTTGGTCCAGTGTTCTACACCCGGTGGGTGCTCAATCACCCTGATGCTGATATTGAATTGATCCTGGCAAAATGGGACAATGTCCAGTGTCCCCACTGCTGCCATGGGACCAGCATTCATTCATTAATTCGATTGAATTTATTGAGCACTTACTGTGTGCCCAGCACTGTACTGAGTGCTTGGAAAGTACAATTTGTCAACAGATAGAGACAGTCCTACCTAACAGTGGGCTCACAGTCTAGAAGGGGGAGACAGGCAACAAACAAAACAAGTAGACAGGCATCAATATTATCAGAATAAAGAGAATGATAGATACAGACACATCATTAATAAAATAAATAGAATTATAAATGTGTACAAATATACACAAGTGCTGTGGGGTGGGGAAGGGTGTAGAGCAGAGGGAGGGAGTAGGGGCAATGGGGAGGGGAGGAGGAGCAGACAAAAAGGGGGGCACAATCTGGGAAGGCCTCCTGGAGGATGTGAGCTCTCAGCAGGGCTTTGAAGGGGAGAAGAGAGTTATTTTGGCGGATGTGAGGAGGGAGGGCATTCCCGGCCAGAGATAGGATGTGAGCCAGGGGTCGACGGCAGAACAGGTGAGAGCGAGGCACAGTGAAGAGGTTAGCAGCAAAGGAGTTGAGTGTGCGGGGTGGGCTGTAGAAGGAGAGAAGGGAGGTGAGGTAGGAAGGAGCAAGATGATGGAGACCTTTGAAGCCAATAGTGAGGAGTTGTAGCTTCATGCAAAGGTTGATAGGCAACCACTGGAGATTTTTGAGGAGGGGAGTGACATGCCCCAAGCATTTCTGTAGAAAGATAATCCGGGCAGCAGAGTCAAGTACAGACTGAAGCGGGGAGAGACAGGAGGTTGGGAGATCGGAAAGGAACCATGGGTCCTCCTCTATTGTCAAGGTACTTGCAGCCATTCTTCAGCATCCACCTGTCCTACCTTCAAGGGAAAATAATCCCAGCATGCAAGGCACCATGGGCACATGGCACACCCACTCATGGGAGGGAGGGCAGAACTCCACTGCCCAGGGATCCCCAGAATTTTCAATCAGCCCAGTAATTAATCAATCAATTGTACTTACTTGAGTGCTATTTGAGAGCACTGTACTAAACGTTTGGGAGAATACAACATAACAGAGTTGGTAAACAAGTTCCCTGCCCACAGCAAGCTTACAGTCTTGAAGGCATCTGAAGACAGCTACCTCAAAAATGTTCCTACAGCACACTGAACCTTCCTTCCATAATACTCAAAACACTTTCCTCCTTCTCCCTCCTCTCTGGACCTTTTTACCTATAGAAAAAGCAGGGGGCAGGCATTCCATCTTCAGGTGGAAAAAGTGAGACTCACCCACAGTGACTATCCGTTGCTCCTGAGCTTCTGCATAAAAACAGATGTGTCTAGGAACCATCAATCAGTTCAACAATACTATTGACTGAGCACCTTCTGTGTGCAGATCACTGTCCTTTGTACTTGGGAGAGTACAACTAAGTAAGAGACATGTTCCGTCCCCTTCAAGGAGCTTACAATCTAACAGGGGAGACTGACAAGCATAAGCCCTTTATAAATACTGTAGTTAGGGAAGAAAGGAAGGCTCAGTTGTCGATAGCAGAACAACAGAAGGATAATTAGATAGATAAATGAGTGGAAGTTAGCATGTCAAGAACATGCATGTCCTAAAGGAAGGTATACAAACATAAGTGCTAAGGGCACAGATGTTTTCTGATTCCCCATCCTCTGCTCTATCTGCTTAACTACACTCAAGAGCATCATCTTCTCAAGCCTTACGTTCAGAGGTTTAGTTCACAACTGAGAACATTTTCAAGGCCAGAAGGTAACATTAAATTAATGGGGGAAATTGGTAAGGATGAAGGACAAAGTGTGTATTTTGAGAGACAAAGGGGATTTAGAGACTCTCTGGGGAGAAAATATTCCAGAAACTAAATGAGTGCAGTGCAGAAAACAAGATGAAAATGGTCCAAGCAAAAGTAGGGAGGTTCAGAAGAAAACAAATTAATTAAAAAACAAAAAGTAATGGAAGAAATGAAGCAAGACAACCAAGGCATGTAGTCAACCGAGACTCTTGTCTAATTTATACAAAAGAAGAGCTTAGCATAGTGTGCAATCCCTTAAAATGAGGGCATTTTCCCAAAAGGGTAGCCATAGGAATATTTAGAAAGGCATTTCCGTATAGTACCTGTCTGCAGCAGCCAGAAGACTATCCGTTGCTCCTGAGCTTCTGCATAAAAACAGATGTGTCTAGGAACCATAACAAGAGTTCTGAGTCTGCAGAGATTTATTAGGTTCTCCAGGTCTATAAATGCTCAAAAATCTCTCATTTTTCCTTCCTGAATCATTGCTGTGCTACAACCTGCCACTTTGCAATTCTAACAGAACAAACGGAGTGAAAATGTTTCCCTGACTTTCCTATTCCAAGAGGACGTTGCTTATAGATTTGCCATCTGCCAAGGGAAGGGCATCCAAAAAGACCCAGATGTGACCAACAATCTGGTCCCTTCCCCACGTCAGATAACAACGTCAGATCCCAGGTGCACGGAGCCTGTCGCTCTGCCTTTCCACCTGACCTGCTTCTTGGGTAATTGCTGTAGGTGTGACTGTATGGGGGTGGAGGTGCCAGAAGAAGCACACTATTGTACATGCAAGGACAAAGAAGTGCTCAGTAAATATAACGGATTGATTGAAGTGTGCAAGAGATCCTCTCTCAGGGACACACTTCAATCTAGATTTAGATCTTTAAATCTTGCCATCGGCTGTGATGCCTTCAAAACTAAAGAGAGAGAGAGTGTGTGTGTGTGCGTGTGTGCGCACACGTGTGTACATGTTAGTAGTAGCAGTAGTTTTTATTAAGTCCTTACCGAGCACTGTACTAAGTGCTGAAAAAGAGCACACAGGTGGGAATTAGACACAGGCCCCATCCCTTGAGGGGCTCACAATGTGTGCTCTTTCCAATCTATACTTCTGATGCTTCTAGATGTCCTTAGAACATTCCTTCTGCCCATTGCTGAACACTGACTGTTTTCACAGCACTGAACTAGGCACTAGGAGGACATATCAGGGAAATCAATCAATCCTATTTTTTGAGTGCTTGTTGAGCAGAGCACTGTACTAAGTGCATGGGAGAGAACAATATAGCGGAGTTGGTAGACATATTTCCTGCCCGCAATGAGCTTACAGTCCAGAGGAAGAGGCAGGAATTAATATAAATAAATTACAGATATGTGCATTAGTGCTGAGGGGTGAATAAAGGGTGCGAATCCAAGTACAAAGGTAACACAGAAGGGAGTGGGAGAAGAGGAGAAGAGGGCTTGGTCGGGGAAGGCCTCTTGGAGGAGATGTGCTTTTTAAAAAATATAAAAAATGTGATTCCCTTGAGAAGCTTTTAATTGAATGGGAGAATTGCAATCCTCCTAGAGCTGAAGTAATCTCAGCATCCTTCAGGTCCTGCTAATGAAAAGTAATATTTTCAATGAGATTGTATGTTGGCAATTTGTGTTGGTTTGTCTCCCGCATCAGACTGAACACAGTCAATGTTCTACATGGGACTCACAGCCTAAGAGGTAGGGAGAGTAAGCATCTCATCTCAATGTTGTAGATGAAGAAAGTGAAGCCCAGAAATAGTTTAAGTGATTTGCCCAAGGTCTCACAGCAGACCAGCGGCCCAGCTCTTGACTGCAAGCCCCACACTCTTTCTTCTAGGCTGTAGCTTCTCCCCTTATTTCTCTTGGGTCTTATTTCTTTCTTGCCCCAGGGGAAGTCAGATCTTGCCCCAGATCCACATGCTATAGCACTCAAAAAATATGACTGAATGAATGAACTTATTTCCCTGGTTCTCATGGGTATAACTCATGGGCAGTGCAGAGACAAAACATTGGAAAGAGACATTTTCATCTTCATAGTAGTAAGAAAGACAATTGCTCTCTGATACTTCTGACTTCTCACACTTGAATAATTTTGGTATAACTGGATAGTCTATATAGAGTTTAAGAGCAAACTCTGCCAACAGCAACTTTGGGCCCAGATCCAACAGGCAAATACCCAGCAGATGACCTGCACTCAGCATTTAGAGGTGGGTTAACCCTCTCAGCACCCTCAGGCACCAAGGATGGGGACGTGGCAGAAAAAATTGGTGGCCTGAACAAGGTCTCAATATTCCCAAAAGAATGAGACTGCTCCATTGCTCCAGTGGAGACTGGGGCCTTTGACTCCTTGGAGACCTAAATATCTCCACGCCTGTCTTCCCTGTGAGAATGTAAGCTCTTTGTGCTTCTGCTGAACTTTCCCAAGTGCTTAGTATAGTAGGCACCCAGTGGGTGCTCAGTAACAACTATTACTACTATAACTACTAACTAGTGGCTGGCTTTCCTCTATTAACGCCTTTTATTTTACTGGAGCAAAATACAACCTGATTTAGATTTTGAGTAGAAAGAATGTCCATTAAGTCTGCAGACAATGCCAGGTTAGTAAGGGGTGGAGAACTTAGAAAACAGAGCTAGATTTCAGAACAACTTAGACAATTAGACAATTAGGAAAGAGACCAGAAATTAACAAAAGAAACAGCGAGAGGACTTAAGGCATGTCTACATGGATGTCCCACTAATTGAACTCTTCAACTTCCCTCCCAAATCCTCTTCTCCATCCAACTTCCCCATTCATAGTTGCAGACATCATTATCCCTTCCCATCTCTGAAGCTCACCTTGACTTGGTACGACAGTCAGTGTCGGCAAAGATCTGGAAAAAAGAATGAACAGGTGGATTTTTAAAGATGCACATTTGACACTCTTTGCCACTGCCCCCAGCTCCACAGTACATATGTAATTACTCTTTTGCTTTACTTTTTCCCCTATCCCTAATGTATTTTAATGTCTGTCTTCCCCTGTAGGCTGTAAGCTCCTTATGGGCAGGGATTCTGTCTACCAAATCTATCAAGTTGTACTTTCCCCAGCACTTAGTTCAGGGCTCTGCAAACAGGAAGTGCTCAATAAATGCTATTGCTTGAGTGCAGAGGTACCAGACAAATGAGGTAATGGTAAAAGAATCAGTAGATTTTAAACTGGAAAAGAAAAGATTGTTGTAATCTTAAGCACACTTTCTAAGTGTCCAAGGGGATAATTCATAGAGAAAGGTGTCCTCACAGAGGGCAAGAAAATTAGGGAAAGGGGGCAGGAGATGTCTAGGTCAGTGCAATTACCAAGATCTCTCCTTCCCTTTCCTCCCCTGGACTCAAGAATATTTATTTTGGGGTTAGAACAAACTCTCCCTTCTCCTGGGCACAATAGTTGACCCCGTTTATCTGGCACATGCTACTGCAGCAGAGTGTGCATCTTTAAAAATCCACCCGTCTATTCTTTTTTCCAGAACTTTTCTAACACTGAATATCCAGAAATTGTTTTTTGACTTTCCTACTAATAAAGATACTAGGTCTCCCTGGGTCCCTATGGAAAAAATACCCAGTTTGCCTGCATTAGACAATCTCAAAGAACAGAAACCCTCGGTTTGAATGGAGAATCTTTATTTGATTGGAGAAACTAGGGGAAGCATCATGGCGTAGTGGATAGAGCATGGGCTTGGGAGTTAGAAGACCACCACATATCTTCTATGTGGCCTTGAGCAAGTCACTTAACTTCTCTGTGCCTCAGTTACCTCATCTGTAAAATGGGGATTCAGACTGAGAGCTCCAAGCAGAACAGGGACTGTGTCCAACCTGATTTTCTTGTATCCATCCCAGCACTTAGTAGAATGCTGGCACATAGTACGCATTTAAGAAATATAACAATTATTATTTATTATTTATCTCAGTAATTATATTCCTTAAGCCTCTTTCCAGTTCTGACCAGTGACCTGGAGCATTGGTTCCAGGGGCCAACTTGATCCCACACTGTTGATTCTCCACTCAGATGAGGAGTGAAGAGTAGTAGGTGCCCTGAGCAGAAGGGGCCCCTTACAGCACCTGCCTAAAGAAGGGGTCCCATGCAATGTCGTACACAAATAGGTGCCTAGTACAGGGCCCTGCACACATTAGGCACCCTGGACAGCACCTTGCACACATTAGGGGCCCTTATAGTGTCCTCCACACAATAAGCATCCAGTTCAGCAAGAGCCCAAATACAGCACCCTACACATATTAGGCACCCAATACAGCACTCTGCATACAGCAGGTGCCCAATACAGCATCCTGCATACAGCAGACACCCCTCAGACAGCCAGGACAGGATTCCGTATCTGGTAAGTGCCCAGTTTGGCTCTCACATCTAATAAGTATCTGGGGCAGCCTCCTGCATTCAGTTGATGCCCAGTCCACTTTGCTGATTTTAGTTATAGTCCTGGGTGGTCCTCACAACCTCTTCTCTGTCTGCCCCGCCTCCACCACCCACCATCACTGCTGGTCCTGGTTAGCTAAAAGTCCCTTTGGCAGTGGGGGGGTAGAGGAGGGGGTGAATCCAGTAGGGATGAAGGGGGGGTGACCCTCTTTTGGGTTCTAGGCATCTTTCTCCCTCACATCAGGCCCTGGGGAGAAAGCCCTACAGCTCCTCAGCTGCCTCTCTCAAGAACAATTTGAGTCAAGAGAAGCAGTGTGGCTTAATGGATAGAACACGGGCCTGGGAGTCCGAAGGACCAGGGTTCCAATCCCATCTCTGCCACATGTCTGCTGGGTGACCTTGGACAAGTCACTTCACTTCTCTGGACCTCAGTGACCTCATCCGTAAAATGGGGATTAAGACTGTGAGCCCCACGTGGGACTGTGACTGTGTCTAACCTGATTAGCTTGTTTCTACTCTAGTACTTAGAACAGTATTTGGCACATAGTCAGTTGCTTAACAAGCGCCATAAAAAAAAAAATCTCCCCTGCTTCCGTCCTTGCTATCATCACCATGGTTCACCCCTCTTCTGCAACCACCCTAGAAGTTGCTCTTCCCTGCCAAAGGTGTGAGATCACTGCTTCTGAGGGGTCTTTAAGCAGGAAGAACCACCCCATCCCTGGCCAGGGGTCCAGACACTTGGTAGGGTGGGCCCCTAGAAGTATACCTTCAGAGGGAGCTGTGCAAAGGAGTGGACCCTTCTGAAGGGGGCCTCTGTCTGGGCCCCTGAGCCCCTGGTTCATGGGAAAGGTTGGGGAGTGGGAGGAGGTAAAATAATTTCCTTTTCAGTGTTCTCTGGAAATGGAGCGAGAAAAGACATGGAGCATGGATATCAAAACATGCTGCCGGCCTGCTCAATGCTTCATAAAGACTCCACTGAGCAGGATCTAAATGTGTAGCACAGAGTGACTGGTGGACTACGCCGTGGCGACTTACACTAGAACACCCCCCCCACACACACACAATCTGCCTTCGAATTTGAGAATATCTCTGATGATGAAATTCACCTATGGGGGTTTATGTGAATGATAGAGCCAATGTGCCCCCGCACACACAAACACACACAAACACACACACACACTCTATCTCACTCAAACCTCCTTAAGACGTACTGCCGGAGTTTGCCAATTGCAAAGCCAGGAGTTGCTTTTGTTTTAGCCTGTCTTGTGATTTTCTCAAAGCGTCTGCTCAAAAAGAACCACTGCTTTCTGACTTGCTGGGCGTCAGCTGATCATCATCACAGCTGATCTCACTTCTCTGCCATTTGGCCATACTATTTGTGGAGGCTGCCCTTCATTACGTCCTTCAAACCCTCAAAGAGCTCACAGTCTAAAAAAGGTACGCTCAGCGCCCTCGGCTTCCTCTCCGACAGTTAGGGATTCAAAGCCAACTGAGCCGTGTCCCGGTTTCTCCCAGATCTTTTCTCCTTCGAGTTTGGGGGTGATGCAGGAGGAGGCTGAGGAGTGAGGCCTGAATGCGTCACACACGGGGCGAGCTGCGATGACCCAGTGTCCCTTACATGGTGTGTAGGAACTGCAGGAACATGAGAGAAATAGCTTCACGGTGTCTTTCCTATAAAAAATGATCCACTCCTGACTGCTTTCTGGGATAAAGACCGCAGCCAGAAACCAAGGCCCCAGGTGAGTGGTAACCACAGGAGAGCAGTGGGCCCTAGAGGATTTGCAGATGCCAGACAGCCAAACGACACCAACGCCGCATTCTAGGCTCCCTCTGGTGTTCTTCACTGTAAGCGGCCTCACACCCTGTCAGCAAAGGGGGTCGGGCCCTAACTATCACAGGACCACAGACCTATTTAGCAAATTTTTAGCGTTTTGGGGGGTCTGACACTTTAGGAAAAGGAAGTGGAATAAAGCGCTATATATCCCATATATGTGTTGGGGGTATATTTCCTACATACACACATACACGTTACATATTAGAGAAGCAGCGTGGCTCAGAGCTCGGGCTTGGGAGTCAGAGGTCGTGGGTTCTAATCCCGGCTCTGCCACTTAATAATAATGTTGGTATTTGTTAAGTGCTTACTATGTGCAGAGCACTGTTCTAAGTGCTGGGGTAGATACAGGGTAATCAGGCTGTCCCATGTGAGGCTCACAGTTAATCCCCATTTTACACTTGTCAGCTATGGGACTCTGGTCAAGTCACTTCACTTCTCTAGGCCTCAGTGACTGCATCAGTAAAACGGGGATTAAGACTGATCCCACCCCACCCCACCCCACGTGGGACAACCTGCTGACCTTGTATATACCCCAGTGCTTAGAACAGTCCTTGGCACATAGTAAGCGCTTAACAAACAAATACCATCATTATTATTATATATTACACATTATAATATGTGATATATGTATATAGTGTATACAGTGCTTCACTTCTATATATCTGTCACATGCCCACATACCTTCCTAGAAATCACTTCTGCTCCCTTCTCCTAAAGAGTCAGACCCTCAAAATACTATATAATACATAGGCTATAAAGTGCTGTATTATGTGTAGAGGAAGGAATCTTGAAAAATCATGGGGTCCAAGTCCCTGGCTCTGAATGGGACTTCACTTAGACTATTTCAGAAAGATGTCTGCCCTTTTCTGAAAATTCTTCTGTCACTATAACAATGACCCCACAACTTCCTCTAGTAACACATATCCTTTGCTCATAACCTTTGTGGTCATGACATGCTTCCTAAAGTCAAACCTAAATCTTCACTGCTTTCTGATCGGAGTTCATACCTCTTGGAAAGAGAGGAAGGTGACACAATCACTCAGACAATAGTCCTCCTTAAGCCTGAGACCCTGAAACACTCCCAGACCCCACTCCAGTATACTAAATAAATACAGTTCCTCTAAGGGAGGAAGAGGTAGAGAAGGCAGTGGATAGGGGATGGGGAAACTCCTACCTATTAACCCCATTTTGACAGTGATCTACGTATTAATTTTTTCAAAGATCTAACTCTAACCCTGATATTTTACCTAACCCATAACCTAATATTTTGCCTAACCATTAACTCTAACCAGTGCCTTCAAATTATCTTATGTCACACAACAGCATCATAGCCCCAGGCTGAATTCAGGACAGGCCAATGGAGAAAGAGGAGGAAGAAGAAGAAGAGGAGGAGAAGAAGAAAAGGAGGAGGAGAAGGAAAAGGAGGAGAAGAAAAAAGAAAAAGAGGAAGAGGAGAAGGAGGAGGAAGAGGAAGAGAAGGAAGAAGAGGGGAGGAAGAATAGAAAGAAGAGAAGAAGGGAGGGAGGGAGGAGAAGGATGAAGAGGGGAGAAGAAGGAGGAGGAAGGGGGGCAGGGGGCGGCACACAAATTCATAGACATAGCCTAAGATGCAGCTGCAAATTCCAACTGGCGCCAGCCTCCAGATTGGATTATTTTTGAATGGTGAGGCCTGTAGATACCAGAGTCACCCCACCCTCCCAGGTCCTGGGGAGCATACACACGGGTTTTAGTGCAGCGGGCAACTCTGGGGCCAGCTTGCCTGTCTGCCTCTGAGCCCACTGTCGGGGCCAAGGGCCTGGGAAAGGTAAGTGAATCGTGCTGAGGAGAAGCACTGGAACCCCACCCAGGTCAATGGTGGCAGCTGTAGCAGGAGGGAACAAAATCCAGAGTGTGCCCAGGGGAGCTGGACCAATTGACACTTTCACCCACTTGGAGAGGACTTATGCAAGGAGCTTCAGGCCAGCAAATCTCCATTACCGCCCGCGCCAGACATGCCTACCATCCGGAGAAAGTACAGTGCAATGGGTGACCCAACTAACTGCCCTTCTTGAGTGATCATACTGACCATAACCCAGTGCGCTAGATCCTCCAGCCTAGTGGTCACTGGGAAGTCACAAAATTTTGGAGTGCACGCCTCCTTATAGTTGTGGTATTTGTTAAGCACTTAGAATGTGCCAGCCACTGTACTAAGAGCTGGGGTATATTCAAGGTAATTGGGTTGGACACAGTCCCTGTTCCACACTGGGCTCACAGTCTTCATCCCATTTTACAGATAAAGGTAACTGAGACACAGTGAAGTGACTTGCCCAAGGTCATGCAGCAGATAAGTCACGAAGCTGGGGTTAGAGCCCAGGTCCCTCTGAATTCCAGACCCGGACTCTTTCACTAGGCCATGCTAGTTATCTGGGCATGTTCAGGGGCACCAAGAACATCACATGGCCACTGCCATGCGTGGCTCACCAACACCGAGCTCAGGGAGACTAGAAGCCCTACCTTACCTCACTGATCTCTTTCTACAACCCAATCCACACAATTTGCTTCTCTAACAAAAAATCAACCTATTCTCTGTACCTCCATCTCCTTTAAATTGCCACCTACCCCTTGCCCCCATCCTCCCTCTGGCCTATAACTCCCTCCACCTTCATAGCCAACAGACCACCACTTTTGCCACCCTCAAAACCCTCTTAAAAATCACACCTCCTCCAAGAGGCCTTCCCTGATTAAGCTCTCATTTCCACCCTCCTCTCTGTGTCACCTCTGTACTTGCCTGTGTACCCACATTAAATACTTTGATACTCACCCCAGCTCTACTGTACTTATGTACATATTCCTATACTCTACTCTTTACCCTATCTGTCATTAATCTTAATGCTGGTCTCCCCTCTAGACTGTAATCTCTTCCTTGTTAATAATAATAATAGTAATAATAATAATAATAATAATGGTATTTGTTAAGTGCTTACTATGTGCCAAGCACTGTTCTAAGTGTTGGGGTAGATATAGGGTAATCAGGTTGTCCCACGTGGGGCTCACACATTTAATCCCCATTTTACAGATGAGGTAACTGAGGCATGGAGAAGTTAAGTGACTTGCCCAAGGCCACATAGCTGACAAGTGGCAGAGTCAGAATTAGAACCCAAATCCTCTGACTCCCAAGCCCGTGCTCTTTCCATTAAGTTGTAGGTAAGTCATCAACTTTTTTGTAAAGAACTCTCTCAATTGCTTGGTATGGGCCTCTGCAGACTGTAAGCACTCAATAAATACAACTGATTGAAAAGCCTAGAGAGAAAAAGAGATGGAGAGAGACAGAGAGTTACAGGAATAGAAAGTAGAGAGAAAGATGGAAGACAAAGAGATGTCAACAGAGGCAGAAAGAGAAGCAGGAAATAGGAGACTAGATGAGACTACGGGTGAGTATAAAGAGAGGAAAAAAAAAGAAATGTAACCCAGCCTAGGAGGCTTGGAGCAATTATAAGATGGTTGCCCACTCTTTTTTTTAAAATGGTATTTCTTAAGCACTTACTATGTGTCAAGCACATAAAGCTGGGGTAGGTACAAGTTAATGAAGTGGGACACATCTATTCTAATGTTCACGTATATTCCACAGCACAGGTATATCTTTTCTCCTTTACTTATCTGCTTTCTCTTTAGTACTCCATTCATTCATTTATTCATTCATTCAATTGTATTTATTTAGTGCTAACTATATGCAAAGCACTGTACTAAGTGCTTAGGAGAGGATAACATAACAATAAACATACACATTCCCTGCCCTCATTGAGCTTGTGGGCTGCTTGCTCATGAGTTTATTCAAAGTCATCTTCAACTTATCCATACTACTTGCCTGTACAGTTTCCTGATAGCTAATTCCTTATTATCTCCCTTGATCCCCCAATATCTTTGTGAGATAGGAAAATACACTCATTATGACATTTTACAAATGAGAGAACTGAGACTCAGAGGTTAAAGCCACTTTCTCTTTGGCCTCTTGACTCAGACTGAACTCTTCTATTAGCTTTTACATTAGTTAATCAGCTTCCCTTAGGCTTCTGCCTTTGCTGGATGAAGAAGTGTTTCCTTTGGTTTATTTTGAACTTCGCACCTCAAATTTCAGCAACAATCCAGAGTAAATTTCAATCATGACCCCTTTCAGCCCTCTTTCCAGGCTGACGAGGCCTAGTCTTTTCCATCTGGCCTCCTAAAATGATGATGGCATTTGTTAAGCATTTACTATGTGTCAAGCACCGTACTAAGCTCTGAGATAGATACAAAATCATAAGATTGGACCCAATCCCTGTCTCACATGGGACTCGCCGTCTCAATTCCTATGTTACAGATAAGGTAACTGAGGTAATACAACAGAAAAGTTATGACTTGCCCAAGATCACATAGCAGACAAGTAGTGGAGGCAGAATTAGAACCCAGATCCTTCTGACTACCAGTCATGATCTATCCACTAGCAATGCTAAATTTCTCCATCTCCCTCCAAGATAACCATAAAAATGGATTCCGCTTCTGAGCCAGGAAATGCTGCAGGAGCAGCCGGAGAGGAGGGAAATAGGGTGTTTGAAATCAAAGCATCAGACACAAAGGTGTCTGGCCCTGTACTGGAACCAGACAGGGACCAGTTCAGCTGAGAAATGGGAATATCTGGCTTAAAACCAGACCCCCCCACCACCCGCTTTACAGAGGTCATAACCTCTGGACACATAACCTCAGCCTGCTGGCAGCAGGACAATTTAGGGGCAGAAGCCCCAGGGATGGCATTCCCAGAGAGGAGGGGAGGACCGGGACC
Organism: Ornithorhynchus anatinus; assembly: GCF_004115215.2. Lineage (NCBI taxonomy): Eukaryota > Metazoa > Chordata > Mammalia > Monotremata > Ornithorhynchidae > Ornithorhynchus > Ornithorhynchus anatinus. Next base: position 25,259,730 of record NC_041728.1, on the reverse strand, counting down.
TCCAGAAATTGATCATGCCCTAGGGATGCCATTAGAGGATGGGGGTTAGGAGTGGGGAAGAGGCAGAGCTCTGAATCCAGCCTGCATGCAACTCCGGCCTCCTGCAGGCCCCTGTCAAACACCCTGCTGGTCCCTGACTACAGTAAGGCGCATTTCACCCCTGCTTGTGAGCAGCTAGTTTTTTTTTTTAATTGGTATTTGTTAAGCATCTACTATGAGCAGGCATTGTACTAAGTGCTGGGGTAGATACTAAATTAATCAGATTGGACACTGTTTCTGTCCCACATAGGGCTCATAGTCTTAATCCCCATTTTACAGATGAGGTAGTTGAGGCACAGAGAAGTGAAGTGATTTGCCAAGGTCATCTGGCACGCAAGGGGTGGAACCAGGATTAGGACCCAGGTTTTTCTGAGTCCCAGGTCCACACTGTATCCACCAGGCCATGCTGCTTCTCTGGCCCAGCAGGTTGGAGGCTGCAGGGTAGCCCCCGCTGCCCCAAACATGGAAAAAGTAAACTCTGGCCCCTCACAACAAGGCATTGCTCTGCTCACTAGCTCGGTCTCCTGTTTCCTTTGGCAAATGGGCTGTGAATGGCTTAGTCTTGCAGTGACCGGAGCCCTCTGTGTTATGATTTAATGCTTTGCAGCTGGGTTTTCAAATGGGCCTTTGTAGAGCATGTTCTGTCCTTCTGCACAGATTGCAACAGATGTTGACTTACCGGGGGCCAAGCTCATGCCAAGAGGGAAGGAGCAGTCTTTGGCAAGAATAGGGACATCCATTTTGCCAGCATGGAGAGGCCAGGGCACTGGGGCGAAGTAGGCAGTGAGTGCAGGGCAGCATCCCTGCCTCCGCTGATCCTCATAGCTATTTCCTTTGGACCTAAAGCTGATCTGTCTCTGGTCCCCTGGGGGATTGGGCATAAGGAGGTCTCAGCTGGAGGCCAAGGCACTTCAGCAGGGCGCTCGACTGTCATCCTGGGCGGCGAGCCTGCCTGTGCTATTTGGAAGGGGATCAGAGGCTCTCCTTCCCCAGAGAATGTGGGGCACCCAGGAGATGGGCAAGACGTGAATGGCTCAGAGTGAAGGGGGCACAGATGGAAGGAGAAGAGGGCAAGGAGAACAGAGTGGTCAAGGTGGGAGTGCAGGTCCCCGCCTTGGTGTCCCCCTCCAAATCCTTCAGTCCCAGGGGTAACTGTACCTCAATCTTTTCTATCTCTCCGCTGACCTCTTGCCTACATAGTAATAACAATAACTGGTATTTGGTAAGCGCTTAATGTGTGCCAGGCACTGTACTAAGTGCTGGGGTGGAAACAAGCAAATTGTTCCACCTCTGGCCTGGAACACCCTTCCCTCTTCATAGCCAACAGATAATTACTCTCCCCCACTTCAAAGCCTTATTGAAGGCACATCTCCTCCAAGAGGCCTTCCCAGACTAAGTCCTCCTTTCCTCTTCTTCCACTCCCTTCTGCATTGCCTTAACTTGCACCCTTTATTCATCGCTCCCCCAGCACTTATAAATTACATATCTGTAATTTATTTATATTTATGTCCGCCTCCCTCTTAGGCTCACTGTGGGCAGGGAATGTGTCTATTACATTGTTACATTGTACTCTTCCAAGCGCTTCGCATACTGTTCTCTGCACACAGTAAGCACTCAATAAATATAATTGACTGACTGGAGCCATTGAATGAATGCCAAGGTCCAGTGACAAGGGGAAGGGCCATCCTGCTTCACAGTCGCAGCAGTTTGGAGAGTACTGGGCCAGGACCCCAGGTCCATCTATTCTGGAAGTTCTGGATTGAGGCAGTAACTCAGGATGGGAATCTCTACACAGCGGCTTGATGCCAACGGTGTCAGTAGTGGAAATACAGGGCAGGTTGGGGAGGAGAGGAAATCCTCAGTGGACAAGGGCACTCGACTCCCTGCTTTTGGGTCTCGGACGAAGGGTGGGGTTTGGAGGGCTTGTCAGCAGGAATGTGGAGGGAGGAGAGAATTCAACTAAGGGGAGAATCTGAGGAGGAGAAGCTCACTGAGGGCAGGGACTAGGCCTCCTACTTCCACCATATGTTCCCAACTGCCCAATTCAGCGACTACACACAGGCAGCATATGATTCAGCTCCCTGTGCATAGGTAACACATGGCCCAGTGCCCAGCACATAGGCAGCATATGGCCCAGCACTCTGCACACGAGTTGTACATGGTCCAGCGCCGTGCTCACAGTTGGCATGAAATAAATGCTACTGAATAAAATACTAACGAATGAGTCTTCGCTATTTCTTCCAGACAGGGGCTGTGGCAGGACATACCATCAGCTCCCCTACAATGCAAGGGCGCGTTCTTGCAAAACTTGGCACTAAGGAAATCTCACACCGATATACTCACTGGGCCTGACATCGCAAACTAACACACAGTTCCTTCCTGTGCCACAGCATGCTGAGCCCAGACAGGCTCACCCTGTTAAGCAAATGTTCCCTAATTCCCTTTCAGCAGTCCAGCCTAGATACAGAGTGAAAGACAACTTCTGTTAGAACTGAGAGGGGTCTCCATTTGGGAGGTGGGGTTTTTTCATTATTCTGCATGAATACCTAACCAAGTTAAATGACTGCCACACAAAACAATCAAAGCTAGATCTCAAACAAAAGTGACTGATGTCAGAACAATGGGAAGTAGTGTTGCCTAGTGGGAAGAAAATGGGCCTGGGAGTCAGAAGGACTCTAATCCTGGCTCTAATGTCATCTAATCCTGGCTCTGCCTCTTGCCTGCTGTATGACCTTGGGCTAGTCACTTATCTTTTTTGTGTCTCGGTACCTACATCTTCTAAATGGGGATTCAATACCTGTTCTCCCTCCTACTTACTCTGTGAGCTCCAGGTGGGGCCTGATTATTCTCTATCTGCCCCAGGGCCTAGTACAGTGCTTGGCATACAGTAAGCACTTAACAGGTAGCACAATTATTATTTATTATCATTATTATTATTAACAGTGGGGTTGTGGAAGGGGCAACATTCACAACTTTTTGTGGTTGGTCATCAGCGGAAAGACAATCCAAAGGTTTCTGGGAGGGGCAGTTTCCATCAATAGTAATAGAGACCGCTTTCCCACAGCTGGAACTTTCCACTGGATGTTTTGGTAAGAACTCAACCACAGAATTCAGAAACAGTCTCCTGACAACCCATGTCTGGATCCAGAAGAATGTGGAGCCGGAAGTATCGGTTGTGCACTTGCACACAGCATCAGATGTGGTGAGCAGTGAGTGCAGCATGAGTTTTCTTGACCGGGAGTTTCTGCAGGAATGTCACCCTGCAATCTAGATGAACTCGGTGTACTGGTGTTTATTTTGTTTTTACTACATGCTAAACACTGGGATAAATGCAAGATAATTGCAGGGATGCTTAGTGCTCTGCCCACGGTAAGCGCTCAATAAATACTATTGGTTGATTGATAATTACAAGCAAAGCAGCAGCATGGCCTAGTGGATACAGCACAGGCCTGGGAGTCAGAAGGATCTGGGTTCTAATCCCAGCTCCAAAGCTTGTCTGCTGTGTGATCTTGGGCAAGTCACTTAGCTTCTCAGTTACCTTACCTGTAAAACAGTGATTAAGATGGAGCACCCTATGTGGGGTATGGACTGTGTCCAACCTGATTAGCTTGTATCTACCCCAGCGCTTTGTATAGTGCCTGTCGCATAATAAGCCCTCAAAAAATGCCATTTAAAAAATTATATCAGAGAGCCATCAACTGGAGTAACTTATTTCTTCATCGGGAAGGAGGACCAGTTCGGCCTTGGAGACCAGCAGAGTGGATGGTTGAAATAATCACGGTGGTATTTGTTAAGTGCTTGCTATGTGACAGGCACTGTAGTAAGCACTGATGGTAAGGCAGTTCTGGAGGCTACAGACTCTGAGCAGCATTAGGTCTCAAAATGTGAGGTTTGAACTCAGAAACCCTTGTGGCACAAAGGGCTTCCCCAGTCCCTTCAGTCTGCTGATCCAGGTTGGAAGTTAAACTGTTGGGGCATCAAAGTTTCTAACTAAGATTGGCATGGCCAGAGAGGGGAGGACGGGTTAGTCGCTCTCATCCAGAACTTTTCATTACTGTGGGAATGAATGCCTGTGGGTCACCCAGCTGCTGCTGGGTTAGAGGTCAGGGGGTGAAAAGCAGAATTGTAAAGGAGAAGGAGAAGACTTCAGATGAGGAAAAAAACAGCAGGGATGTAAAAGAAGACATTGAAAGAGAAACATTAGAAAATTCCACTAAATCACAAATTACTTCCGACTTTCCCGAAGGGATGGAAGCCAGAGAGCAGCTGGGATCAATCTGGATGTAAGCAGTGAACAGTGTAGAGGTAGAGGTCGGACCAGTCAGTCTGAATCATTTTCGGCGGGTGATGGGATGGAAAAGTAGGGGGTCCTGACTAGGGGCACAGACCGTCCCTAGTCTGATCCGGATAGAGCGGATGACCCAAACATGACACCCATGGAGTCCAGGATAAAGACTATTATATTGTTTTACTATGGTATATTCTAAGGGCTTACTATGCACCAAGCACTGTCCTAAGCATGTATTGCATATAGAATAATCAGAACAAATAGTCCCTCTCTCACACAGGATTCTCCATTTAAGAGGGAAAGAAAGCAGATATCTTATGTCCATTTTACAGCTAAGGAAACTGACATCCAGAGAGGAAAAGTAACTCATTAAGTTGGCTAACAGCAGAGCTGGGACTGATTCCCAGTATTATGCTTTTTCCACTAGAACACACTGCTTCCCTTATTCGTTCTAACATTATAGGCTAACCTGTTTGATACCCTGGGGGAAACTGACTGCACTGTTACCTTTCCAGTATGAAGCTGCAGTGCGCGGGGACGATTAATCATCATGCCAATGCTTGATTCCAGACCTTCCCTTGCCCCATGCCCCTAAGAAACAACCTCTTGATTACCTCCAGGACTCTGGGACGCCCTCCACATTCCAGCCTGCCACCTTCTTATTCTCGGGGTCCTTCTCCCAGGTCCCCTCATCCTGCCACCCCCAGACCCTCCGGGAGACTCATTCGCCTTCTCTTCTTCCAGAGCTTCCCGTCTACCCCTGGGCCACCAGGAAGGGAAGAGACTCAGAAACCCCATCTCTCGAGGGATTCATTCATTCATTCAATCGTATTTATTAAGCACTTGCAGCATGTAGAGCACTATATTAAGTGCTTGGGAGAATACAAAAACAGGAGACACATTTCCTGCCACAACGAACCTTTAGTTTATAAGGAGCATCCTAGCATTCACCTGAACTCCCTGAGGTGATCTCGAAGGTAAGAAGTTTTGTTTCTTTTTTATGGTATTTGTTAAGCGCTTACTATGCATCAAGCACCACTCTAAGTACTGGGGTAAATACCAGTCAGATTGGACACTGTCTCACACAGGGCTCAGTCTAAGTAGGAGGGAAAATGGGAGAACTAAGGCACAGAGAAATTAGATGACTTGCCCAAGGTCACACACCAAGTATGTGGCAGAGCCAGGATTAGAATCCTTGTTGTCTGATTCCCAGGCTTGTGGCCTTTCCACTAGGTCACTCTGCTTTGCCTTCTGCACTGCTGCATACCAGTGGGATCCTGCCGTGTGGCTGAAACAAATGGCTGTGTGAAGGGGAGGTGGGTGTTGGATCGAAAGACCCTCTCTCTGGAACTTAGCTTAGAGCAATGATTACCTGGCAAACAACGTCTCCCCCACCATTCCCACCCCTCTGCCACTATGGCCTCTTGGAGCAATAAAGAGAACATAGAATACAATCCCAACCCAAGCCCTTTCGGCATGATTTAGTCTCCATTTGGCTGTCAACCTTAATGCAGACAAAACTGATGTCAGGATTTTGCGAAAATGCAATAATTACAACAATTATTTTGGAAGAAAGAAGATAGAGGTGACCTGAAGGGAGAGACCAAAGCTGGAAAAAGGAAGTGGACCAATAAGCTTTATTGTTGCCTAATCTTAGCAGATCTTTCCAGCTAATCAGCTTTTCCGGCTCTATCATCACAATGCACTGACAGAGCCCCTACTGTGGACAAAGCACTGTGCCAGGCACTTGGGAAACATACGGAAGTCGAAGGCATGATCTATGCCCGCACTCTAAGGATTTCACAATCTAAAGGGGGAAGAATAGCCATAAATCATGAATGCTAAGCAGTAAACTGTGAGAAAATGGATAAACAGGAAAAGGTTCAAGGAAAAAACAAAATCAGTAATAGGAGAGGATTCTATGACTGCTCAGGAGGCTGATGGGCTTGCATGAAGTGGCTCCGTGGAAAGAGCCCGGGCTTCGGAGTCAGAGGTCATGAGTTCAAATCCCAGCTCTGCCACTTGTCTGCTGTGTGACCTTGGGCAAGTCACTTCACTTCTCTGGGCCTCAGTTCCCTCATCTGGAAAATGGGGATGAAGACTGTGAGCCCCACGTGGGACAACCTGATTCTCCTGTGTCTACCCCAGCGCTTAGAACAGTGCTCTGCACATAGTAAGCACTTAACAAATACCAACATTATTATTATTAAGTGCAGGGGATTAATCAGGGAAGACCTCCTGGAAGGGGGGGGACATTTTTGGAGGGTTTTGAGGGAGAGGAGGAGCAAAGTGCATTGGGAGGGGGAACCACAAGGATGGGCACAAGTGGATTAAGGGCAACCCTACCACTTCTTTATTGGGGAGCCTCTTTGTGGACCCCAGGAACCACAAAGTCAGTTCCATCACCTCCTTCCCCCTGGTCTTCACCCACCAAAGGCAGGAGAGGGCTGGGAGCACGAGAAACCTGGGGCCTCAGCTACAGGTGGAAAGTCAACAGAAAGCAGTCAATCAATTGCTCATTCAGTGGTATTGATTGAGGGCTTTAGTAGGTGCACAGCACTGTACTAAATGCTTGGGAGAGTACAAGGAGGTGAAAGATATCAATCCATCAGTGGCATTTATTGAACACTTTCTATGTCCAGAGCACTATACTAAGCATTTGGGAGAGTACAATAGAATGAGTAGACATAATCTTGTTCTCAGGAAGGAAGAAAAACACAAAATATGTGATTAAGTGCTTAAACAGCAGAGTGCAGCTCAAGAAGCAGCATGGTCTAGGGGAAAGAGCTCAGACCTGAGAGTCAGAGGAACTGGGTTCTTATCCCAACTCCATTACTTGTCAGCTCTGTGATTCTGGGAAAGTCATTTCACTGGGCCTCAGTTACCTCATCTGTAAAATGGGGATTAAGACTGTGAGTCCTTTGTGGGACATGGACTATGTTCCACCCGATTGCCTTGTAACTACCCCAGCACTTAGTACAGTGCTCGGCACACAGAAAGCTCTTAACAAATCCCATTTTGAAAAAACAACACATATAGAAAAATTGCTATTAGTGATGAGGGGGTATTAGAGAAGAAAGTTAATTATGAAAAGCCTCTTAGAGGAGGAGGGATTCAGGAGGAGATTGAAGGTGGAGAGCTGTGATCTGGTAGATTTGAGGTGGGAGAAAGTTCCAGGAAGGAGGAAGGATTTGAACCAGGGGTTGAGGAAGGCAGTGGGGAACAAGTCTCAGTAGGAATGTGAGCTATACAGGGATGAAGATGGTGAGTTAGGGTGTAGTGGGAGAGGAGAGGGTGCCTCTGGGCCTTCCCCTCACCCTTGTTTCCTAAACCTTAAGCCCCTCGTGGCAGGGAATGTGTCTACCAAATCTGTTGAGCTGTACTCCCTCAACTACTTAATACAGTGCTCTGCACACTGCAAGCACTCAATAAACACGACTGATTGCCTTCTGAAAGGGAAAGGGGAGAAGATTGGGAGCAGGGAGGAAGTTTGATTTGGCATGAAGATTCTTGGACAACCCATACCAGGAAATCTGAAATTATAAAACTGAAATGTCCACTTGGTGTGAGTGAGACTGGAAATTAGGGGTTTTCAAAACCTTAAAAGATTTATAGAATGCAGATTGAGTGAAACTTTTAAGCCCCTGCCTGCCCCCAGTTTGATAGGAAACTCTCTGAGAGCAGGGATCACACCTATAATTCTATTGTAGATTTCAAGCAGAAATCTTGAAAAATGGCTAAGGTGAAGGGTGAAGCCCTCAGTGGCTACCGAGGCAGCCGTCTGCTGGGTTATGGTGCTACAGCACAGCACTGAAAGTACCTGTAGTCACTTTGGCTGCAAAGGGAGCCTGCCTGCAAAAAATTTTTGTGTAGCCTTCACAGTGGACTGCACACTGTCCACCTACTTGTTCCACTCTGTGCAGGGAAGCAGCGTGGCTTGGTGGAAAGTGCACGGGCTTGGGAGTCAGAGGTCATGGGTTCGAATCGCTGCTCTGCCACTTGTCAGCTGTGTGACTGTGGTCAAGTCACTTCACTTCTCTGTGCCTCAGTTATTTCATCTGTAAAATGGGGATTAAGACTGTGAACCTCACGAAGGACAACCTGATTACCCTGTATCTAGCCCAGCGCTTAGAACAGTGCTCTGCACATAGTAAGTGCTTAACAAATACCAACATTATTATTATTATGATTGACAGGGTGAGAAAGCACAAATACTACTTTGCAAACCACTGTCACTATAATAACTTTCTTTGGAAAATCTTAGTGGAGAGACCCATCCTTGCTGACGGGGGTTCCATCTCCAATTCAAGTAGCATCTTCATCATGCTCCCAAGCACCTAGAACGGTGCTCTGCAAATAGGAGGGTGAAGAATAGTATGGATCCTTATTAATATTGCACCCCAATAGTGGATCAGGCAGCGGCTGGAGCTGCCTTAGCATGGTCCCAGGCTCGTCTTCCCTCAGTGCCCTTCCCCACCCACCACTGCTGGGGTGAAGATCTACCCCACTGGAGAGGGAAGGTAGAAGCCGGGGCTGCAGCGACTGTTACAGCAGACATACGGTTGGGGTTGTTGTTCTCGGAGTAAACACTCTAGGTGCTGACACAGAAACTGGGTTTGATATTCGGGGAGATAAAAAGGGAAAACTAGACCAGAGCTGAATGCTTAAACTCTGTTTGATATTCAGCCTTCAATATATACAAGGTCCCATACCTTCTCTAAAGTTGGGGAAGCAGCGTGGCTCAGTGGAAAGAGCCTGGGCTTCAGAGTCAGGGGTCATGGGTTTGACTCCTGGCTCTGCCACTTGTCAGCTGTGTGACTGTGGTCAAGTCACTTAACTTTTCTGTGTCTCAGTTACCTCATCTGTAAAATGGGGTTTAACTGTGAGTCTTACATGGGGCAACCTGATTACCCTGTATCTACCCCAGCACTTAGAACAGTGCTCTGCACATAGTAAGCGCTTAACAAATACCAACATTATTATTAAAGCAAGCATCTTTAACTCCACAGGCCAAACACTGAGTACTCACATGTCATGTAGTGTTACAGGTTCTCCAGCCAACAGCCAGAGTATGACTCAGTAGAAAGAAAGAGAGCAGCTGATCCCTCTCTTGCATTTAAAGTCTTGGCCTCACGTGCTGAATGGTCCTCATTCCCAGAGGCTTCTCCTTCTTCAAACCCTTTGCTGTCAGTTCTGTCTACAGTAGAGGTTTGAACATTTCAATCAACCAGGCCCTGCCCCACCTGGTAAAGCTCTTAAGTCTGCAGAATTCTGGATTTGGGGTTTGGAGCACAGGTACTGGGTGATTTGGGTGCTCCCAGAAAATATGCTGGCCCCCTGGAACAGTGAACCCCAGGAATATGTGGAGTTTTAAGGCTTCTCCTCCCCTCCTCATCTTCCTCATAACTAGAGGCCCACAGGCACTTAGGCCACTGATGGGGAGGGAAGAATCATCTGGTCAGCAAAAGTCTACTAATTCCTGCCCTCTTACTCTCTCAATTTTCCTCCTGTTTCCCACTTGCTCTACCACTCAGGATTTCAACTGACCAAGGTCCCTTGGGGGACCTAGGCTGAGTCCGTCTGAACCGCTGAGCTGCAGGCCTGGCCTATGCCTGAAGCTCCCTTTTCAATCCCTGATAGGGCCGGGTAATTCACCCTCCCACAACATGCTAATTCCTGACTGGTTAGGGAGGGAGTAGGTTTATCCTAGCAAAAATGATTTTCAGTATTTAAAGAACATTAGCAACAAACCCCAGAAGAAGGGAACAAGAAAAGATGGAATTGAGGCTGCTTCTGCCTTACTGTTTACTAAATAATAATTGTGTAGCCAAACACAAGTCATATTGAGGAACATCTTCATAGTCAAATAGTTTGTGCAAGACGAACAACTCTTTCATCACCCTCCGCGTAGCGAGGTAGTGTGGCCTAGTGGATAACGTGGTCTTGGGAGTTAGGAGATCTGAATTCTAACCCTAGCTCTGCCACTGGCCTGCTGTGTGACTTATGGCAAGATCCATTACTCCCTTCCCTTATCTGTAAAATAGGGATAAAATACCTTCTATCTCTACCTATTTGATTGTGAGCCCCATATGCTACAATCATTGGCTGATCTGATTAGTTTGTATTAGACCCATCGAAAGCACTTAATAATTACCATACTTCTAATTATCATCATTATTAGTCCCATCTTCAAAACAGAGAGGATGTTTCAGGCAAATCTCCCAGCAGCCTGAAAGAAGATTAATTTAAATATCCTCTGAATAACGATTTTTCACTATGAATGTGGGAGCAAAAAGGAAGATGGGATTTTACGGTCGGGTTTCAAAGAACTAATGTGGGAATGGGGAGGGGTATGGAAGAGTTAGGAAAGGCATATCCAGCCAGGTTACTTTGTGAGAAGCTCCATGGCGCCTAAGCAGCGTAGCATAATGGATTGAGCATGGGCCTGGAAGTCAGAAGGACCTGAGTTCTAATCCCGGGTCTGCCACACATCTAGTGTGTGACCTTGGACAAGTCACTTGACTTCTCTGTGCCCCATGTGGGCCAGGGACTTTGTCCAACCTGATTAACTTATTTCTACCCCAGCATTTAGAACAGTGTTTGGCACATAGTAAGTAGTAAGTAGAGAAGCAGCGTGGCTCAGTGGAAAGAGCCTGGGCTTCGGAGTCAGAGGTCATGGGTTCGACTCCTGGCTCTGCCACTTGGCAGCTGTGTGACTGTGGGCAAGTCACTTAACTTCTCTGTGCCTCAGTTACCTCATCTGTAAAATGGGGATTAACTGTGAGCCTCACGTGGGACGACCTGATTACCCTGTATCTACCCCAGCGCTTAGAACAGTGCTCTGCATATAGTAAGCGCTTAACAAATACCAACATTATTATTACTTAAATAACACCATAATTATTAGTAGAAAGAGCACAAGACTGGGAGCCAGAAGATCTGAGTTCTACACCCAGATCTGTCCCTGAACTGTTATGTGACCCTTAGGCAAGTAGCTTAACCTCTCTGTAAAGTGGTCTCCTTACCATCTTACTACTTAGATTGTGAGACCCTTGTGGAAGAGAGACTGTGTCTGATTTGATTATCTTGAATCTATCCAGTGCTTAGTACAGTGTGTTGACAGCTAGTAAGCACTTAATAAATACCATTATTATTCTGGCCACAACCATTCGTGGAAATCTCTTTGTCAATAGCATCTCTTTAAATACAGAGGATAGTTCAAATCATTTTGGGTCACAAGCATCATTCTGGGACTCATTTTGTTTCCACTGTGTAATCTGTCAGTCTCAATAAATCATTGTAAAGGAAATACTGCTTTGGGTCAAGTGAATTATCAGAATCTCTTTGGCTATTGACAGGGAGCCTGATCCAGGGTGGAAGATAGGGGTCCCCTGAAATACCCCCCTTCTCTAGGAGGTGTCCCCTGATTACCTCCATCTTCCCCATTGTATCCATCCAAAAGCAGCCCTTAGCCCTTTGTTTACATACCTTTATTTACCCTCACTTTGTTTTTTTTTTTGTTTCTCCACCCAATACCTGCTGTGTGACCTTGGGCAAATCACTTCACTTCTCTGTGCCTCTGTTTCCTCATCTGTAAAATGGGGATTCAATACTTGTTCTCCCACCTACTTAGACTGTGAGTCTCATGTGGGACCTAGTTGTACCTATCCCAGTGCTTTGACACAAAGTAAGTGCTTAACAAATATTACAATTATTATTATTATTTTCTATTTAGCCTGCCATTCTCCAGCTACCAGCTGGTGCAGTGTTTCTTTTTCCTGCTCTATTTATGAACAGCCTCTGTGAATCAGTCTTTCCCAATTCAGTGTGAGCTCCTTGAGGAGAGGGACTGTGTCTCTTATTTTTGTCATACTGTCCTAAGCATATAGTACAATGCCCTGCCCTCAGTAGGTGCTCAATCAGTCTAAATGATTGATAAGCCTTGATCTTAGACCCACTTCCAGAGCCTGGGGTGAACCATCAGTGGATCCAACTGCAGAAATTGAACCCAGCTATCTGGGGGTTTAATCAAGCCCTCAGTGAAGGGAGAAGGGTCTGGGGGCAGGAGGTGGGCTTTGGGCTGGCTCAGGAGGAGCAGAGGGGAATGGGGAGACTTTGGGGTTAAGCTGTAGAGCAAAGACAGTTGCATTCAATCAATGGATGGTATTTCCTGAACACCTATTGAATGCAAAGTGCTGTACTAAGGGCTTTGGAAAAGCCATCAAAGCAAAACCCATCTTCCCTGCTTTCAAGAACCTTACACTCCCATAGGGGAGAGAGGCAGACCAGAATTACCAATACTGGGAGTAGAAGGGAGAACAAGAATTGAAAGGGTAGAAGGGCAATGTATCAGCTTGAAATATCAGAGTAAATCAAATAAATTTGATTTAAAAAAAATCAGAATTGAATGTACCTATACTGTACATGAAGTCCTGAGGGTATATCTACATTACTTGGAGAGGGGGTGCCATTCCCTAGCCCCAAAAGGGGCAAATCATCAGATCGAACCCCAACATTGCACCTGGGGAGACAATGCCAAGACTGTAAGCCCATCAAAGGGCAGGGACTGTTTCTATCTGTTACTGATTTGTACATTCCAAGCACTTAGTACAGTGCTCTGCACATAGTAAGTGCTCAATAAATACTATTGAATGAAAGAATGTGCCTTCCTCTCCCTCTGCCTGGCTTTGACCCTCCCATAGCCACTCCTAAGCACTTATCTCTTCATAGATTTGTAATTGATGTGCTATCAGTTCATTTATCATTTTGCTTATCAAGAATATTTATTGAGTGTCTACTGTGTGCAGAGCACTGAGGTACTAGTAGTATAGTATTTTAATGCTACTTGCTAAGCACCTGCTATGGGTCAGGCACCATATTAAGTGCTGGGGATACAACTATACCAGATTAGACACTGTCCCTGTCCCAATCTAAATTAGAGAGAGAAGGATTTAATATCCATTTTACATATGAAGCAATGGGCAGAAAGAAGTTAAGTGATTTGCCCAGGGTCACACAGCAGACAAGTGGCAGAGCTGGGAGAAGAACCTAGGTCCTCTGATTCCCAGTCCCATGCTCTTGCTACAAGACCACACTGCTTCCTTTATTTATTAAGCATTCACTGTGTGAAGAGCACTGAATTAAATGCTGGGGGAGTTCAACAGAGTTAGTAGACATTATCCTCTAGACTGTAAGCCCATTGTGGGCAGGGATTGTCTCTGTTGATTGCTGTACTGTACTTTCCAAGTTTCCTGCACACACTAAGCTCTCAATAAATACGATTGAATTATCTCTGCCCTTACAGCCTGGTTGGGGAGACAGACAGCAACTCAATATATAAGGCAGGCACATGAACGCAGCAGAGGTGTGTAGGAACCCAATAATTTAGGTGATGCGGAAGTTTGGGCTTTCGGTATTCACCTCACCCTCTGCTCCACAGTACTTTTGTACATATCTATAAATTATATATTATAAATCATTTATTTATTTAATGTTTGTCTCTCCCTCTAGGCTGCTGTGGGCGGGGAACGTGTCTAGTGACTGTTGAATCATACTCTTCCAAGTATTTAGTACAGCGCTCTGCATACAGTAAGCACTAAATAAATATCATTGATTGCCTGACTGATGGAACACTCAGCTCAATCAATCAAGTAATGGTATTTATTGAGTGCTTACTGTGTACCAAGCAGTGAACTAGGTGCTTGGGAGAGTACAGTATTACAGAGCTGACAGACAAGTTCCCTGCCCACAAGAAACTTACAGTCTGGAGGGGGAGACACACATTAATATATATAAATCAATTATGGATATGTACATAAGTGATGTGAGACTGAGGGTGAGCTGAATACCATATAACCAAAAGGATCCAAGTGCACAGAAAACACAGAGGGGCCAGGGAGTTGGGGAAGAAGGCCTTAATCGGGGAAGGCCTGTAGAGATGTGACCTTATGGAGGCTTGAAGGTGGGGAGAGTGATGGTCTGGCATATATGGATGGGGAGGGAGTTACAGGTTAGAGGGAGGACATGGAAAAGGGGTTGGTGGTGAGATAGATGAGATGATAACAATAATAATAATAATAATTATAACATTTGTTAAGTGCTTACTATATACCAAACACTGTTCTAAGTGCTGGGGTAGATATAAGGTAATCAGGGTGTCCCACGTGGGGCTCACAGCCTTAATCCTCATTTTACAGATGAGGTAACTGAGGCACAGAGAAGTCAAGTGACTTGTTCACGGTCACACAACAGACAAGTGGCAGAGCTGGGATTAGAACCCATATTGTCTGACTTCTAAACCCATCTAAGCCACGCTGTTTCATGTGGATAGATGGCTGGTACCCTGAAGAAAAAGAGATCTGGCCATCTAGGGAGAGGCACTCCCAAGAGTCAAAGCTGGAGAAAGGAATTGCCCTTCCTGCCTCTGCCCTCATTCTGTTTTGCTCCTATTTTGTCCGGGAGACTCTGGACCTAGGAGGAGAACCCAATAGCAGATGCAGCTCAGAATCAGGATTGCTTTCAGTTCAGCTTTCTCTGGGTGGTACATATTTGGTCTCTTTCCTTAACATTATGCAGTGTGGGGCAGGGATTTCCTTATTTGTGTAATGTTGGTTTGAGGGTTGTGTGAAACGCCCACCTGCCCCCAAACCCTCCCACCTATTGCCACCGAGAAAGGAAAAGTGGAGGCAGCCCAACCATTTGGGGAGGGTTAGAAGGCAACAATGAAACAAATAGCTTTTGGGTTGTCTCATCTGACTCTTTAATGTTAAAAAAAAATGCTTTGTACTTTTCCAGGACAACTATTTTGGTAGCCAAGTTCCAGTTAAACTCTCTCTTGTGGCTGTGCAGGGGTTGAGCAAGATTGAAAAACAAACATGATTGATGAAAATATGAATTATTGAGGCACTTGGCAACAGGGGTCCCCAACTTTCCATTGTCAGCATGGAGGTGAACTGGGGGCAGACTGGGGTGAGGCTGGGAGCAAGGCTCTGAGCGGGGGTGGATCTTTGAAGGGAACATATTTTTGGAGGCCAGGACAGAGAGAAGATATGGCTGTGAGAGGGGCTGATTTTTGAGAGGACGAGTCTTTGATTAGGGGGCCAGTCTGGGAGCCCATCAGAGGCATGGGGTGCCCCCAGCTCAACCCCCAAATCTCTCCCAGGCTCGGAACTTGGGCTAGGGGGGATGTCTCTCTCCCCTGGCTCAACCTCATAGCCTAGCCCAATTAAGAAATGGAGTGGCCATCTTGGCTTCACGTCCGGCCGCCAGCGAGCTTGAGGAGGCAGGGTGGGCTATTAGGGCTGCCTGCTATGCCCCAACAGATACGAGAGTAAACCCAATGGCTCTACCCTCCCAGAGCCAATCCTGTGGGGGCAATAGCCTCCCTCATCCCCATGGGGGTGGTGTCCTGGATGGATAACTTCTTCAGCATCTTGTCTTAGCTACTATGGGTGGCAACCGAACTTCCAAACCACGGGCATAATAATAATAATAATGTTGGTATTTGTTAAGTGCTTACTATGTGCCAAGCACTGTTCTAAGCATTGGGGTAGATACAACTGCTTCTCATGGAACGCATGACAGAAAGAGGAAAGGTAATGATCTGGCTATATGAGATTGCACCCAGCCCTCCTTTAATGCCAAGTGTGTTCTAGCAGAGTCCCACCTTAAGGAAGCTACATTCAATAGTGTTCACCCCATGCCCGACACCACAATAGTGCGCACATCTGTTTCTTTGGACATTAGGCTCAGAGTTTCCAGACTGGCTCAGATGGACTAAATTTCATTAACTGCATTATAGACAAAATGTGTAGCGAACACACCCATGGAAGACAAGATTGAGAAGCAGCGTAGCTCAGTGGAAAGAGCACGGGCTTGGAAGTCAGAGGTCAAGTGTTCAAATCCCTGCTCTGCCACTTGTCAGCTGTGTGACTGTGGGCAAGTCACTTCACTTCTCTGTGCCTCAGTTACCTCATCTGTAAAATGGGGATTAAGACTGTGAGCCTCATGTAGGACAACCTGATGACCCTCTATCTCCCCCAGCACTTAGAACAGTGCTCTGCACATAGTAAGCACTTAACAAATACCAACATTATTATTATTAAGATTGAGCTATTTATTACAATCTGTGGTAGCCTTATTCCCTTTGGTTGCTATTACCCTGTTATTTTATTTGGGTTTAAAAGACTTCATCTCCACCACTTTACAAATGAGTATGCAAAATTAGCAGCTGGCATCCTTTTTCCTCATGGGCTTGCTCTCATTCCAGGAGGCAAAGTGAAAAAAGTCTGCCTTTGCCCACAATCACCCCTAATTGGCTACTCACTGGTTAATCCCCTTCCTGCAAGCTTCAAACTGTAAAGAGGGACAGATAGGTGACCATGGAAAGAGTTCTTGGTACATTTTATGTGATTGCAATTTAAGATATTTTGGGGGTATTTGTTCAGCACTCACTGTGTGCATAAGCGCTGGAGTAGATACAAACTAATCAGGATGGACACAGTCCACTTCCCACAAGGGGCTCACAGTCTTCAGATAAGGTAATTGAGGCACAGAGAAGTTAAGTGACTTGCCCAAAGTCACACAGCAGACAGTAGTGCTGCTGGGAATAGAACTCAGGCCCTCAGGCCTGTGCTCTTTCCACTAGGCTACACTGCTTCCCTGCAGCTCTTTGAGGAAATGGAATATATGTTAGGTGTACATTCCCAAATGTATTTATACCCATCTTCAATACACACACACACACACACACACACACATATATATATATATTCAATGTACATTCATTCATTTATGTACATTCATTTATTTTTTCTGATTCACTCTGCTGTTTCATCTGGGGATATTTGCTCTGCTACCAATACAGTCCTTGTTCTTCCTCCTGGTCCATCCTCTTTTCTGTCTCCCTGATTAGGTGAGCAGGGAATGAACCTTTACTTTGCTTGTACTTTCCTAAGTGCTTAAGACTCTGCAGTCAGTAGGTACTCAATAAAAACCATGGTTTGACTGATGGGTTGCTATGCAAGCAGTAGGCACTCAATAAATACTTAACCCCTCTGGGCCTCAATTTTCTCATCTATAAAAGACAGATTGGACACAGCCTCTGTCCCACTGCCCTGGAACTCCCTCCCCATTCATATGTGAGAGACCACCTCTCTCTGCAAAGACTTACTAAAATATCATCTCATCCAAAATCTCATCCCCGCCTAGGCCCTTATTTCCCCTACTGTGTCTCTCTTCTACATCCCCTATGAACTTGGAGCTGTACCTTTTAAGCACATGATATTCACCCCACCCTCATTGACTCAGTACTTATGTCAGTATCCCCCCATCTAAATTGTAAACTCCTATAGACAGGGAACATATCAAACAACTTGGTTGTACTGTACTCTCCCAAGCTTTGCACACAGAACATACTCAGTAAAGACCATTGATTGAGAGTTAGCTGGATGGCAGATCTCTTAACCTAGTTTTTCAATTAAGGAAACGGAGGCCCAGAGAGGTTAAGTGACTTGTCCAAGGTTACACAGCAGGCCAATGGCAGAGCTGGGATTAGAACCCAGATCTCCTGACTCCCAGTCCCATACTTTCCACTAGACCCCGGGGAGCTCCTCACAAAGTAAACTGGCTTGCCAGGCCTTTCCTATCTCCTCCAGGCCACAGTACCCCCAGAGCCAGCTCTTTTGTAGGTACGGACCACCCCTGCCCTTCAGCTGGGCAGGGTCACCTCTGGGTCTATGCAAGTTTGCTCAGAGATCACCTGGAGATGTTCATTCTGTCCAAATTGGCCAAGGGACAGCATGGGGTAGCAGGGCAGGAGCACCAGGTCTAAAAATAGGGTGTACTGAAGCCTGGGATAGACACAGAGTGATAATAATATTGGCATTTGTTAAGCGCTTACTATGTGCAGAGCACTGTTCTAAGCGCTGGGGGAGATACAGGATAATCAGGTTGTCCCATGTGAGGCTCACAGTCTTAATCCCCATTTTACAGATGAGGTAACTGAGGCACAGAGAAGTTAAGTGACTTGTCCACAGTCACACAGCTGACAAGTGGCAGAGCCGGGAGTCGAACCAATGACCTCTGACTCCAAAGCCCAGGCTCTTTCCACAGAGCCACTCAGAGGGCACCCGAACCCTCTTTCCTCAAGAACTTCCAGTGGTTGCCCATCCACCAAGATCATGGGTTCTAATCCTGCCTCACACTTATCTGATGTGTGACCTTGGGCGAGTCACTTCACTTCCTTGTGCCTCAGTTACTTCATCTGTAAAATGGGGATTGAGACTGTGAGCCCCACATGGGACAGGGACTGTGTCCAACTCAATTTCCTTGTATCCACCCCAGCACTCAGTAGAGTGCCTGGCACATAGTAAGCGCTTAACAAGTACCATCATTTTTATTATTATTATTATCAAATAGAAACTCCTCACAATTGACTATAAAGCACTCAATCACCTTGCCCCTTACTCACCTACTACGATCTAGCCTGCACACTTCCTTCCTCTGATGCTAACCTTCTCTCTGTACCTCGATCTCATCTATCTCTCTGCTGACCTCTCATCTTTGTCCTGCCTCTGGCCTGGAACACCCTCCCTCCTCATATCGGACAATTACTATTCCCTCCTTCAAAGAGTTTTTGAAGGCACATCTGATCCAGAAAGCCTTTCCTGACTAAGCTCTCTTTTCCTTTTCTTCAACTCCCTTGTGCTTCACCCTGACTTGCTCCCTTTATTCATCCCCCCCGCCAGCCCCACAGCACTTATGTACACATCTGTCATTTATTTATATTAATGTCTGTCTGTCTCCCCATCTAGACTGTAAGCTCAATGTGGACAGGGAATGTGTCTGTTATATTGTTATATTGTACTCTCCCAAGAGCTTAATATAGTGCTCTGAACACAGTAAGTGCTCAATAAATACGATTGACTGACGGACTGACTGCCCCTGCGTGAAGGAGCATCTGTGTCTAGCCTTGTAAATAACTCCAGTGGCAGAGCTTTAGTGCCCATTTCTGTAACCTAAGTCTGACTAGGATGCTTTGGCTCCTCACTGGCTTCTTTTTGGCATGAGGCTTCTGACTTCTCTCCCAGAGTTTTCACAATAACAAACAGTAGCAGGACATTTTTCCACCGGAAACCCTTCCTCTCCCTTCTCAGCTCCTAGTTCCATGCCCAGTAAAGGAAAGCCAATCCTGAAGACAGAGATGCCGCCCAATTCCCTGGCAGAGTAAGGGTTCTGGTATACCAGGCCATGTAATACCCCCAAGAACATGATCCACTGCCAAAGCCTCTTGGTCTGCACAAGTTCACTGTGCTCCTTTCCAACCATATTGGGTGGAATGTGCACAAGTCACTGAAATCCCAGCAAATCCCCTCACTGATTGTAGGGAAGGATGGGAAAGAGTCTGGGACTGGGAATCAGACAACCTGGGGTCTAATCCCAGTAAAGAAATGCTTGCTGGAGCTGTGCCTTCAGGAATGAAGGCTTCTGACTGTGAAACCACCTAACCAGCTAACCAGTAGGCTTAGCAAGAATCCTGACAAACAAGGGTAGTGAAGACCAAAATAGCTAATAAAAATTTAAAAAAGTGGTCATGATATTACTTAAAGGCCTGGCATTTTGCTAAATGTTAGGGTAAATACAAGATCATCAGAGCGGGCACAGTGCTTGTCCCATGATTTAAGAGGAAGGAATAACAGGTATCTATCTTATCTTTATTTTACTTAGGAGAAACAGAGAGGCTAAGTGACTTGTTCAACATCACCCAAGCAGGCCAGTGACAGAGCTGGGATCCGAACCAGAGTTTCCTGATCCCCGGATCCATGCTACTAGGCAAAGCTGCCTCCCTAGGCAACACCTACTGGGTTCTGGTGCAAAAGTGCTGAACTCTTGCCCACCCACCTTTTCACATCTTTTTGTAATTTTTAATAGTACTTGATCAGCACTTACTATGTGCCAGGCACTGTATCCATCCCTGGGGTGGATTCAATCAAATCAGGTTGGACACAGTCCCTGTCCTACATGGGGCTCACAGTCTAAGTAGTTGGGAGCACAGGTATCTAATTCCTATTTTACACTTGAGGAAACTGAGGCACAGAGAAGTTAAGTGACTTACCCAAGGTCCATATAGCAAGCAATTGGCAGAGGCAGAATTAGAACTCGGGTCCTCAGACTCCCAGCCCTTGCTTTTTCCACTAGGCCATGCTGCTTCCCCACTCACTGCACTCTGGCTCACCCTGCAGGAACATGACCGGCAGGGATGAGAGTTTGTAAGCAGTGCTGGGCAAATTACTACCACGGTAATCAATTCCCTGGCAAGTCACTTCACTTCTTTGTGCCTCAGTTACCTCATCTGTAAAATGAGGTTTAAGACTGTGAGCTCTATATGGGACAGGAACTGTGTCCAACAAATTTTGTTTGTATTTTGTTTGTATCCACCCCAGTGCTATGTGCCTGGCACATAGTAAATGCTTTAAAATTCCACAATTAATATTATTATTACATGGACTGCAACCAAACTGATTACTTTTTAACTACATCAGTGCTTAGTACAGTACCTGGCATATAGTAAGAGTTTAACAAATACCATTAAAAAAAATCAGTGGGATTTATTGAGAGCCTGCTGTATGCAGAACACTGTACTAAGCACTGGAAAGAGTCCAACAATAGATTAGGAGGACTTGACTGAGCCCACAGGGATCAATCAAGTGTATTTATGGAGAGCTTACTTTTTTAAAAATGGTATTTATTAAGCATTTACTATGTGTCAAACACTGTTGTAAGTTCTGAGGTAGGTACACAGTTCCTGGCCTGACTGGGGCTCACAGTCCTACTGTGTGCAGAGCACTGAATTAAACCCTCGAGGAAATTCAACATAATAGAATTGGTAGATGGGCTCCCTGCCCACAAGAAGCTGCATTCTACAGGAGGCGACAGACATTAAATAAATTACAGAATTTTAATTTTTAAAATTATTAGGGGAAGCAAAAGAATATAAGGACAAGAGAAGCAGTTTGGCCTAATGGAAAGGTCATGGGCCTGAGAGTCAGGACACCTGGGTTCTAACCCCAGCTCTGTAATCTGCCTGCTGGGTAACTTTAAGCAGATCCCTTCACTTCCATGGAAATTGTTCTCTCCTACTTGGCCTTTTGAGGTCCATGTGGGATGGGGTCCGTGTCCCACCAATACCTCGCACCTATCCCGGGGCTTCATACAGAGCTTGCTGCACAGTAAGTAATAATAATAATAATGTTGGTATTTGTTAAGTGCTTTACTATGTGCAGAACACTGTTCTAAGCGCTACGGTATATACAGGGTCATCAGGTTGTCCCACATGAGGCTCACAGTCTTAATCCCCATTTTACAGATGTGGGAACTGAGGCACGAGAAGTTAAGTGACTTGCCCACAGTCACACAGCTGACAAGTGGCAGAGCCTGGATTCGAGCCCATGACCTCAGACTCCTAAGCCCGGGCTCTTTCCACTGAGCCACACTGCTAACAAATACCACAGTTATCATTATAATGCACATAAATGTTGTGGGGTAGTACATGTTAGAAACGACTTCAGAAATGTTAAATTAAGGCGGGTTTGTGTGCACTTCCCAGGGGCTTATTGCTGGTATGGTTCTGAGGGTTAAAAGGGGCCCATATCAGCCCCTCCTTGACTTTCACCAGGGGAAGGGAAGGGACGGGGAAGGGAGTATGCACTTCCTAGGGGCTCTTATTGCTGGTGTGGTTCAGAGGGTTAAAAGGGGCCCACATCAGCCCCTCCTTGACTTCTACCGGGGAAAGGGAAAGGGAAGAGAAGGGGGAGGGAAGGGAGTGTGCACTTCTTAGGGGCTCTTATTGCTGCTGTGGTTCAGAGGGTTAAAAGGGGCCCACATCAGCCCCTCCTTGACTTCCACCGGGGAAAGCGACAGGGAAGGGACCCGGCGGGCTCAACTTTTGGGCTGCCATTTCCCAGGACTGACGGCCGGCCAGCATCCCGGCCCGGAGAGACGCAGGAGTCCGGGTGCTGCCAGGTGAGCTGCGGGGGAGTCGACTTCAACGATAATCGTGTTGGAAAAAACCCAACGACCACGACAACGACCCTGCGGGAGCTTCGCCATCGGGCCGGGCCGGTGGGAGGGAGGGAGGGAGGGAAGGAAGCAATGAAGGCGACCCCGGCTCCCCGGGGCGAGGGGCGCTTAGGTGAGGCCGGAGCCTTTGTCTCTGCCGATCCCAACCCATCCCATCCCATCCCAGGAGCCCGAGCTGGCCGCGCTCCCGGGTCCCCGTGGAGAGTTGGAGCAAACGAAAGCGAAAGCGGCCCGGAGGAGGAGGAGGAGGATCTGTCCGGCCGAGAGTGGCCCCTTCCCCTAGATTGGGGTGGGGGGTCTGCCCGGGCTGGGGGGTCCATCCACTCCCCGGCCGCCCACCCTGGGCCCGGGAAGCGGCTAAACCCCCGCCGGCTGGGCCCGGGCGGGAGGAGACGGCGGCGCCCCCGCGGAGGTGAGTTCAAATCCGGCCAACAATCACTCTACCAACCCTGCCGAGGGCGCGCCTCCTCCAGGAGGCCTTCCCAGACTAAGCCCCCTCTTCCTCGTCCCCTCTTCTCTCCCCCATCCCAAAGCACTTATGTACGTATCTGTAATTTTCTTTATTTACACTGATGCCTGTTTGTTTTGATGCCTGTCTCCCGCCCCAGACTGTGAGGCTGGTGTGGGCAGGGATCGCCTCTCTTTATTGCTGTGTTGTACTTTCCCAGCGCTTAGTACAGTGCTCTGCACCCAGTAAGTGCTCAGTAAATACGTTTGAATAAATGAATGAACTTTTTCTGCCCCTGAGCGTGGCCTCGGGGCTTTGCACCCCCGGGGGGGACCCTTTCTTTCCCGCCCTTTCTCTCCTTCTTCCCCCTCCTTGCACCCCCAAATTAGCACCGCCTGGACCCAAAACACAATTGAGGGTGGACAGACGATCGAGGGTCTCACCTGGTTATACCAAGAAATGAGCCCAGTCCAGCCCGCCCTCCCTGCTCCTCGAAGCCCTTGGCTTGCTGGGGAAAGCGCCCTAAACTCGGCTCTGCTACAACGCGGGAGTTGTGTTCCAGAATTACCTCCTATTGCAGGGAAAATGCATTCTAATAATCATTGATTCGAGTAAAATTCATGGCTTAGCGGGTTGGTGATTTTAAGGCACCACCAAGACCGATACTTTTCCAAAGTGATACCTATAATAGTAATTATTATGATATAATAATGATGATGGTACTTATTAAGCGCTTACTATGTGCCAAGCACTGTTCTAAGTACTGGGGTAGATGCACAGTGATTAGGTTTCCCCACCTGGGGCTCACAAGCTTAATCCCCATTCTACAGATGAGTTAACTGAGGCACAGAGAAGTGAAGTGATTTGCCACACAGCAGACAAGTGGCAGAGGGGGGAATTAGAATCCACATCTCTACCTCTCAAGCCCATGCTCTTGCCACTAGGCCATGCTGGTTGTTAAGTGCTTACCATGTGCCAAGCACTGTTCTAAGCACTGGGGTAGATACAGGGTAATCAGGATGGACGCAGACACTGTCCCACATGGAACTCACACTCTTAATCCCCAATTTACAGGTGAGGAAACTGATCTGTAATGATTGAAACTGATCCAGAGAAGTGAAGTCACTTGCCTAAGGTCATACTGCAGACATGTGGCGGAGTCAGGATTAGAACCCATGACCTTCAGACTCCCAGGCCTATGTTCTACCAAGCCATGCTGCTATATTATCATGTGCAGAGCACTGTACTAAGCGTTTGGGAAACAATATAACAGAGTTAGCAGACAGGGTCTCTGCCTATAATGAGTTTACAGTTCATTGCTAGCAGAATGCATTAGGCTGTTGTCACAATAATTTTGCTGCATTAAATACTGTAAAGGTGCAAAACCACCAAGGAGCACAAAGCCCTGAGTGGTCCAGGCAGAGACTAGGAAATGTAGCAACATCATACCTTAACCAACAACACACACATGCACCACCGTTTCATCCTGCACTGAATCTGACTTGTATCTACTGGTTTATAACAGAGGAGACTTGTGTTGGGACAAGGACATTCCCTAATATATTATTCTTTATTACATGCAGTTCTACCCATAACAGGGTATTTTCATTACACATTTGGGCTAGAATGCAATTAGGGAAAGTTCTTTGGACAAGACAAGCTTGTGTGGGATCAGTGTGCCGCTTGATTGAAGAAACTGCTTGTGTGCATGTGCTCAGCATAGGAATGTGTGCCTACTCCAGCCCAAGTTTTCCTTAATGCAAGATTTCACAAGAACAAACCCCACATTCTTGGGGAACTGGGTACACTTCTTACACAGTGGCAGAAATGACTAATTCTTGTGCCTGCCCATACATAATAAAATCCTCATCTTCCCTCCTAAATCCACTTTTCCATCACAATGAACACCATCTTCTGTCTTTCAAGCCCATAACCTTGCCGTTATCCATGATTACTTTTTTCAATCCCCATATTCAATGTATTGGCAAATGCTGTCAATTTTTCCTCCACAGCATTTTCAGACTCTGCTACAATTCTTTTATATTGTACTCTCCCAAATGCTTAGTACAGAGTTCTACACACAGTAAGTACTCAATAAATACCATTGATTGATTGTCCTTTTATTCACCACCCTAAAGGTCACCACATTGATCCAAGTATTTATCATGTCTCAGCTCCACTGATGCATCAGCCTCCTGGCTGATTTACCTGCTTCCAGTCAACCCAACTCTCCAGTCCATACTTCACTCTGCTGTGACTGTCATTTTTCCAAAGCGTCATTCCCCATCTCGAAAGCCCTTCTGAAATCACACCTCCAGGCAGTCTTCCCCAACTAGTGTCTAATCGCCCTAGATTATATCTCCACCCCACCTCCCACAGTGCCACCTAAACACTGTGAATTCACAACCACCTGTAACACAACCCCATTAGTTAAGCACTAACTCATGTTCTTATTCCCTTTTCCTTCTTCCTCCTGCTTGTAAACCATTTTAGTGTCTGCCTCCCCCATTAGATGATAATCTCCTTTATTATTTTATTCATATGGTTCTTGTTAAACCCTATACTAAAAGCTGGGGTGGACACAAGGTAATCAGATGGGAAACAGTCCTGGTCCCACACAGGGCTCACATTGTGAGTAGGAGGGAGTAAGATTTAATCCTTGTTTTACAGATGAGGGAACTGAGGCATAGAGAAATTAAGCAATTTGGCCAAGGTCACACAGCAGACAAGTGGTAGAGCTGGGATTAGAATCCAGGGTCTCTTTTGCTTTTGGGCAGGGAATATGTCCAACTCTACAGTACCTTTCCAAGCACTTACTACACTGTTCTGTGCTCAGTAGATACTCCATACATCCTGCTAATTAGACAGGCACTGTTTTGATAGGCAGGAAAGTGGTACTTTCTGGCCCAGCATTTGTCTTATATTAATAGGCGATAATAGCAGTATTTGAATCTTTTGGGGGAAAATTTATAGCTGAGAAATTCATAGCCAGGGTCACAGACAATACACCCAATGCCTTGCAGATAGGATGCTTCTCACTTGAATATTCTACTGGTCATTTTTGAAGGTCCCTTCTACTCTTACCTTTTTCTCTCCTTCCCACACAGTTAATTCTAGGCTGTACTGTTTGTGGGCCTGCTGAAACTTTGCAAAGGGATCAGGTAGACTTGAATGTAAAGTTTGGGAAGTAGGATCCTCTTGTTAAAATGCCATTGCCTTTCTCCACAACTTGCTTAGATAGGGGGCTCACTTATCTTTAAGGGAAGCAGCGTGGCTCAGTGGAAAAGAGCCTGGGCTTCGGAGTCAGAGGTCATGAGTTTGATTCCCGGATCTGCCACTTGTCAGCTGTGTGACTGTGGGCAAGTCACTTAACTTCTCTGTGCCTCAGTTACCTCATCTGTAAAAGGGGGATTAACTGCGAGCCTCACATGGGACCACCTGATTACCCTGTATCTACCCCAGCGCTTAGAACAGTGCTCTGCACATAGTAAGCGCTTAACAAATACCAACATTATAGGGAAGCAGCGTGGCTCAGTGGAAAGAGCCTGGGCTGCGGAGTCAGAGGTCATGAGTTCGACTCCTGGCTCTGCCACTTGTCAGCTGTGTGACTGTGGGCAAGTCACTTAACTTCTCTGTGCCTCAGTTACCTCATCTGTAAAATGGGGATTAACTGTGAGCCTCACGTGGCACAACCTGATGACCCTGTATCTTCCCCAGTGCTTAGAACAGTGTTCGGCACATAGTAAGCACTTAACAAATACCAACATTATTATTATTATCTTTAAACTAAAAGCCCAGCAGCACAACGATCTGGGTGTGAGTTTGCAGAAGATGACCAGAAGAGTACGACACTTTCTTGTTGAAATTTACAGAAAGTGTGAATGTTCTTCAGTTTCTCAGGGCCTTAAAATGAACTTTTTTTATGGCATTTGTTAAGCTGTGTGTGCCAGGCCAGGCGCTGTACTAAACGCTGCGGTTGATACAAGCTAAGGTTGGACACAGTTCATGTCCCGCATGGGGCTCACAGTCTTTATCCTCATTTTACAGATGAGGAAACTGAGGCCCAGAGAAATGAAGTGACTTGCCCAAGGTCACACAACAGACAAGTAGGGGGGGCCGGAATTAGAACCCAGATCCTTCTTACTCTCAGGTCTGTGGTCTCTCCATTTGGCCATGCTGTTGCTTTGGAAATATCGGCAGCAATTCTGCTTCCCTAAGAACCTTATCTTAGAGCGGGGTGGGGGAGGTGTTTTGGAATTGGAAACTGAAGGGATTTCTCCTGCAGCAGAGTTAAAACAAATCTGTTTTGTCTTGGCTTGCTCCAAAGATAGATTCAAGAGCTCTAGGTTAAACAGAAAACAAAACCATAGTGAAAGTGAATACTTGGGAGCTTTCCTCAGGCAAGTTGGCCCTAAATTGAGAAGCAGCATGGAGTAGTGGATAGAGCACAGGCTTGGGAGTCAGAGGGTCATGGGTTCTAATCCTAGCTCCACCGTTTGTCTGCTCTGTGACCTTGGGCAAGTCACTTAACTTCTCTGGGCTTCAGTTACCTCATCTATAAAAAATGGGGATTGAGTGTGAGCCCAATTTGGGACAGAGACTGTGTACAACCTGATTAACTTGTATCTACCTCAGTGTTTAGAACAGTGCTTGGCACATAGTAAGCGCTTACAAATACCGTAATAATAATAATTATTTCAGATTCCAGAAAATACTGCAGTCAGATGCAGCCTGGGCCAGCAGAGGTGGATTTGGGGGTCTCTGGATGATTTCAAAGAGAGCAACTGGAGAATGATTCAAGGTAAGGGACAAAAATGTAAAAATGTCTCAGACCCCCTGGTCTTTCAAAATTACTCAAATTCCATTTGGCTAAGAATGGTTTTCTCAGCTGACGGTTCAGGCTACACCCCCGAGGCTGGGGAAGGGATTGTGCCTGGTGACTGTGTGGCTTACTAGTTAGTCTTCCTCCTGGATCCTTATGGCGAGCTTTCCTAGCCATTACACTCACCCCAGCCCCTCCCTGCTTGGCTCGTCTCTGGACCAAACCACCCTTTTCTTTCTTTACAATGAGCAACTGTGACTTCAGAATCTAATGGGGGAACTTAGATTCTGTACTTCTGGAAAACTTTGGCTAATACCTTTCTTTTTTCACCATCTTCCCTCCAACTTAAGCTAATAAATCCCAGAAGTACGATCGTAGCTTGAGCAACACGGATGTTCTTGGAGGACTGAGAAGGTAAGGCAGTTTCTCTACCATGCTGCCTCTTACTGGTTAGAGCCTCCTACATTAAATCGCAAAAGCATCTCACGTGCCTCCTGTGAATTGGGAGGGACCTTACTGCATTTGCACACATCATAGAGAAGCAGCATGGCTCAGTGGAAAGAGCCCGGGCTTGGGAGTCAGAGATCATGGGTCTGAATCCCGGCTCTGCCACTTGTCAGCTGTGTGACTGTGGGCAAGTCACTTAACTTCTCTGGGCCTGTGACCTCATCTGTAAAATGGGGATGAAGACTGCGAGCCTCACATGGGACAACCTGATTACCCTATATCTCCCCCAGTGCTTAGAACAGTGCTCTGCATATAGTAAGCGCTTAACAAATACCAACATTATTATCTGTGGCCTGGTATCTACGTGTAGTTTCCTTGGTCTTGATGAATCATTCTTGGAGAGTGATTGAAATAATCCTTAGTGATCTAGTCCGCAGTGCTCAGGGCTGCCCTTGTTTTCTAAAACGCTTTATTTTATACAGTAATTGTTTGTGCTTATTTCACAAAAATCTCTTTTAAATGTCCTTTCTTTCACCTCCCCACATGGAGCCAGGTTGAGACTTGGGCCTCTATGGCCGAAGATACCAGAATGAGTCTCGCTGCTCCCCTTTGTCTGCCCACCCTGAATACCTCGGATCAAATCCTGACAGCGTAAGAAGCCCTTCCCTATACAGAGGTTCCTCCCTGCACACGGCCAGATTCCCAGGGCAAGAAAATCTGCCAGGGATTGAATTTGCTGTAGCCCTTCTCCCTGCCGGAGGGTGAGAGGCTGCAGAACTCTTCCCTAGCACTTTGGTTTCCCAACTCACTGCTTTTCAGATCCTCCTGACTAACGTTACAACCACCACCTGCAGTAAAGGCATGGGAACTGCAAAGATGCAGGTGAAGTCAAAACTAGACTGTCAGCTCCTTGTGGGCAGGAAATGTGCCTACCAACTCTATTACATTGTCTTCTCCCAAGCACTTAGTACGGGGCTCTGCATACAGTAAGCACTCAATAGATACATAACATGGTCTAGTGGATAGAGCGGGGGCCTGGAAATCTGAAGGACATGGATTCTAATTCTGACTCCCTGCTATGTGACCTTAGGCAAATCACTTCACTTCTCTGTGCCTCCGTTATCTCATCTGTAAAATGGGAATTAAACTGTGAGCCCTATGTGGGACAGGAACTGCGTTCAACCAGATTATCCTGTAACCACCTCAGCACTTAGCAAAATGCCTGGCATTTAGTAAGCGCTTAACAGATGCCACAGCTGTTATTGTTATATGGATCGATTGAAAGAAAAACCTAAGCACAAGGATCCACAGGCCTGGAGAGAGCTGTTTGAGGGGCGAGGAGAGTGGGTAGCAAGCAGAGTTATGTTGTTTTGGGTTTTTTTTCTCTCTCCCAGGGAAGACTGAGGTGTGAAGAGGAGGTCCCAATGGAAGAGCAAGGCTTGGACCCCGGAGTTCTCGGGCTGACCGGGCCAGCCCCCTTGGCCCATGGCCGAGGAGCGAGGTACTCGGAGGCTTGGGAGTACTTCCACCTGGCCACAGCCCGCTCGGGTCACCCGGCCAGTCAGTATGCCACCTGCCGGCTCTGTGGCAAACAGGTCAGCCGGGGCCCAGGCTTCAACGTGGGGACGACGGCCCTCTGGAAGCACCTGAAGAGCATGCACAAGCAGGAGCTGGAGAAGAGCGGGCAGCAGAGCAGCCCACACCTGGAAGTGGCCGCCCCCGCCCTCCCGCAGCCCTTGCCCAGGGCAGAGGGGGACTGGGGCCAGCTGGTGGAGCAGATGGGCGCCCTGGCCACGCGGGGAAGCCAGCGGGAGCGGGAGGTGGAGCGGCGCGAGCGGGAGATGGAGCGGCGCGAGCGGGCAGTGGAGCGACGTGAGTGGGCGGTGGAGTGGCGTGAGCGGGCGGTGGAGTTGAGGAGGAGAGCCGTCGAGGAGGAGGAGCGGGCCTTAGCCACAAAGATGCAAGAGCTCCGAGTGGAGAGGGAGGAGCTGCAGGCCCGGCTGCTGGAGGCATGCGGGAGAGAGATCGCGTTTGCCTCGGCCCCTGCCCCGCTGCCTGCCGCCATCAAAGAGGAAGAGGAGGAGGAGGAAGAAGAGGACAATGACAACATCATGGAAAGCCACTTAGTAACCAGAGTTCTTGTTTAGACTGGCCTCGGCCAAAGCCGAACCAAAGGCGGCCTCTCTGCTCCCCATTAAAGGAGTGGTGGCCAAGTTTTGTTTATTGAATGTTTAAGCCCTCCCACCCTTGTCTGCTGTCGGCCACTGAGTCGACACTGGACTGTGCCCGGTATCTCTGGCTGCCTCTGAGGAGAGCAGTGGGCAGTGCCTGGGTCTTCAGGGGGTGACGCCAATCCCACTGATCATCACGGCGGGCGAGATCCTCCCAGAAAGGTGCTGCACTGCACAGAGGAACTGCTGCTGAGCCAGGGATACGAGCAACTCCTGGGTCATTTTTAAAGGTTGGAAACTTCATCCCCAACCACAGGTGCCGTTCTCATGCTCTGCACTGCTCCAGAAACTGGCTCCTGGCAGGGCCGCTGGGGGTGTGGTTAAAGTGTTCTGCCTGCGATAGGGTTGGGTTTGAACCCAAGCCAGCAGCAGCATTTTATATGGTTTCCTAGTTGAGGACCTTTTCACAGCACGGGTACTGTACTTATCTTTATACAATCCTATCTGTTTACCACCGTCAACCTCAAGCAGTTTGGGTAAATTTTGAACAATCCCGACACTATGTCCTCTAATATTAAGTTAAAGAACATGGTTTAAGCTTTGTTTTGGCCAGGATGAAGGCTTCTCCAGGACCGGAGTCGCCGATCGCTCTGAAGAGGTGGCTTTACGTGGCTTAGAACTTTGGAAAAGATCAGGAGACAGGGAGGAAGGATCCTGGGGATGGTGGCGAGGCAGTTCTGGCTCTAAAACCCTTATTAAAAGGGGCAGTTTTTGGAGCTTTTGCTTTTTCTGGCCTCTAAGTTCCTTGGCTGCACCAGTGTGCGTTAATTTGAGAAGCAGGTGGGAGAAACCTGGTGGCTGCTTGCATGTTCGTTTTTTCCCCAGCAGATCACAATCACGTTGACCTTGTTCCAGGACCCCAGGACCCCTGGGGCCTGCTTTAGGGCTGGCAAATACCCTACAGAATGTCTGGAACTGAGCAGACCCAGTTCAGGAATTACTCAGGAAACCCAGCCCTCATCTTCCCCCTCTACCCAGCCCTGAGCTGAGGCCATCTCATCAATCAGTCAGTAGTGCTTATTGAGGGCATACTCTGTGCAGAGCCCCATACTAAGTGCTTGGAGGACTACGGTGGAGGTAGTAAGACAAGATCCCATCCCTCCCTAGAGCTTGCCATCTAGCCATCTAAATTATACTTTGTGGGAAGCAACATAGTGTAAAGATATGTACTTGTGAGACCAGTGTGGGTGAGTGCTGAAATTCTTAGGTGACATGGGAGTGCTGAAGTGGCAGCAGTGGGGGAAATAGGGTGTGGAGTAGAGAGATTAAATCAGGAAGGTTTCGTGGTGGAGGTGTGATTTCAGAAGGGCTTTGAAGATGGGGAGAGCAGTGGTCTGTCAAAGGTGAAAGGAGGTGTTAGAGGCTTGAAAGAAGTATGTGAGCTGAGGTGTAGTGTAAGAGGAGACAGGATGACTAGTGGATGGAGAGCCGGTAGAGTGGCTTGAAGTCAATCATCCGGAGCTTCTTCTTGACATGGAGGAGAATGGGCAATCATTGCCGGTTTTTGGCTCGCCCATCCCAATGGGACCCCAAGGAGCAGGAGATAAGGGCAGAATTGCTCCAGGGGCCAGGCCCCCTCATCCCCCTGGAATCCCCCCTCATACTTTTATGGAGAGGAGTCCTCTCTGAGCCCTTATTTTGGCCTTGTCTTTGACTCATCTCTCTCATTCAGTCCACATATTCAGTCACCAAATCCTGTCATTTCTACCTTCACAGCATTGGTAAATCCACCCTTTCCTCTCCATCCACACTGCTACCACGTTAATCCAGGCCTTATCCTGTCCCACTTGGCATCAGCCTTCTCGCTGATCTTCCTGCCTTTCTCCATTCCAGTCCATATTTTACTCTGCTGCCCAGATCATTTTTTGGAAAAGGTGATTAGTGCATGTCTCCCCACTCAAGAACCTCCAGTGGTTACTCATCCACCTCCTCATCAAACAGAAACTCCTTCCCATCGTCTTTAAAGCACTTAATCAGCTCACCCCCTCCTACCTTACCTCCCTGATCTACTACAGCCCATCCTGCACACTTCGCTCCTTTAGCACCAGCTTACTCACTGTGCTCTGTTCTCATCTGTCTCACTGCCGATCCTTTTCCCACATCCTCCCCCTAGCCTGGAATTCCCTCCCCCTCCATATACACCAGACCACCACTTTCAAAGCCTAATTTGAAAGGTCACATCTCCACGAGGCCTTCTTCAGTGAAGCCGCCTTTTCCGCAGTTTGTTCTCCCTTCTGCATTGTCTATGCTCTCGGATCTGTGACTTTTGGGCACTAAATACTCACCCCACCCTCAACCCCACAGCACTTAGGTACAAATCTATAAATTATATATTAGGAATTATTTATGTTAATGTCATTCTCACCCTCTAGACTAAGCTTCCTGTGGACAGGGAATGTGTCTACCAACTCTGTTGTACTCTTCCGAGCACTAAGTACAGTGCTTTGCACACAGTAAGCACTCAAATATGATTGAATGAATTAATACCATTGATGATGAGCCAGTGGAAGGTTTGGGGATGCCAGCAGTCACTAGGCTGTAAGCTCATTGTGGGCAGGCAATGTGTATATTATATTGTACTCTTCCAAGCGCTTAGTACAGTGCTCTGCACACAGCAAGCGCTTAATACAATTGAATGAATGAATGAATATCTCCTGATGAGTGGGTCCCAGACTAGCAGGAACTTGCCTGGGACCAGGTTCAGTGGCTTGCCATACTGATGTTCTAATGCCAGTCTATACACTCTCCCTTGAACTCATCTGCTTTTTAATTTTTTTTTAATGGTATTTGTCAAGCACTTACTATGTACCATGCACTGTAGCGAGCTTTAGTGTAGATACAAGATAATCAGGTTGGACACAGTTGATGTCTCACTTGGGGCTCACAGTCAATTCTTATTTTACAGATGAGGTAACAGGCACAGAGAAGTTAAGTGACTAGCCCAGGGTCATCCAGCAAACATGGCAGGGTTAGAATTAGAACCCAGGTCTTCTGACTCCCAGGCCCATGCTTTTTCCACTAAACCACACCTGCCCAAATTCTCCCACTTCATATCTGACAGACCAATACTCTCCCCAACTTCAAAGCCCTCCTAAATTCACCTCTTTAAGAGGCCACTTGCCCAAGGTCATCCAGCAAACATGGCAGAGTCAGAATTAGAACCCAGGTCTTCTGACTCCCAGGCCCTTTTTCCTCTACACCACACTGCCCAAATCCTCCCTCTGGCTTGGAACATCCTCCCACTTAATATCCGACAGACCAACACTCTCCCCAACTTCAAAGCCCGCCTAAAGTCACCTCTTCTCCAAGAGGCCTTCCCCAACTTAGTCTTTGTTTCCCCTCCCCTCCCACTCTCTGCATCGCCTATGAACTTAAATCTGTCCCCCTTAAGCATTTTGATATTCACCCCTCTGCCAGCCTAAAGGCACTTTTGTACATCTCCGTCTGTATTTGTTTTCAACATCCGTCTCCCCCTGCCATCTGTGAGGTCCTTGAGGATAGTGACCATATTACCAACTCCACCATATTGTACTCTCCCAAAGCTTTAGTACAGTGCTGAGCAGGTGGTAAGCACTCAAAACCATTGTTTGCTGCATTTCAGTAGCACCTTGTTCGTAAACTAAATACATTCACATTGAGGAGGAAGACAGAATTTGCCAGTCCTGAGCTGAGATCCAGGCTTTTGAGGTCAACTGGGAGTAGAAAGGGTCCCAGGAGAGCACTGGCCTGTGACTGTTGCCATGGACTACCACACTTATCAGCCGACCTCGGTCCCTGACCATAATCGGGGGCCTGGGGGGGGGGGGGGGCGGGAGAGTAGGGGGCACCCAGCTCACCGGTGTTGGAGCTGGGAGCTGACCAGAGTTTGATCCAAAAGATCAGTCGATATAGCGACCCCAGGAGGTATTGTCAAATCCAGTTTGTTTTTTCATTTTAAGTTAACTTTCAGGCTTTGGACAGGGTAATGAATTTCACAAGCAGCTTCTCTGATAAGGAGGGTATCACTGGGAAAGTCCATTATAGAACAGGCTCCTGACTGCTGGTAACAGCACTCATTACATTGAGCAATTAAAAGCCAATGGTCTGGATGGGTGAGCTCTGGTTATTCCCATACCTCCGAGCTGCTTTTACCTAGGTGCCAGGCTAACGATGGGCACTACTGTGGAATTCAGTATCCAGAGTTACTTGGCTTTAAGGACATCCTAAGTAGCAGATCCCCAGCCCAAAACAGAAGTGAGAGATTGGATAAATGGATGTTTTACCTTTCCCTGTGGCCTTCCTTCCTCCAGCACCTCGTCTGACCCATTCATCATTGACCCCTGCTGTTAAAATTATCCTAACGTAGCAGGTAGACGAGAATTGTCTTGTCCTGAAAAGGAAAAAGGCATGCAGAAACACCTGGGCAGAAAGACTAGAACCATCTAAATTTCTCAATTCAGAAACCAGCCAGGTGGCTTGGGAGCAGAGCTGAAAGTGGACTTGGTAATCACACTCCTGCTTTGGATGGCAGACTGTTATTCCATCTCTGGGGAGATTGGAGAATTATTTATGTAACATCTATTTGTCACAGAAAATACACTTAAAGAAATGTCATATACTCCAGAAAAGAGCAAGTCAAACTCACTCAATTAATGAATGGCATTTATTGAGCCTTTATCTGTGCAGATCACTGTACTTTGAGAAAGTACATGTACAGTAGACCTGGTAGACACAATTCCTGCCCTCAAGTAGTTTACGCTGTAGCGGGGGAGATAATAAATCATGTAAAGGAGTTAATTCAAAAGCAGTTAATTCCTGGTGGGCATAGACCAGTGGAGAGACTGAAGAGGACTATTTCCCCAGTTTTAGTCTCTATCATATTGTCCTCCTAAAAACATCTCCAAGAGGTCTTCCCTAAGCCCTCATTTCCCCTACTCACCCTCCCTTCTGCACTAAATATGCATTTAGATCTGTACCTCTTGATTATTTTGATTTTAACCCTACAGCATATATACATATCCTTATAATCTTGCTAATTCCCCTCTCTGTAATTTATTTTAATGTCTTACTCCCTCTCTAAACTTCTTGTGGGCAGGGATGGTGTCTATTGCACACATAAAGAGCTCAATAAATACAACTGATGGATCCTACATCTCCATTTTCAGTCTCTCAGCTAACATTGTCCATATAGGGTCTGGTCTTCTGTCTGCACCCTGTACCTCAGTGTAGCTCTCCAAAGTTCCTGAAATGGTGTCCCTTTCTCACAATACTGTTGCTATTTGTGCCTGAGTGACTGTCAGCTTTCCTTACTTTGATTTCCTCCTCTATGCTGTGTCCCTGTATATACTATTCTAAACCTGGATCACCACACAGATTTCTTTGGGAAAAATTTTCAGTGTGGCATGATTGTAAGGATAATTCTGAGTTATTTTTTTTAACCCACCCTCAGGATGATCACAGAGAAGAAAAAAATTGCCCTGAAAAATAAGATTGATAGGATCATATGAGCATCCAAAAATTCAGCTGAAACTCTTGGGTCAGCAATAAGACAGAGAATTGTGGGATGGTTTTGCTTTCTTATTTGGTGGAGTCTTGACATAAGAAACAATCTCCTCTAGCTAAGAGAAAATGTCAGGCACCAGCCTGGAAGTTCAGATCAGTGCAAGCCCCATGTTAGTGTCTTGTCTGAGATGTCATCAGTGGACAATCTACAGCTGTTGATGGGCTATTGGTGGGCACTGCCATTTTCAGCCATGCTTGCACACATAAAGGGATCACTGTCTGGAAAGTTTATTAAGCACAAGAGACAGCTCCACATATGTACGGTGTCCCCTCTGAATAGGTCAAAAATGAAGTGTGCTCAGGAGCTTCACCTACTTCTAAATTCTCTCCAATGCCTCAGTACCATACTTCTGAAGACAACCGCCTTTTGGGCAGAGTTGAAGCCCAGCACCGCTGAGTGAACATACTGTAATCCCAGTGCCACAGTAATCAGTGAACAGGTGATTAGGGTGCCACCTAACCAGCTACATGGCTGGGGACTGTCCCGAATCAAGCAGCTACTCTCACCAAACAGTGCACCCAACCATATCCTGCAGGCTCTTCACGTGACAAACACTGGGGAGAATCTGGGCAAGCCTCCGCTGATGAGGGCTAAAGCAGGAGTTGGAAGACATCTGGGGTTTTGAAGGTCATCAAACCAGAGATGCTGTGCTGAAAAAAATCACACAACCGTTGCTGAGCCTGACACCCTCCTTGGCATTTCACTGGCCAGAGGGAATTCTGCCAAGTTAGCCACAGATGCTTTCTTTGCAGTGGTGGAAAGACAGTCAGCTTTAACTTTGGAAAATAATTCAACTGCTACATAGAGACTCTCACTGCTGTCCAAAAGGAGATTTGATCTTCAGTGGTGGCTGAGTTCCCCCCTCTGCATTTCAGAAGAAACCTCTCAAAATCACGTTGAACCTACGTGCACTTTCCCAAGCACTTAATTCAGTGTTCTACATCTAGTAGATGGCTCAACCAGTTCCACTGTTTGAATTGTAAGGAGAGCCACTTGAGAGCACCCCCGTGGATTACCCCCAGCAGAAGATTGCTGGTTCTAAGTTAGCACCTCAGACCACCACCTTCCAAGAGGCACCAATGATGAGCAACTGGGTCCTGCTTGGTTGAGCTCAATGACAGCCCCTTCCCAACACACGCTTTTTTTGCAAAGTGGAAAATTAAAGCTACAGTAGTTTTTAAATAAAGGCTGCATAACTCTTTGGGGGTCTGACCAGAACACATTTTCACCGGGTTAATGGTGTGAATGCATTCAAGTAGTATTGGGGGCAATTGCAAATTTAAATGCAATTAAATATTTTTTTTGGAAAGCTGATCCTCTGGAAGCCCATTTCAGAAGATTAAAATAAAGGCTCTAAGCCATAACATTAGATGCTAATGAAAGCTTTATTATTCCAGTATTGAGTCTCCTGTGACTTTGATCAAGATAAGTAATGATCAGGTGAATGGCTTAGCCACCTTTCTGGCCTCCAAAGTCTTTTGGTAATTAGAATCTAAGTGAAACTGTGTCACGTGTTAAATACATTTAATAATGTTCCACCAACTTCCTCAACCGTCCTCTGTTTCACTGGGATCAAATCCAAAGGACATTTTCACCTCCTCGACGTGGAGAGTTAGCGCCTGCCCTCGTTTCCAGAGCAGCAGAAACGTCTGAAAAGTCAGCAAGACCAGCTTTGGGTACGGTCCTTAACCTTCCTTGAGCCTGTTTCCCCACCTATAAAATAAGGGTATTAGTTCCTCTCCTCTCTGCCCTGAATCTCATTAATAATAATTTGTTAAGCACTTACTATGTGCAGAGCACTGTTCTAAGCGCTGGGGTAGATACAGGGTAATCAGGTTGTCCCACATGAGGCTCAGTCTTAATCCCCATTTTACAGATGAGGTAACAGGCACAGAGAAATTAAGTGACTTGCCCACAGCCACACAGCTGACAATTAGCAGAGCCAGGATTCAAACCCCATGACCTCTGACTCCCAAGCCCGTGCTCTTTCCACTGAGCCACGCTGCTTCTCTTTAAGAGTCTGGACGCAGCCGATAGAGGGGACATTTGTTTTGAAGACATTGCTGCTGTTGGGAAGGCTGCATCCATGAGTGCGAGTGTCTGGAAAGAATCTCTTGCATCTTCTGTCCACGAAAATACAGTTGTGTACCTTTTCAGGTCCCTGGCCATTTAAGTGAGCATTTCTCAGGTTACGAAGAGGGTTTTGTTCCAACCCCAGCAGGACATGCACCCGAGTGGTTTTTGCT
Organism: Ornithorhynchus anatinus; assembly: GCF_004115215.2. Taxonomy (NCBI): domain Eukaryota; kingdom Metazoa; phylum Chordata; class Mammalia; order Monotremata; family Ornithorhynchidae; genus Ornithorhynchus; species Ornithorhynchus anatinus. The sequence goes on along the minus strand of NC_041728.1, from coordinate 25,221,589 downwards.
GCACTGAGGATGGTTTGCGCTGAGCCATGCATCCACACTTGTTCGCCCGGTTCCCCTGGGCCCAGCGGCCCCTGTCGTGAGACAGCTAGCATGGAGGATGGGTGCAGACTGTGGTCTCGGAAGTGTATCTCTGAATGCTCAGTAAAAGGTTCTGCACAGAGTAGGTGCTCAGTAACTACCATGGATGATGACTGCTCACCTACTTGGTAAGTCATCGAGGAGGATGTTCACAGTGGCTTAGTTGGGGCTGGGAGGGAGCAGGGGTCTTTTCCACTTCCCTGTCAAAACCAGGGGAATAGCAAAAAACAAGGAACAGAATGCCCAACAGTGAAAAGCAGCAACAAAACAGCAACATCTGGGACTTGTGCTATGAGACAGTGTGGTGGAATCAGAGGGCAGGGTCCTGACCTGTGATTCCTACTGGCGGGGTCTTTAGGAAGCTAGAGATATCAGAGAGACCGACTTAACTGCCATCCCAGCTCGCAAACACTCTCTAGGGCTAGAAGAGCTCACTGGCTGCCATTTGGATTGGGCCTGGAGGATCCTGATCAGCCTTGGGCCAGGGTGAAATTTCTTTTCAGTCCTCTAGTTCGCAATTTCCTCCTTTCTCTGGTGCATCAATAGCTTGTATATGTTCGTCTTTGTCTCCTTTCGACCGACCGAACACAATCCCCCCCAGCTCTCTCCTGTGAGCTGTCGGCTTTTCCTCTGGCTTCCTCCTGTCCGGACGGTGAAGACCACAGGTGACATTCTCTCCCTCTCTCAGGGTTTGTGATCGGGGCCCCGGCCACACCTACAGCCACTGTGCAGCACTGCAGGGCCCTCACATGCTTCCAGGAACTCCCAGCTGGGAACGGGCTGTCCCTGCTCCTCCCACTGCCAGCTGGAAATGCCTCCACCCCAGTCCAAGAGAACATATTGAGACTCTGGGGTCAATGAACCACAGCATCTGACTGTGACATTTCTTTTTTTTTTTTTTTATTGAGTTAAAGGACACGTTCAATAAATATCTTGAGCTTTAGGCCTTACCCTGGAAATTAGATTTTTCCCAGCCCAAACTCCATTGCCAGCAATGGATGGATCAAAACAAGGGCCAGGACCTTTCCGTATTTCAATACTCAGCTTTGACATCTGGACACCATAACAGTCTCCAAATATACCAAATGCAAATGGTTAACATTCTGTACAAATCAACCGATTCTTCACAGAAGAAAACAGGAAAAGACTTAATTGTTCGCCAACTGTCCCCTGTCCATTATTTCTTCAATAATGCGATTTACCGCAAGGGCAGGAGGTTCATGCCACTTCAGCTCCCCGTCCTATCTTCACACCAGGGGCCCAGTTTCTGGCAGGGCAAGTAACCAGGGAAGCAGGAGATCAGAACTAATATACAGGTACTCTACAGGTGACCCTGCTTTCTGCAGGGCCTTTTGACAACACTGGGGGAATCCACTGAGGCAAAGGCAAGGATCCAGCTTTCAAAACCAATAATCCAGAGTATGGCATTTGCTTCCCGGGCCAAGTGACTTAAGAGCCAAAGTCATTTTTCCATTTAGTTGGTCTATTTAACTGGGAGGAGATTCCCTCGTCGGATGTGTTCAATTCACCCATCTGAGATCACACCAGAGGTTTGAGTCCACACAACATAATCTATGGCAACTTAGTGATTTGTTTTAGAACAGTGGATTTGACCAACATAACTGGTAAGGCCAAATAAAGAACCAAATTTCTTTACCCAAGCCGGAGTCCTGAGGGAGTCGCCGTGACTTAATTCCCTCGCAGGCATCTCGGCGAAAGTACAAAAAAGACAAAACAATACCTCTCCCATTCTCCCCCCCCACCCCCGACTCCCCCAAACACGTAAAAGCTTCGAACGTCTCTGTCGTGGGACTGATCCGTGACCCTCACTCGGCCATCCCCTTCACCCAGGGCAAGGCCCCTGACGCATCTTTCTGCGGCTTCGGATCGGAAAAGTTCTCCGCAAACCTCTCCCTCGCCTTGTCCCAATTCTTTTTGTTCTTGTTCTGGGTGAGCTGGATGTCTTCGATGGATGAAGCCGGGCCCGTGCCCAGGCCTGCGTGGGTGCGCCGGAGGCGAAGTTGGATCTGCCACGGAAGGTTAGAGATAAGGTTTACTCTCGAGCAGCGGGATTCCATTGCCCATTGCAAACTCTACAGAGGGAATGGGGTGCCGCAGCTAGGCTAAACAGAGAAGGCCGCAAAATTCCACTTGGCCTTTGAGTTGGAGATTTGGGAGTCATTACAGAGGGACGCCATACACGTTAGACAACCGGCAAAGGCAATGACAGTTTTCAAGATGAACCATGATAAAACACAAAAAGAAAAAAGAACTCGAGCCGTGACCGCCATGTGCAGCTGAGAAGTACAAACAGGTCCTTTACTGGGCAGCTCTTATCAACTACTTTTTCTACTTCATTGTGTCTGTCACAAAGCTCATCTCACTCTTCCCTTTCCTGTGGGATAGGCTCTTCTCACATCTGGGACACAGCAGAGCTCCCTGGTATCACCAAAGTCCCAATGAGAGTAGAGGCCTAACACTGCTTCCCTCTTCCCACCTAGGCTAGACAGGTTTGTCACCTCTCACGCTCTTTTCATACAGTACCACAATCCACACAGAAGAGCTGAGTATTGAGGCCGAATAGGTGAATCAGAGGGAGGATCCTTAATTTGATGACTGAGGGGGCCAGGCTGATTAGGAGAAGACAGGTGAAAAGAGGAATCCCCTGGGACTTCGGGTGCGAGGGAGGATGGATGCCTGGGGCTTAGATCTAGGGGGCTTGGGTCAGGACACCGGGGGACCATGGGGCCCGGGTAAGCTATAGACAATTAACTAGTGAGGACGGGACGTCCAAGACACCCAGAGAATGGGATGGTTGTCTGGCAAAAGATGGAAAAAGATGCCTGCCCCTCTCCACCAGGAAAACAAACTGAGAAGAGGGAAAACATGATGTTTTTCATACTTAAACAGTAAAACGAAAAGGATGGTTTTGCTGAAACAAGGATAAAGGGACGCATCCTATGCAGAATCTAGAAGGGGATGGATGAGTAACACAATCCTTGCGGTGATTCCCACCTATAGGTCGGAGGGGAGCGCACTAGCATCCTGGAACCAAGAGGGCCATGCTGTCACTAGACCAAAATGAAGAGGATAAAGCTTTGCTTGTGGAGTGTACGAGTGGTGCTAGAGAACAGGTGGGGGGATGTATCCAGTGGGAGGTGTTGTAATGGCAGTCGCCCTGCAGCTGGGGCCAGTGTTACTGAGGAACCTTAGCCTCCAGGTCCTAACTGTCCTAACCTCACAGGCCACAATTCAGGGACTTCTTTAATGTTAGGGAAAGAAATGCTTTTTCAGTTGTGAAAAAACTAAACAGCAAAATACTGAACTGTGCATGTCTTTCCCTGGAATGTGAGGGTTGCATTCTTGCAGAACCCATTTGGGAAAACTCGTGCTTCCACATTCACTGTGACCAATGGTCACGAACATGTGTACAAACTTTTCCTCCAACACTGAGGTGACAACGCTGTCCCCAGACAGGCTCAGATTGGCAGATGAACGTTCCTGCATTTCCTGGCATCTTTTACCCAAAACGCCAAGTGACAACATGCTTTGGCAGAGCTGCCTGTACTCTACAGTGCCCAGAAAACTGTGGAGTCTCTGCTTTCAAAATCAGCCATTTAAAATTAAAGCTGGGGCTCAATAAAATACAAACTACTCTCCCGACTTCCCCCTTGAAAGTTCTTTACATAAGTAAGTCTATCCTTGGGTGGGTGCATTCTGAGAATTGGTAATTGATAAAGGGAGAGAGCAAGATGACTTACTGGGGCCTTCATTCCTCCACCGTCCTTCCCCAGCCCTTCTCCTTTCTTCCAACCCATCTTCTCCAACATCTTCCGGCCTTTATTGCTGTCATTGATTTCCCTTTAGGGCAAGTTAAAACATGAGTTGGCAAGAGAAAAATGTCAAAATACTCAGTGAACAACTTAATTCTGATTGCAAATTAACCCCTGCCCCCTCTTCCCCAGTAGCCCTTTTACTGCATTCTGCCTAGGGAATCTAAACTCTCCCCACCCCACACTCATTTTTCCCTTCCCATCAAGATCAGAAAAAGGAACCGGGCACCCCTTTTCTCCAAGGTGGGGGAAAATGGAATTAAGGGGATTAAGATGGTACTTGAGATCCATTTATTTCTGGTTTACTCCGGAATCATAAAACAGGAACCTGCCCCCAGTAGTTTTGTAGACAAACTGTTACTAGCAAAATAGAGGAAACCACAATATGACTCTGAACTGGGAAATCACGTTTTTGGATTTATATTTTTTAAAAATCCAGAGTTTTCCTGGGACAACTAAGTTCAAAAATGGAGCAGGAGGGAAACTCTCCCTGGCACATAGGAAAAAGGAACCCAAGCAGACAACTTTTGCCTCTTTCCTACTGCCCCAGAAAGTCCTCGTCTCACCAGTCCTCCACATCTAAGGCCCCTCACTATAGCATCTCGGGAGCAGAACTGGAGGTAGTGAATGCTCTCTGGGCCCACAGGGGACTTCACGAGTTGACCAGGAGCTGCCTTAATTTGAAGACTTGGTCCTAGGTCAGGGCTGCATTGGCTGTGGTGCCCTCAGTCCTCCAATGACCAAGGAGTAGGCCACGAGCCAGTGACTACTGACCCCTGCCTACTGCTTTGGCAGGATCAGGGAATGATGGGATGGAAGCTGGCCTGGGGAAGGCCCCGGCTCTCACCGTCATCTACCTTAAGCCTGAAGAACCCCTTGTGAGTAGGGAACTGCCCTGTGACTGAACACTGTCCAAGGACCATACTCCTTAGCCGGCAAGGAAGCAAAGCGACTGTGCATACTCACGAGTGCACGGATGCAGGAGCATCATCTCTCTGAAAGGTCCCCTCACTCCCAACCTGCTCCCTGCGTTTTCCCGCTCGGTCTCTATACTTTGGATTCTTCAGTGCCTTTTCATCTTCGTAATCGGTATTCTGCAGGCACACAGACACACACACACAAAAAAAAACCAAACAAAAAATAATGTTAGAATAAAGGAATTCATAGCTGACCCACTGCATACCCAGTATAGCCCTTCTTTGAAGAAAATAAGATAGGGTTGGAGGTGGCTGCAGTAAATTGGGATGTGGAGAGGTGTCTCTGGGACTGGCGTTTGAGTAGAAGACAGTGCCAGGAGCTCCAAGGGAGGGCTGTGCTGCTCCTTGGCAAGCCATGAAAATTTTGGGGCCAAACCATCTGACTGAGCTGGCAGACATATGGCAGCTTTACCTCCAGGAGACTCTGAGTGGCCGAGATGTAGGAAAAGGAAGAGTGAAATGTGGAATCCTCAGCCCCATTTAGTCTTGGGAATGAATGAGGGGCCCCGGGAACATTCCGACCTGGAGCAGGGAAAACTGAAGAAATAACTCCAAGACAGCACCACCACATGGATTTAATCAAAAGTCGGTCAATACAGCTGAACACCACTTTGGCATTTTAGACACATACCCCACTACCTTGCAACAGTTTTCCTCTGGGGAATAAGACCATGCAGAAGGAAGGTTTAACAACCACTCTACACTCCAACACAAAACCTCAGAATTTTTCTACCAAATGTGGACTCATCCTGATTTACTTCCTAGATATGGATTCAGGTTAATGTACCCACCCCCTGCTTGGCCAAGCAGGTCTTCCAGCACTAAAATCCTATCTCCTTCAGGAAGCCTAACCTGATAACTTCTCATTTTTCTACCCTACTCCCTCAATTATGTGTCATCTATGCACTCCCTAAGCCCTTTAATAGTCATCCCACCCCAACAGCACCTATGTACTTTTCCTCATACTCTGCTTCTTCCCTTATCTGTAATTTATTTTAATGCTTCCCTTCCCAGTTAGATTGCAAGCTCCCTGTGGACAGGTATCATGTCTCCCAACTCTACTGTGCTCTCCCAAGTGCTTAGCACAATGCTCTTCACATAGTAAGAGCTCAATAAAACCATTGATTGATTTGCAAATCAGGAATCTATATTCCTTTTTAAAAACCATGCTCCACCTTCTACCCCCTAGCATCTGCCCATCTCTGGAGCTGAACTATTATTGGGCTTTGTCTTATCTCTCCAAGCTAACTGGAAGCTCAATAAGACGGGCCTCGAAACTAAAGTCACTGCCTGGTTTACTCCAGTACTTCATTTAAAGCAAGCGTTCAATACATACTGCCAAAAAGAATTCTCTCAGTGAAAAGGGCAGCATGAGCACAGCACTGTAATAAGCACTTGGGGGAATACAACAGCAGTAGGAGACCTGAGTATAAACAATTTAACAGGGAAGAGAGATACAAGATTTACAGACAGAAGAAGAAACCGGAGATGAATATGGGCAGAAAAGCAAGCGTTTAAATAGACTACATAAATTGACAAGAAAGAAAGTGCTTATAAGTGCCCAAGTGCTAAGATAGTGCTAAGGAGAAGAGCAATCAACTGAGGAAAGCCTTCTGTAGGAGATGAGATTTCGGGAGGACTCTAAAGATGAGGGAGACTGCGGTCTGGCTCAGAAAAATCTTTACTTCAGAAGGAAATCATTTCGGCTGAACCTTCGGTCAGTACAACCCTTGTCCCTTGCATTGTCAGTCCTCCCATCCGCTCTAAATCCTGAGCTTCAATGCCTGTTCACCTGAAAACGCCCCCTGACGCCCCAGGGCACCCCTGTCTCCTGCAGGCCGGGGCCCAGCTCCTTCGGGGCTCACAGCCATGTCCAACAAGTCTGCCAGGGGAGCGGCAAACCGGCCCTCAGCCATTCCTGGAGGGCGGGAAACTGTTTGCAGTTTTTTCTCAGTTTAAAGCTACTTCTCCGGGATTTTCTCCTGAGAGGAATTCCCCAAGAAGCAACTTTTAAATAAACAAAACAAAAAAAACATGGAAAGCCATGGTCCAGTCATTAATGATTCCCCATTGCCCTGACTCCCGGGGACCCCTACCCTCAGCCCTTTCACTCCCAGTAGCAACAGCTTTTCCCATATCAACTTCTCCCGAGCACTTACCTGCAAGCCATACTTTACTCGTATTTTCCTTAATGCTTTTCTTCTTACTAATTCTCTTTCCTCTTTGCTCAGTGCAGGACTAACTGAAAGAGAATGACCATTCCACCTTAAAAATGACAGAGTACAGCATGTTGCATTAGAGAATACGACTGCTGGGGCACAGGGTATAGTAGAGCACTAGAGAGCAAACACGTTTATCATCTTCAAGCCAGCTAGAAGGCCAGCACTTAAGATAAAATGAAAAGAAAAAGAGACAAAAATAATGCTCCTAGCATTTCCCCAGTGTCTGCACTGCATAGAGCAGGGCGGAGCTGACTGGTACCCAAGATCAAGGGGCCAAATGGCTAGTCCCTTGCCCCCAGACCTCTAGTGAGTTGGATGTCCAATTTCAGGCAGGTTCAGCTCTCCCCACTCCCTGAGGGAGAGGGTAAGTGATGGGCAATGAGCACTCAAATACCACTGATTGATCGACTGAAAAGCAGGAAATTGATTTTCAACCCAAAACTCTTTTTAATTTAGTTTAGGAGCCCTGGGAAGCACAACAGAGCAGTTTAGCAATCGCTAGCAACCTTTACACAAGGGGGGGAAAAAAAGATTACCCTGTACCATAATACTTTTACCACTAGTTTCCCTTCAACTGAATTTGAACAAATCAATCAGTAAAAACCTTGGGATTCTGGGATATTAGCAGCCATATTAACAATGACAAAATGCGTCTGTAGAGCACACCTCCCAAGATCAAAGACAATCAAACTAAAGTCAGACCTAACTGGATCAAGAGAGTGATCACTCTGCGGTTGGAATCGTACCACAATTACTGTTCTGAGAGCACATGGAACTACCTACCGATGCAATGTTACTAACACCCTGTTAATAAATTGAATATTAGCCAATATTTACATCTCTTTGTTCCTCTTTAGATTAAGGTGCTCTTACAATGTGACACTTTAGAGTGAGGCAATAATGTGAACATGTTAACTGTGGCAGCAATTCCTTAGCTGAAATTTTCTACTCCTAAACCCCAAATCATCCACTCCCCCATGAAACGGGGACCGTCCTTAAATGCAAGCTGGTGTCTGGCTTCGGATTAAAGTGGGTATACTGTACTATTTGGCGACTCGCTGAGAAGAGAAAAGATTGTAGCAATCTCGTGGTTACCCACCAGATGATTCGTCTTTCTTATCCAGGCGAAGGTGCGCTCTCACCTGCCCTGGCTCACATCCATCACAGGTGTCACTGCCTGGGTGGATATGGAAGGACAGCACCGTTTCGCCGATTTTCACCTCGTCCCCGTGCTCCAGGATATAGGGGTCACATTTTGTTTTGGGCTATAGGGAAAAAAAAACACAAGTAGGAGAGTTAGTTGGAACATGGCCATTTCAGGGACGCTACAACCCAGCTTTCAGATACAAGTGGTGTGCCTAAAAATCTAGGAATACTAACTGTGTTGCTAGAAGCCTAATGCTACCATCACCATCATCAGATAGCTCCCTTAATGTGCACGGCTAATTCTGCATCCCACAAGTCAGCTGCTGCCTCCTGGCTTCCAGTTGGGAAAGAAAATACACAGTCAGGCTGGGATTAAGAGGCACCCAAGTGTCTGCTTCATCAGAATTCTAATCCAGAATGCTTTAAATACACAACTCTGGGGCACGGCATTTGTGTCTGCTCACGAGAGACTTCACCAAGCATTCAGTCAATGGGACTCAAATGTGTGACTTCCCTAGTCATATTGGAGAGAATGCCTTGGATCGGCCACTTGTCTGATATATGACCTCGGGCAGGTTACTTCACTTCTCTGTGTCTCAGTTTCCTCATCCATAAAATGGGCATTAAGATTGGGAGCTCTATGTGGATCAACCCGATTACACTCTATCTACCCCAGGGCTTAGTACAGTGCTTGGCACATAGTAACAACTAACAAATACCACAGTTGTGATTAATTATTATTACTATTTGCAGATTTCAGGCATAGACCTTCGACCACATGTGTGTCTGGATTCAGCGTTATGCAGCTTTGAAACTAAGTTTTGCGCATGTGTACAGCGGACCCGGCGTATAGAACAAAGCATGATTTCTCCTATACCAGGGATACTCGAGGAACACAGCTCTCATGTTAGAGGAGAAATGACTGTACACATATGGGTTAGTCACCAGACCTGTATCACTGCCAGGTCTCTGCAGATTTCTTGGGTGACTAAAAAGAAATACAGGTTTTCCTTCCCAACTATGGTTTTTCCAACTGCATTTTGAATACCCAAGATCGATTTTCAGAATACCATTTATTCATTCAATAGTATTTATTGAGCGCTATGTGCACAGCACTGTACTAAGCACTTGGAATGTACAATTCGGCAACAGATAGAGACAATCCCTGCACAATGACAGGCTCAATTTTAATTACCTGTCTACCGTGTGACCTTGGGCAAGTCACTTCGCTTCTCTGGGCCTCAGTTACCTCATCTGTAAAATGGTGATAAAGACTGTGAGTCCCGTGTGGGACGTGAATAGCTCGTATCTAAAGCCCTGCTTAGTACAGTGTCTGGAACATTGGAAATGCTTAACAAGTACCCTCTAGACTGTAAGCTCGCTATAGGCAGGGAACTGTACTCTCCCAAGAGCTTAGTCAGCGCTTGGGAGAGTACAATACAGCAGAATTAGCACATCTGTTGCCTGCTCATAACAAGCTTACTGTCTAGAGGGGTCTACAGACACCACTGGGGGATGCTTCAGTAACCTAATCCCATAATTGGGGAAGGCCATTTCTAATACAAAAGGTCATTAATTATCACAATAGGGGTGAGGGGAGAAGACAAATAAAATAAGCGGCATGTACCAAAGACACATCTGAATACCCTTTCGGGGAGGTGATGGGAATTAGTTTCAATACTAAACAAGCACAGGGAAGCAACATAGGTAAATCAGAATATTCTTAATTCTGCTCTCAACTGCACTTGTCCGGCAGTGAGGTAAGAAATGTGAGGGAAGAGAGGGTGGAAGAAATCCCACTAACCACATGTGCCAGGAAGCCAGGGTCCAGAAAAAGACTGGGGCCTGGAGTGGCAGTGAGGCAGAGAGCAGTCCAGGAACAGCAGTGGTGGTGGGCCACGATCCACAGGGCGTTAAGAATGAAGAAAAGTGGTTTAATTAAGTGCTTCCTATGTGGTAAAAAACTGTCCCAAGTGCTAAAGAAGATATAGGATAACCAGATTGGACATAGTCCTTGTCCCACCCAGGGTTTATAATCAAAGAATTAGGGAGAGTACATATTTTTTCCCCATTTTTACAGATGATGACGATGACATCTATTAAGCACTTACTAAGTGCCCAGCACTGTTCTAAGCTCTGGGGTAGATACAGGGTAATCAGGTTGTTCCATGTGGGACTCACAGTCTTAATCCCCATTTTACAGATGAGATAACTGAGGTACTGAGAAGTTAAATGATTTGCCCCAGTCACACAGCTAAGTGGCAGAGCCGGGATTAGAACCCATGCCCTCTGCCTCCTAAGCCCATGCTCTTTCCACTAAACCACGCTGCCTTTGTGAGGAAATCGAGGAACAGAGGAATTGTGGGAGGAACAGATGAGAAAATTCAGGCTCAGAGAGGTTAAGTGATTGCCCAAGGTTGCTCAGCAAAAGACTGGCTGAGCTAAAATTAGAATGGAGATCTCCTGACTCCCAGTCCTGTGCCCTTTCCACTAGGCCATGTTGCCCTTCAAAAAAATCCAGATGGCCCAGGATGAGTTGGTTGACAAGAGAAAGCATGGGGATGGGGGACTGGGAGAAAGTGGAGAGCTAAGGAAAAAAGAAAAGGGGAAGACATTAAAAAGCCCAGAAGGTTTCCCGGCTCTCAGCTATACATAAGATGGCTCGGGAAAACATGCTCACCTGAAGGATCTGCTTTCCATTGACAATTGTGCCATTCTGACTGCCTTGGTCCACAAGAACATAACTTTGCAACTCATGGTCAAAATAAACTTCGGCATGAAACTTGAAAAAACAAAATAAAACAATTGTGCCATTCTAGTTTTCCAGCAAAGGAATACAAAAAACAAAAACACACAGGTTTAGAAATGTACAAAGTTGCCAAAAAAAAATGATTTTAAATACATCACACTCTATGTGCATTAAAGAAGAATAAGTAAACCCTAAGCGAACTCTTACCAAGTAACAAAAACAAAAGACTATTAATCAACCCAGCCAATCTAGTTGATAGGACTGATGAGAGTCTACAGGGTACCGAAGTAAAAGACATGGTCCTGGCCCTCCAGAAGCTTACAATCCAATGGAATTTACATTCTTGCAAAGAAGCTGAAAAGGCAGAAATAAGCAAGCAGGTGCACATTTAGTCTTTGCTTTAACACCAGCTAAGGGGCTGGGCTGACGTGGAAATGTGTGCACGCTGCCATCTGGCAAATAGCTGAGATGCTCTTTACGAGTTCCTTGTGATGAACTCAGGCTCGACGATTTTATAACAGCATCCAGCATACCGTGGGTGTTCACTGACTACTAAGTACAATGAAACTTGCTTCTGGGCACCACTTACTGGTCCTCCCCAAATCTGGTGTTTCTGCCATGAGGTCTTCAAACACCAGTCCATTAAAATGCTCTGCAATTTGCAATGAAAGACTAGGCTACCAATATTTTATCTGGAAATTCAATCTTGTTCCGAACTGAAGCCTCTTCAATATCATATCATTTATTAATAGGCCTCCCTGGGTGCTATGAAATATTGTTTATGGATTTAAAAGGTTGAAGTCAGTGACTATCATGTAGGCATTTAATGGGCTTGACAAAAAGAGAGGGCTAATCGACATATATAGATCATAACATTGTGGCACTATTCCAAACTGGCCTTCAAAAAGGCAACTTTAAATGACCGCGCCAAATAAAGTCTGTGTTCTTTCCAGAGTTACTGGGCTGAACGTTTGATGATTGATAACGCAAACATTTTCTATTCATTTAATTTGTGGCTAGCAAAATTATGTGTCCCCCCCCACCAGAACAGACACAGGCTGCATTGCTTTTGTTAGAAAATGACAGATTGTTTTAATGAAAAAACAAGGAGCATCGTTTCGATTAATATTTGATCAAACTTATAAAGCCAAACAAGGGTAGGGGTTAATTGTGAAAGTAGTTGATTCTATCATTAGAAACTAAAACAGGGTCACCTTTTCTATATCTTGGCTTACCTTACTGACACCAACTTCAGGAATTCGGAGGGTATGTGCCATATCTTTTTCTCTGTAAATTTAAATAGATTTAAAATCTTTTGTCATGTACAGATGAAACAACTGAGGTTACGCAATAAATAATGAAATAACTGCTGGTATTAGAGTGCATTTCTTCTCGAAGAGCTATTTTAATACGTCACAGTCTCTCTAACCCCATATTCAATTTCCTGTTTGAAGGAGCTTTTCAGAAGCAAAGTTTCACATCACAGAATAATGAGGATTACTTAAAACCTTTGCTCCATCTATCGCAAATCAGTCAACAATCAGTGAGCGTCTAAGCTAAACCTGTGAAATCTTACTTTGGTTCTAGTGACATCTGTTTTCCCAGGTCTGCCGGATAAAGTCTAAGTTCTGGAGATTTAAAATGAAGACATTATGTGTGATTTGAAATAATTCCATATTCTCTCCCATTGGCAAGTGGAAGACTATCTTAATTGGGATCCAAAGCTACCCTACTTACTGAGTAGGTTCTCAGGGCAGTTGCTAGACTCAGCTAGGAATGACCGTCTGGAGAACAAAGGGAATGAAAAGGAGCCAGGAGTCAGGCAGAGCTCTGGGATTGAATGTGAAAGGGTTAAGGCCCGGTAGGGACACAGAAAGATGCGGGAGAAAGCCAAAAGGTGCCGGGACATGGTTCGCCTGCATTTTGCCCCCGTTTTTCCACAAGGGATGCTTTTCTGCTCTGAAGTAACCTACACTCACCAATGAAGACCAGAGGACCCTAAAGCCAATGGAAATTTGAGCCAGGGTTGAAAATTTGCTTGAATAATGGAAGTAGGTAAAAAGACTAGACATCTGCTACATGGGGAGCAACACTGTTTAAACTCCCTCTCCTTCCAGATGACCTGTCTGGAAAGTTGGTTTTGAAGGTCTTGGGGAGGGGGAATTTAAAGAAGGTATTTAACATTGCTTCCCTCTCCACTGCAGCTAAAGGAAGGTGTGTTCGATTTCGCGCAGGTCGCTTCTCATCTCAACTGGGGTCAACAGAAGCCCTTTAGACTGCACGAGGGAACGGAGAAGGAACCTGGGTGAGATGGGCGGGGAAGAGAAAGGAGAGAGGCAAGGGAGGAAAGGTAGGCCTCAGACCAGATTAAGGAGTCGGAGAAAAAGGCAAACTGGTAGAGACTCCAGGGAAGGTAAGACACATGGAGTTCAGTGTTCAGTGTTCACAAATGGACCAAGAGTTCATGAATGAGCCCACTCATTCAGTTCTACAGTTAAGGCTAAGCTTGCTTGTTTCTTCCCTTCCACACCAATCTCCCATTCTTTAGCTCCCTTTTGGAAGGCAGAGTAACTCTAAAACCACTAGGCACCCTTTAGTAAGATAAATGCTATTCCTGGAACCTGAGAAGTAGCATGGCATAGTGGACAGAGTATGGGCCTGGGAGTCAGAAGGACCTGAGTTCTAATCCCAGCTATATCACTTGTCTGCTGGGTTACTTGGGGTAAGTCACTTCACCTCTCGGGGCCTCAGTTTCCTGATCTGTAAAATGGGGGTTGAGCCTGGGAGCCCTTTGTGGGACAGGGACTGTATCCAACCTGATTAGTTTGTTGTAGACCCAGCGCTTAGTACTGTGCCTAGCACATAGTAAGTGCTTAACAAATACCACAATTCTTTCCATTACACTGCAAAATAATGCTCTCATGCACACCACTTGCATTTGAAACTGCAGGTAAAAGCTAGATAAATAGTTAAATTCTGAAAATAAGTCATATTATGAAAGTGGACACTAGCATACAATGGTTTTGATCCAATATAAGGTTTCATATAAAATACCAGGCTTTACAGAGGGAACTAGGTGAGATTTAAAAAAAAAAATTACCTTCCAATTGTAGCAGGGTGTACAGCTGTGATGATAAAAAGAGATCCTGTCTGTAATACTGGTGATCTAATCACGATTACTCTAATACAAGGAGGCCAAATTTTTTCTTCCTCTGTTATCAGAACACACAAAAAAAGCTCTGGTTAAGCAAAAACAGGAGATGGATGCTTTATGCCTAAAAATTTAAAGGCATTTTAAGAAGTCTAGACATAATGAAAACAAAAACCCATAGTCCAATTTCAAGAGTTCAAAGCAATTCACATTTAAGTTGCAGTCTCCACAGAAATAGTCACTCAGAGGCCTTGAGAGAGTAGAGAAGAAAACTCAAGGACTGCAAAAGCCTTTGATAAAACCTAATGTATTTGCTGATAAAATTAAAAACTGTAATACCATTATCTGTGGTCAAAAGTCAAGCAAATAGGCTAAAAGGCCAATTCTTATACTAGTTTCATAAAGATGCATTCACTGCCATATTTAACATAGGTTGCAAGAGGAATTCAACATTGTTACGTGTCCTAACAGGCCCTACATTAATTTATTTTTTGACAAACTCAATTTGGGCCAATTTAATAAGTCATTTTTATCATGCAGTTACATATTTCTTCTGGGTTTATTTGTAAGAGGGCTTCCTTTTTTTTTTTTAAGAACAAAATATTCACTGAAAAACAGGCAGAAACATGCTCGCATAAAAATCAATAATCAGTGATAAGCATTTACTGTGTGCAGAGGACTGTAATAAGCACTTGGAAGAACACAACAGAGGAGATGCAGTCCCTGACCACAAGGAGCTTACCGTCTAGAAGGGGAGCCAGTCATTAAAATAAAGTACCGATACATACATTAAAGTGCTGTGGGACTGAGGTGACTATCAAGTGCTTAAAGAATACAGATCCCAAGTGCATATGTGACACTGAAGGGACAGCAAGTAGGGGAAATGAAGGGTTAGTTGGGGAAGGCTTCTGAAGGATGTATGATTTTAGAGGACTTTGAATGTGGGGAGAGCCTGAGTAATCACCAAGAAACTTATTCGTTTTAGTCCATTAAATCATAAGCTCCATTACAATGTAGCTCCTTGAGGGCCAGGATCATGTCTATCAACTGCACTTATACTCTCCCAAGCGCTTAGTACAGTGTTCCACAAAGTAAACGCTCAATAAGTACCACTGATTTACTGATAGAAGGGTACCAGGCAGGTGTGGGTGAACAGTATCTTACTTTACAGAGAGGACCCCTGTGGTGGGAAAACCATAGCACACCCAAGGTTACAGCAGATGTGTATCCTGGGACTACAATGCGGGAGTTTGGAGCTTGGGAGTCCAGGGCTCAAAGTTCTACTTCATCGCTCAGCTGATAGCACGCTCACCATCCATTAAACATCCAACTATATCGCCCTGCTAAAAATAAAAGGAAGACACAAATACCCTTCCCATTATAGTCTAGACTGAATTTAAAAATGGTGGCAAAACCCATCTCTTTGAAGTAATTTTTGAAGCAGTCACTATTGAAGAGGTTCTTATTTTTCTTGGTCTGCTCCTTTTCATTTCCTAGGCTTTGGGAAGAACTTACCTTCATCCTCGGTCTCTTCTGAGGTGATACTGTCCTCACTGGTAACCTCATCATCACTGCTCTCGTCGCTCTCAGAGTCTGTAATTTCACCCTCTTCCGGCTCACTGTCCGTCATTATGATCTTGTCATCTTTATACAGAGCGGTGTTGTAGACACTCACATTAAGGCGCGATTCTAGGGTATTCCTTCTTCCAGAGTCAGTAAATTTTAGCCGCCTGTCCTTACTACGAACATCCACTTTAGCTTTCTTTTTCACGTTTTCAGACTCTTCCCCATCGGCGGAAATTATCTGTTCATTACCGGCGCTCGGGCAATTCAAATTGTTGGATGCTTTCTGCTCCTCCAGCTCCAAATCCTGAAAAGATGAACAAACCTGGGATGTAACATTAGGGCCTGAAAGTGGAGAGAAGTTCCCCTTTGCCCTGTTCGTTTGGAACTGCCTGCCCGGAGAGCTGAAAGAAGAAATCTTTAGTTGTTCTGTTGGCCTCATCTTTCCTGCAGGGCTTCCAGTCCAGTGAGAGTCCCGAACTCTGTGACTGGCCTCTCCCCCAGTACCCTAGGGCACAAGTGAGGGCAAGGAGCAGGGGCTCCAGAAAAATTGCTTGCGTGATCCCAAAATAATCAACCCTGGTCCAGCAGAAGCACTTTTGTTCAGATAATTATATATGGTCACATTTCTATATTTTATAGGTCAATTGCCCAACTGCTCTTTGGTAACATTTCAGGATAAACACTGGAAGGAAATCTCGGAAAAAGGTGAGGGATATCAATTAAAGTTTACTGCGGTGGCTTTGGACTGGATTTCATACGCAGAGGAGCCAGCTGATCGCTTTTTAGGAGTTACTGGTGACTTTCTGGGGCAGGGACTTTTAAAGGCCACTGGAAAACCACTTCCTGCATCGGAACAGGAACGAGAGACCCATACACAAATGCAGCTGTGAAAGGTGAGAGCGTTGACCACCCCAGGAGGACAGTCAGAAGACTAGGCACCTTAAGTGCTCAGAACACGCACTGCAGGCATCCTTGCATTTGGACATGTGACCGTTCACTGCTGCCTTTCAGGATTTACCTTTGTGATGCTACCAGGAGTTGGGTGCATTTTAACTTTCAGCTGCTTCATTTGAAAGGGTCCCCCACATCCAGAATGAGGTCTCATCCTCAAGCATCAAGCTCAGGAAATGATGTGCAGAAAGAATGGTGATGACTTGGGGCAGTCTAGTGCCGGCTCTTTTTGCGGGAAACTGTGGTGCCTCAGTGATACGCTACTGGTGCCATTCTAAGCTTAATGGACTCCAGGGCTACCTTGAAGGGAGACTTTCTGTTTCTTAAGCAACTGCAGATTGACAAGTCAAAGCTATTTCCCTTCCACCCTTACTCTGCGACCTGACTGGCCAGTGTCTTGCTACTCCCCTGGACTGGTTGTCCCCCGTAAGTGTACGTGGTACAAACTAGATACATCCAATAGGCTGCCTATGCTGTCAGCTCCACCTTTTTAATAATAAATGTAACCTTGAGTGTCTTTCCCCCCCCCCCTCAGGGGGTACCACAATGAAGTATGTTCCAGAGCGGCTCAAGGATGAGAAAGCAGGGAGAACCTGAACTGTCGGGGCCACACGCACCCTGGTGGGGAATGGGCCCCATTAGCACTCCGGGATGAACAGAAAGCCAGATGGGCAAATGCTCGTCAAGGAAAGTAGGCAGCCTTGCAGCCAGCAAGACCTGTAAGCCTAAACAGCTGGGGGGTAAATTTCAAGAGCTAAAGACAGTGAAACTTGAAAGCCCAAGCCCTTTTCACTGCAAAGTATCTTGTAGATTCTAGGAAGAAAAACATGACATCAACGGCTGAGCAATTTTAAAGCAAAATCCACCTTATCTACTTGACATTGCCAGATGAGTGGCCATGTGCTAGTCAACATTAAGCATACTTACCCCCTCGTCACAAACACGTGTTTACAATGAAAAACAAATAACTCATTTTACTTGGGTCACAGGCATCCCCTCGTGCTAGGAATGTGTCAATGACGTGAGACAAGGATGTTTTCTAAAAGATAAATTCCCTGGGACTTCACATCCTTGGGGGAATTTTAACACTTACGATGACTAACACTCTGGTACCAAAGAAAACTAAAGTTGCTTGTGTTCAGGGTCTTTCTAACCCTCCTCCCCAGCAGAAGGGAGGGGCTTCCAATGCCTTTGTGGATCCGTCCTCCACTCCTTGCAAGAAATCTCTTTTTCCTCTACATCCCTGGAGGGGCCGGCAGCCCTGTTAGCCAAGGATACTCAATCAAAATACTACCCAGCTCTTCGAGGGTACAGGGGGATGCATTCCTGCAGGGGTTGCATTCTTGCAAAATCTCAGGCTGAGACAAACCCGTGTTGTAATAGTCACCCGTTCCAAAGCCACATACGTGCTCATGAGCATTTTCTTCCAGAACGTAGCCCGCCGAGCCCAAAGAGGCTTGGGTTGTTGGAAGAACGGCCTCTAATTCCCTGACTGCTTTCTAGCCAAAACACTTAGTGAAAATGCGTGTTATGGCAGAATGGAGCATACTCTCCCAAACCGATCTCTGCACTACCCTACCTACCCTGAGGCCAAGCCACCCCACCCACCCTGGTGCATGGTGGGTGCAGTGCAGACACAGCATAGGCAACAGGGTCCGGCCTAGCTCGGGGACACGGGGACAGCCGCGCTGCACTGATGTGTTAGTAGGAGTGGCTGCTTTCAGGGAGGGGGCTGGCTCTGCAGGCTGAGTGCCCAGACCCTCAACCCAGCAATGGCATTTACTGAGCACTTCCTGTGTGTACAGCACTGCACTTGAGTGCTTGGGAAAATTCAACAGAATTGGTGGATGTGATCCCTGTCCACAAAGAGCTTGTGGTCTTCTTACTGGGGAACTGGGGTGCCTGTGGGGGTGGCCTAGGGGCAAGGTTTCTAACATGTCCTCCTCCTGCATGCACAGAGCCCACACCAGCCACTGTTGGCCCAGCTCCGGCTTGTGCATGGAAACAAAAAAGAAAGGGTCGGTCCCTCCCTCCCCCGATGAACTAGCGTGTCCTCCTTCTAACAGAAAGTTGGACCCTTTGTGAAATGCTTCCTTCTGTTTAATACCGCCTTTGATTCTTCTAATGAAACTTTGTGACATCTAGGGCAATTGGAAGCTGCTCAGTCCTAGAGGTCCAGGAATGGCTTTCCTGTGGTCCGTTCACAGGGCCGACCTTAACAACGAACCAGGAAGCAGACTATGCCACGCCACTATGTGGGACCCACGGCGCTTTCTGCTCAGTGTTTTGCTCATGGTGGGACCCCAGAATGTAACAGGGAACCATGGCTCCCACCCTAATCGGTGGGATGCCCCTTCCAGCTACCATACTTGAAGATGACTTCAAAGCCTCTGCCACAGAATCAGCTGGGGTCGACCCTCTCCAGGGAAATCTTTCCCCATAACTGTTTAACTCTGGGAAGAATGGCTCAAAAACACAGGCTGCTTCAATGCCGTATAGTTGACTCATTCCTAATAACCTAATATGCCCAAGGTTTTCCATTTAATGTTTACTTTATGAATAATTCTTCAACAAATACAGTTTACATTCAATTAGTCAAAGGAATGGTTCCTCGCATACTTGTACACCTTCTGGTATACTTTACAAAAGAAAGACGCCTCATCTTAGACACTGCTAAATTTGCCATGAGATTACTCCATGACGACTATCAAATATGTAGATAAAGTGATAATTAGCAATACACTAATGGTTTTACTTTTTTGAAAGGCAGATGTGTTTTGGGTTATGCAACTTTAACTGCATAAATGAGAACTGTACATCGAATTCTTCAGACTTGTCCACTTTATCAGCTATTACTGACAATTACTTCGGAAATAATGTGCTCGAAGAAGCATAATATTCAGGTGCTTCAGAAGCTTTCCCTAAACTCTCATTTCCTCTTCTCCCATTCCCTTGGACTTGCACTCTTTATTCAGCTTTCCCTCAGCCCCACAACACTTATGTATACATTTCTAATTTATTTATATTAAAGCCTGTCCAAAATGTAAGCTCACTGCGGTCAGGGAACATGTCTAAAAACTCTGTCATACTGTATTCTCCCAAATGCTTTGTACAGTGCTCTGCACATAAATCTCAAGAAACGATTAATTGATACTCGTGTCTGAAAGTAGACATCTAGAAAACATGCATGTGCTTTGTAATTTACTTGAGAATTTGCTTCCCACCTCACAAGGTTATTGTGAGGGTAAAAATGAAATAAGCACTGTGACAACACTTTGGGGATAAAAGTGCTATAAAAACACCAAGTTATTTTTCGTAAGTTAATTTTGATGGCCTCAGAGTGGTACATAATTTTAAACATCTCCAAATTATGGACATTTGCCTCCTGCAGGCAACTTCCATGCAAGAGGCCCAATTGCCTAAACAAGATCCCTGACAAATAAAATACAAAAACTCAAGGCAGGGTAAAACTGAATAAAAATGAATAAAATAAGGATGACCACAAAGAAACAGAGCTGTGACTACAACTGCATAGCTCTTGGTAAGCTCCTATACTGTGAAATTTGTGGTCTTTGCAAAGACCAAACATTATACTAAACATGGGGGTAGATATAACGCAATCAAATCAGAAACAGTCCTTAATCCCTCAAAGAGCTCACAGTCTAGAAGGGAGAGAAAAAGAGAAATAGAAAAGACCACAAAACTGCCCTAGAGACGAAGTCTAATTTACCACGAGGTTTCATTGTTAATGCTTTGGGATTTTTGGTCTTTGTTTTCATTGACCCTTGTTGGATTTCAGAGGTACCTGGAGACTGTCATGACTGGATTGGAGATACATTCTTTGGCCGACTAAATATCTGAAAAGGAGCAGGTCATGAGGGTCTGGCTGCCAGGTCAGAAGCAAGTACCACCACTGGAAACTCAGCCCATTCCCTCCTCGTGAATACTCGCCTTGTTGATACTCGGTTCGTGGCTTCTGTCACTGCCGCCATCCTGCTGCCCAGAGGCAGGGAGGACGACTCGTTCCTGGAGGTGATGGCACTTGAGGTAGCAGTGTCAAGGAGGAAGGAGTGCTGGAAGCACTGCAGTGAGAAAGGGACCCTAGGTGGAGAGTGGGTGTGATTTTAGGGATTTCGGGGAAGTTCTGACCTGGAAATCCCTCTCCTTCCACATGCCAAAGACCACCACTCTCCCCACCTTCAAATTCTTTTTAAAGTCACATCTTCTCCAAGAGGTCTTCCCCAATTAATAATAAAATAATAATAGTTGGCATCTAAGCTCTTACTACATGCCAGGCACTGTACTAAGTGCTGGGATGGATACAGGCAAATTGAAGTGAACCCAGTCCCTTTCCCACATGGGGCTCACAGTCTTAATCCCCATTTTACAGAGGAGGTAACTGAGGCCCAGAGAAGAGAAGCGACTTACCCAAGGTCACCACAGCGGACAGTGGTGGAGCCGTGATTAGAACTCGTGACCGTCTAACTCCCAGGCCCATGTTCTTCCCCCTACTCCCTTCCCATTCTGCATCACCTATGCAACTGGATCTGTAATTGATCAATCAATGGTATTTGGATGCTTACTGTGAATTCAGCATCTTGGAGAGTACAATACAAGTTAGTAGACTTGTTCCCTGCCCACAAGCTTATGGTCTACAGGGGGAGATAGATGTGAAAATACATTACTGATACATATATAAGTGCTGTGGGGTGAATATCAAGGACTTAAAAGGTGCAAATCCAAGTGCAAATGCAATGCAGAAGGAAAAGGGAGTAGGAGAATTGAAGGCTTAGTTAGGGAAGGCCTCTTGGAGGAGATGTGATTTTAATAAGGCTTTGAAGTGGGGAGAGTGATGATCTGTCGGACATGAAGGAGGAGAGAGGCCTTGGGTAAGGGTTTAGTGCAAGACACACAGGATCCAGGTACAGGGAGTAGATTGACTTTAGAGGCGCAAAGTGAGTGGACTGTGCTGTAGTAAGAAATCAGCAAGTAAAGATGGGACGGGGCAAGGTGATTGAACGCTTTAGAGCCAATGGTAAGGAGTTTCTGTTTGATGCTCAGGTGGATGGACAATCACTGGAAGTTCCTGAGAAATGGGGAAACCTGGACCAAACCTTTTTTTTTTTTTTTTTTTTAACAAAAATGATCAGCAGAGTGAAGTATCTGATATTCACCCCCACCCTCAGCTCACTTACATACATATCTATAATTTAATGTCTGTCTCCCTATCTGGCCTGAAAGCTCCTTGTGGACAGTAATATGTCTACCAACTCTATTGAATTGTACTCACCCAGGAGGTTAGTTCAGTGCTCTGCATAAAGTAAGGGCTCAGTGGATACCAATGACTGATCAATTTAGGATTTGGGGAAGGCAGTATGGAATGAGTATGGTACTGGGGGTCAGGGGATAGTGGTTTAAGTCCTTGCTCTATCATTCATCAGTTGAGTGACCTTGGGCAAATCACTCATCTCTTAGGGCCTCGTTTCCTCCGCTGAAAAATGAGTATAGGACACCTGCTTTCTCTGCCTCTTAGATTGTGAAGGAACAGGACTGTGTCTAATCTAATCAGCTTCTATTTATCCCAGTGCTTAGCACAGTGCTCGACACCTAGGACGTACTTAATAAAGTCCATAACGATTATTTTTGGAAGCCACTGCCAGACAAATATATTGGCAGCAGTGCTGTCCCAAGGAAATACCTGCACAGGAAGAAGGCCCGAAGAAGGACAATAAAGAGGCCATGGCATTGCTGAAGATAAAGCGGGTTTTATAGCGATGAGCCTCTATTCACGTTGAGGCTATTACCAGGTATGGTAGTGAGGAATGAGATAAACTATGTCAACAGGGAAGTAAACAGGAGCCAGAGTCAAGAGAGAATCATCCCACCTGACACTCAGTGGTTAGGCTTATACCGGGGAAAAGGAAGGGCAGCCATGGTTCTGAAATGGAGGCCAGAACTCTGCTCTCTCCAGAGGGGAAATTACCTTTTCATCATTTGCTGGAAAGCCATCTGGATCTTTTCTCTTTTTCTTTCCTTTCTTCTCTTTATTGTGTTGTGAGGTGGAACTCTGGTAGGACTGCAGATCTACTCGGGAGTGAAACTGATATCGACCGCTTTCGACATCGCAGTAGTAGTAAATTCCCGTGGCAGGATCGTAATACAGTTGGTTTTCCTTTAACAACAAAACAGCAAGGAAGCAAGAGGACCCATTAGGTTCCAGTGCTAAACATCACAGTTCAAGAGCTAGAGAAATCACCATAAATGCCAATACATGCACTCTGTTTTTTGTCCATGGGATTCAGGTCCCTCCATCTACTGTTTCCCTCCTCTGGGAGTCTCCTTCTCTCCCGTTTCCCTTAACTCAGGCTCTCTCTTCCAGCCATGTCATTTTCCTGTTTCCAAGCCACCACACATTTTCCCCTCTGCCTGGAATTCCCTTCTTTCTCTGTTGCCAAGGGAGATCCCTTTCCATCTTACAAGCTACTAAAGACTCAACTGCAGAAAAATCCTTCTCCAAATAAGCCCTATCACTCTGGTCATGCCATCTACTCCAGCTTCCCTAGAATTTACACCTAGCTCTGTAAATCTCGGGTGACATTTTATGTTATAAACCTATGGCCCTTGCACATCTGGCCTAAATGTGAGTTTCCTGCTTTTCTGAATTTGCCCCTCTTCTCCCTTTAGATTGGAAACTCCATTAAGGGCAGGAATTGCCCTTCCTTTCTAAAACTTCATAAGGGCAGAAATCATCTTTGTTCTTCCTTTCTAATTCTCTTCAGTGCTAAACGCAATAGCCTGTAAAAAGTGCCCAAGCACTGTTGATGATTTTGAGGTCTAACCAAAGGACTTGTTACTCTAATAATTTATGTTTTAACTCAATGGGGAGTGAACACATAGGACTCCTTATTGCTAAGTTAGAAAGGCAGAAACCATTAGGTTCAAAAATAGTAGAGATAAATTTGTCAAAGATGGGGTGGGGAGTCCATGACAGAATATTAATGGCTAAATTGAGGGTGTAAGGTGAATCATCTCATAATCATGGGGTTGCTGTGAAGGAAGGCAGGACCATATCCAGAGATGGAAACCCTCTGGGCTCAATGTTCCAATCATAAAATATCCTCCACGTCATCAGATTTCTACTTCTGGGCAGGTTAGGAAGGTCTGACCCCAGGAACTGTCTGAGGGGGAAACATCCCCTCCTCCACAGCGCTTACATTCACATTGTTAATTATAAATTATTTATTTATATTAACTTCCGTCTTCCCCCTCTAAACAGCAAGTTCCTTGGGCGCAGGAAGCATGTCTGCTTATTCTGTTGTATTGTGCTCTCTCAAGCGCTTAGTACAGTGCTCTGCAAAGAGTAAGTGCTCAATTAATGATTGATTCCTTCAGTAATAATAAAAATAATAATTGTGGTATTTACTAAGCACTTACCATGTCCCAGGCACTGTATTAAGCAATGAGATAGATACAAGGTAATTGGGCTGCACACAGTCCCTGTCCCTCATGGGGCACAGAGTCTTAATCCCCATTTTACAGACGAGGTATTTGAGGCACAGAGAAGAGAAGTGTCTTACCCAAGGTCAAAGAGCAGACAAGTGGCAGAGCCAGAATTAAAACCCAGGTCCTTCCGACTCCCAGGCCTATGCTCTATCTGCTAGGCCATACTGTTTCCCCAGTAAGGAAAGACTTCTTTGGGATAAGGTCTTCCTTTAAGAACAAACAGATTGTATGGCCTCGCCCTGTGCTTACTGTCTCGACGCTTGCCCAGTGTGGAGTCCATCTGCTACAAGGGAAGATATACTTTCCAGGAGAGGAGGGGTCAGCATCACACAATGCTCCGATCAGAGGGGCTACAAGACTGGGCACTTGTAGATAGCGAAGAAGCAGAAAGGAAAAAGTGAAGAGCCAATGTTTCGCACCACTAACAACCAGGAAGCCATGAGGGGGAGGTGAACCTCAATTCCCCAGAAGCCCCCTGTTCTCGTCAGGTCAGTGGAAAGGCACCTAAAAAAGAAAAATGGCTTATGCTGTTTACTGCCTCCCTATTACCTGGATTTGATTTCTATACCCTTGTTAAAGGAGACATGCTTCCAGTGAACAAAATATTGTCAGTGACAAGGGGTTTGGATTTGGGCTGTCAACTGGAATTTTCTGAGGATGGGACAAAGCTAAGTGATTTCGGGTGCTCAATACTACAGATTGACTTTTCTGGGGAAAATAGATACCAGCAACACGGGGAGGAAGGGAATTCCTTAAACCTCATTCTATTTTTGGTGAATGATAGGCCATTTCAAGTACCCTGAGTCAGTCACCTGAACCTGTCGAGGGTGATTCATTTGACAAAAGTAAAAACTTTCTACCTGCTGTAAAACCAACAGGTATAAAAAGAGATTAATATAAATATTAGGGTAGGGTTCCATTCCAATTTCACAAATGGGATTAAATAACAAAAAGCCATCTCCAAGCTTAAAAGCCAGTTCAGTGACTGTTCTCATACTATCCAGAATGCTGCTCCACAGCATTCATGCTGGACTCTGAAACATAATAAACTTGATTTGCCTTACAAAATGGTAAAGACCACTGTAAAATCTGCTACTCGGTTCCAAATCCTTAAATGGGGAGGCAGGGTGGCTTTGGGGAAAGAGCACGGGCTTGGGACTCAGAGGACATGGGTTCGAATCCTGGCTCTGCCACTTGTCAGCTGTGTGACTATAGGCAAGTCACTTAACTTTTCTGTGCCTCACTTACCTCATCTGTAAAATGGGGATGAAGACTGTGAACCCCTCGTAGGACCTGATTACCCTGTATCTACCCCAGCTCTTAGAACAGTGTTTTGCACATAGTAAGCGCTTAAATACCAACATTATTATTATTATTAAAACAATTTGATATCCAAAGAGAAACAGCCTGCTAAACACGGTATGGCAAACCATGCTCTTGCATGCTTCTCAGCACCATACATAAAAACAGTAACTGATTGTTTTTCATTCCTGAAGAGGTCTGTTTGCAGCACACGAATCTTTTAAATCCCATTCTGCAATCCTAGCATTAATAAACCAAAACTCAATTCCCGGGAAAACCCTATAAGTATGTTCTTTAAAGGAAAGAACTATTCTTGTGAGGCTATAAAATCTATTTTTTGATTTAGAAAGGTCAGATGCTGAATTGCAGTCAGGTGTTTCAGAAGCTATACTTACTGAGTCATAGTAGAAGCCTGTGCTGTGGTCGTAATACAATCCGGTATTTTCATCATACGTAAACCCCGTTTGTGACACAGCAGCTTCTGCTGCAGCTCTCAAACTTTCTGCTAATGATGGACCATCTAAAGTGGCATCTTCTGCTGCTAATAATGTGCCTTCTGGTTCCTAGAGGAGGAAAAAGAAGCAAATTGTTTGAAATGAATAGGATCTTGCAACAGGGTATTTAGAGTTGAACTTCCAGCCTCATTTACCCAGGGTCTAAGACGAGACCTGAGAGTTTCAGGTCAAAATCAAAAAGAGTCCCAAATGGTGGCCTTCTGGCCCTAGAGCTCTTTAAAGCCTGTCCCCTCCTGGGCCCCACCACCCTTCTAAAATCCTGGCTCACTTTTCCTCTTCCCATTCACTTTCAAAAGTTATCACCTCTGAGGCTAGTGAAAAAGTCAGCAGGATTGGGTCTTAAATACCAGTCTAGTCTTTTCACTTTGATCATAATTGTTGCTTTCAGGATGGGGTCTAAACTATCAAAAAGCAGGGAGAGTTTCTTGGCTATTCAGGATTTCAAATGCATTTAGCAGTTCTCTTACCTGTGAATCTGAGGTTAAATGATCCCGTTGTCCATAAGTAACATTTTCTGTGGTCTCAGTGCCAGTGCTTGCTGTTTCACACTCTGTCTGTGATTGGTCTGTACAATTGACATGGGAAGTTTCACTTCCTTGATCTTGCTGGGCAGGGTACTCAGACACCTTATTTTGAGGGATGATATTTTTATAGTATGTCTGATAATAATAATCTGTGATAAAAATAAAGTGATAACATAGAAGAATGATGCATTTTTACCAAGGTCTTTATCTTTTCAAAATCCTTAATAGCCATTCATCATTTGCAAGCTAACTGAAATGTCAACAAATCACACCTGTCATTTCAATAGTTCCTTTCGACCCTGAAATGACAAAAAGCCTAATTAACACCCTTATTCTGGTAAATTTCCAGAGTTTTCTAAGACCCTTTCCAACACTCTAGCTTTTAAGGGGGGAAAAAAACGACTGGATTTGCCAAAGAATGAAATTTCTTTTTGCTCAGGGCACTAGATCTGGCATCTAGATACATCACTTCACAGCCCCATGGAATATGGGGATCAGATATTATAGGCCCTATTCCCCCGTGTCATACCTCAACGAACAATTTCACTCCTCAACGGAAATCTAATATCTAAAGATAGCTACACCATGATAGATAAAATGTATTTACATCTATGTATCTCTAGCAATACTTCATTCTGCTGCTGGGATCGTTTTTCTAAAATGGTTCTGCGCACATCACCCAACTCCTCACAAACCTCTGACGGTTGTCCATTCTTCTCTTCATCAAGCAGAAACTCCTGACCACTAGCTTTAGAGAACCCATCCTCTCTCTCCCCCACAGCCTACAGTAGCTCCTTTTTTACTTCAGCCCAGCCTGTACGCTTTACTCCTGTACTGCCAAACTTGTGCCTTGTTCTTGTCTCTCTTGTTATCGGTCTCCCGTGCGGACTTCCCTCCTTTCTGGGGCTCCTTCCCACCTCACATTTAGTAAACACACCACTACTCTCCCTGTCTTTAAAAGCTATTCTAAAGTCATATCTCCTCCAGGAGGCTTTCCCTGATTATTCCCTCCTCTCCCACCCTATTTCTCCTTCTAATATCACTCCGGCACTTCCATGGCTCCTAAGCTCTTGGGAACTTAATCAATCAATGGTATTTACTGGGCGCTTACTGTGCGCAGAGGACTGTAGAAAGCACTTAGTAATTCCACTTCCTTCCCTACTCTTTGCTCCCTCTCGCATGGCCCCTTGGGCATTTAGGGTCGTAGTTTCATACTCTATTGCTTCCACCCACCTGCAACTTACTTTAGTGTCTGGCTCCCCTCCTGGACCGTAAACTCCTTGAGAAGAGGAATCATGTCTATCTCTTCTGTACTCTCCCAAATGTTTACTGCAGTGATCTGCCCAGAGCAAGTGCTCAATAAATACTATTCCTTGATTATCTATCTATAGAACGATAAAGATAGATTAAAGATAACTGGTTTTTGGTGTCCTAAACTGATGCTTCTAATGTTGAAATTCTATTGTGAGCAGGAGTGGCTCAGAGGTCTATATGGGACTAACAATCCATCTGACAGTTTTGCTTTTTGTTTTTCCAACCTTTGCTCCAGGAGGACCAGCTTGCTGGGGGGCGGGGGAGGGAGGCAGAGAGAAAGGAGGTGGAAGTAATGGTCACCCCAACCTAATGCACCCCTGGCCTACACCCACTCCACCCTGCCAGGTCTCACTCAAGGTCATAGGGTTCTAATGGACGTTATCTATCAGGCTCATTGTCTGTTTGGGAAAGTTTGGGACAGGAGATTACTTTTCATCATGACCTACATTTATTAAGATCATCTCATTCCAAAAACAAAAGTGATTCTAAGCAACTATCAAACCACAGGATCCTTTCCTGATGAATGGGATGGATTGTCAGAGTTGTTGTTGTTTTAGGTAAAAGGGATTTTTATTTTTGTCAACTTGAGTACCTGAAGTTGGCCAAGGTGTATAGCTTTCTGTTTGTACTTCTACATCAGACTTGTTTTTCTCCCTCTTTTTCCTGTAATGGATTTCTTTACTGAGTTCTTCAACCTGAAAAAAAAAAAAAACAAACCCGAAGTTTTAGAAGAACAAGCACTATCTTATTCCACAGCAAATGCTAATGTTTGGTAACCTTCTTCTTTGGAGAAGAAGACAAGTAAAAGTATAATATTTAAATCCAGCACCTTCAGCTATCCATGCATTCACACAGCTCTCCTATAACATGGAAGTTGCATTCTTGCAGAATCTACAGTAAGGAACACTCACACCATGGTACCCTCTAATTCTCCCAATTTCTAATGCTGTGCTGCACGTCACAACTGTCCCTCCCAAATCCGCACTGCATCCAGATGGACATATATCAGGAGAAAGATCCCTGATTCTGCTATCGGGTTCTAGCTAAAATATGGAGGGATAATATTAGCACTGCATTTACAAGTAATCTGACATTTGGGATAAAGGGCCTCATTTAGAAAGTTCTGTAGTGGTACCCGTTCAATGTCAAGTTCTGATTCTTGCGATTTGTGGAGATCTAATGCAGGAGACACTCAGGACCTCAACAGTCACTTCCTCTGATCAAGCTCAGAGTTCTCACTCTTAGTGATCCAGGTCAGAAGAGAGCAGTGTGGTCTAGTGAAAAGAGTCTAGGACTGGGAATCAGAAGTTCAGGATTCTAATCCCAGCCCCGCCAATTGTCTGTTGTGACACTATAGGCAAGTCACTTCACTTCTCTGGGCCTCAGTTTCCTCATCTTTAAAATGGGGCTTCA
Organism: Ornithorhynchus anatinus; assembly: GCF_004115215.2. NCBI lineage: Eukaryota > Metazoa > Chordata > Mammalia > Monotremata > Ornithorhynchidae > Ornithorhynchus > Ornithorhynchus anatinus. The sequence goes on along the minus strand of NC_041728.1, from coordinate 25,192,345 downwards.
ATACCTGTTCTACCCCCCACTTAGACTGTAAGCGCATAGTGGCATAGAGATTGGGCCCTACCTGATTATCCTGTCTCTACCCCAAGCATAATGGTAATAAAATAATAATGATAATATTAGTTAAGCATTCATTATATGCCAGGTACTATACTAAGCATTTGGATGGATACAAGCAAATTGGGTTGGACAGAGTCCTTTTCCCACCTGGGGCTCACAACTTTAATTCCCCTTTTACAGATTAGATAACTGAGACCCAGAGAAGTGGCTTCCTCAAAACAAGTGGCAGAGCTGAGATTAGAAGCCAGGTCCTTCAGACCCGTGCTCTATCCACCAAGCCATGCTGCTTAGTAGTGTTTGGCACATCGTAAATGGTTAAATATTATTATTCTAGTTCCAGCTCTGTTACTTGCCTGCTGTGTGAATTTGGGCAAGTCACTTAACCTCTCTGGTCCTCAGCTTCCTCATCTGAAAAATGGGGAAAAAACAATACCTGCATTTCTCTACCTCACAGTCATGTGGTGATGGCAGAAATGAGTTACGGTAAAGTACTGTGGGAATAAAAGGAGTATATATATGTTATACTATATCACATATTATATACTACAAATAAGTTATATAAAATAATTACAATATAATTATATTATATATCATAATATATAATGTATGATCGTATATTATACAATTAAAATTGAGGTTCTACAGAGGTGCTTAAATCTAAAGCGCAGGTTTGGGACAGCCTTGGGCCAGGAAGCCAGGACTTCCCACCCCAACTACGGCAGTAAGCACAAATTTCTTGGAAGAGCAAAACAACACACCTCTCGCCCCCAGAATGTCCTGGAGAGCCCATCTTGGGTTAAAGCCCTGAACTAGGTCTTGGGAAGGGACGTTGAAAGAAAACTACGATTTTATCGAGTGGCTCAGTAATGTGTAATTCTGCCCATCTGTGTCCACTTTAAAAAGTACCAAATGGGAAGAAATCTGAAATACTCGAGTGTAAAAAACTGACAATATTGCATGACCTGGTTGCCTACAGGACAAAGGAAGCCAGTGTTCATTGAAAACGGAGTTCAAGTATCCAAATTGATGCGTTGCCTCCATCGGCCTCAATCTCAGACGTCACAAACAGGGCTCGGGCCCAAAGTGAGAACAGTTCAACTCCACAACGTTCTCTTTAACATTTAAAAAACTCTAAAAGATAGGAATATTTCCTAACCTGTCACACCGAGGCACTTGAAATTAATTTAAATCTTTCAGGGTACAAAACGCAAATTTTACACGGTGGCAAAGTTAACGAATCAAAATAAAGGGCAAAATTAACATATCTAGGCTCTCACTAAACATAGCCCAAGTGTTAATTATGAAATTGCTCAGTGGAGTGAAATGACAAGCAAGTGTTATTTGAATTCCAGAGTGCGGCAGCAGTTAGAGTGAGGCTTCTTGGTGTAGCATGGGGAAGAGTAATTCTGTAATTACGCTTCGGACTCAACAAGCACTTTCAATTGCATTTGTGATTCATCCTTTCAGGACTAACTTGGAACAACAGGACTGTGTGCAGGGCTGGCCTCAGAGGGCTTGCAGGGCTAGTGGAGAAGGAAGGCGAGGATGGGAGTACAAGATGCCTTCGAAACTTCCTGCTACTCCAGAAAGGAGAGTTCTAGGGATGCTCTCCGGGAAGGCCAAAGGTTCCTAGGACTCAATCACTCAGTGGTATTTATTTAGCCCTTACTATGTGCAAAGCACTGAACTAAGGGCTTGGGACAATAACAACTGTGGTATTAAGTGCCTACTCTGTGCCAGCCACTGTTCTAAGCCCTGGCATAGTTCTAAGCTAACTGGGTTGGACACAGCCCATGTCCCACATGGGGCTGGCAGCCTTAATTGCCATTTGACAGCTGAGGTAACTGAGGCACAGAAGTGAAATGACTTACCCAAGGTCACACAGCAGACAAGCTGCAGACCCAGAATTAGAACCTAGGTCCTTCTCACTCCCAGGCCCATGTTCTATCCACTAGACCACAATGGTTCTCCAGGAGCAGCCTGGCTTAGTAGAAAAAGCCCGGGTTTGGGAGTCAGAGGTTGCAGGTTCTAATCCTGCCTCTGCCACTTGTCTGCTGTGTGACCTTGGGCAAGTCACTTCACTTTTCTGGGCCTCAGTGACCTCATCTGTAAAATGGGGATGAAGACAGAGCCCCACGTGGGACAACCTGATTACCTTGTATGTACCCCAGCACTTAGAACAGTGCCTGGCACATAGTAAGCGCTTAAATACCAACACTATTATTCTCTACAACAGTAGAGAGTACCAAGTAGAGTTACACACAAGTTCCCTGCCCACAGCAAGCTTACAGTCTAGAGGGATTGGACTCTAGAAATCCCGCAGCCAGAGCAATCAGAGGCGGCAACCCCTGCACCCGTTATGAGATTTTTCCCGCCTCGTCTCTCACACCCCCACCAGCTTTTCCACCAAAGTGGAGGAAACTGCTCTCCGCAAGAGACGTGATAGTCGCAGTGGTCTCATCTGAATGTTCCAGGTGCCCTGCCCTGGAGAGGGAAAGGGCTGTGAACAGCAGCCTGCAGTGAAAACAAAATCCTGGCCCAGGATATAAGTAAAACTACCCTGGAAATTATTATTTTTATTCCTATCCAAGGCCCAATGTTTGGTAAAACCTTAGAAAAGGAAATCCTATTTTAAATGGACCAACTAAAGCCCATTGGGTATAAGGGAGATTGTTTCCAACAGCACTCAGGGCAGAAGGGGAACAGGATGCCAAAATGTGTCAGTATTTTGTGAAAATATGAAAATAACCAGGGCTAAATTGTAACGGATGGTGCTCATAATGACGGTGTGTTCCAAGGTAGATTGAAAGCCAGTTCATCCAGCTTTGAGCCTAGGCAACCTAACAGCCTCTCATTTCTGATGTGCACTGCAACCGCCTCCTGAAACAAATAAACCGACAGCATCTGGTTTGCATTCATTTTCTTTTGCTTTACCCCAGAATCAGGCCTCTCCCATGAACTCCCCTGGATTAATTTCACCACTCTAAATTGTGTCAAAACTACCACCTGATAGCACTGATATTTACAATAACCTAGGTAAAGCTTCTTTATTCACCTTGCCATAATTTTGCTACCATCAGGTTCACCCTTACTTTTCTTCCTGCTCTCTCCTTTGTAAATAATTGTTTCTGCATTTATCCCCTCCTAGACTGTAAACTAAAGAGGAAGAATCCTGTTTTATTTCCACTGTACTCTTCCATGCCTATGCTACACTGTCCACACATGGTAAGGGCTCCATAAGGACTATTCACTCATTGACTGATTTCCAGACATCTGTCCCATAAAGGAAAATGCAGCACTAATTAAAATGGTCCTAATCCCGGCTTTGCCACCTCTCTGCTGTGTGAACTTGGGCAACTTACTTAACTTCTCTGTGCCTCAATCATTTATTGAGCGCTTACTTGGTGTAGAGTGTAATAAGCACTTGGGGGAGTACAATATAACAGAGTTGGCAGACATATGCCCTGCCCACAACGAGCTCACATTCTAGAGGGGGAGACAGACATTTATATAAATATACTACGGATACGTACATAAATTCTGTGGGGCTGAGGGGCCTCAACCTTAAAATGGGGATTAAATCCTAGCCTAGAGGAAAGAACACGGGCTTGGAAGTCAGAGGACCTGTGTTCTAATCTTGGCTCCGTCACTTATCTGCTGTGTGACTTGGGGCTAGTCACTTCACTTCTCTGTGCCTTGGCTCTCATTTGCAAAACGGGCATTATGATACCTGTTAATAATAATTTGTTAAGCGCACGCTATGTGCCAGGCACTGTACTAACTTCAGTACCCGTTCTCCCTTCTACTCAGAGTGTGAGCCCCACATGGGGTAGGGATTGTGTCCAACCTAATTATTCTGCAACTACCCCAGGGCTTGGCATTGTAATTATTTAAGAATTCACTGTGCATCAAGCACTGTCCTAAATGCTGGAGTAAACACAAGACAGTCACGTCCCTCATTGGGCTTCCAGTCCAAGTAGGAAGAACCGGTACTGAAAGTGTTTTACAAATGAGGAAATTGAGGCACAGAGAAGATACGAGACTAGGTCACAGCAGGCAAGTGGCAGAGCCGGGATTAGCTTCAAGTCCTCCTCAGAAGCAGCACGTGTGGTGGACAGAGCATGGGTCTGGGAGTCAGATGGTCATGGGTTCTAATCCCAGCTCTGCCACTTGTCTGCTGTGTGACCTTGGGCAAGTCAATTCACCTCTCTTTGCCTCAGTCACCTCATCTGTAAAATGGGGATTGAGACTGTGGAGCCCCACTTAGGACTGGGACCGTATCCAACCTGATTTGTCTGTTTCCACCCCAGCGTTTAGAACAGTCCCTGGCAGGTAGTAAGTGCTTAACAAATACAATAATAATAACCATTCTTATTATCATCTCATGGGCCTATGCTCTTTCCACTAGGCCCCACCCCTTCCAGGTTTGGGGTTGGGGGCAGGCGGGTGGCTCCTACATGACAGGGGGTTATTGAGGATTTTTAGCGGGGACCCACTTGGGTCCTGGATAGTCTGCTTTGAAGGCTGTGGTGGCGGGGTTCGGGGTCTGGGTGTCCAGTCAGTACCCCCGGAGAGAAGCTGCGTGGCTTAGTGTTAAAAGCATGGGTTTGGGAGTCAGAGGTCGTGGGTTCTAATCCCAAATCTGCCACCTGTCTGCTCTGTGACCTGGAGCAAGTTGTTTCACTTCTCTGTGCCTCGGTTACCTCATCTGTAAAATGGGGATGGAGACTGTGAGCCCCACTTGGGACAACCTGATTACCTTATAATTATTAGTAAGGTGGTGTTTGTTAAGCCCTTACTATGTGGCTGGCACTGTACTAGGTGCTGGGGCGGGGGGGGATACAAGAAGATCGGGTTGGACCGTGTCCCTGCCCCACATAGGGCTTATAGTATTAATTCCCATTTTACAGATAAGGGAACTGAGGCTCAGAAAAGTGAAGCGACTGGCCCAAGGTCACACGGCAGATAAGTGGCAGAGCTGGGATTAGAAGCCATGCCCTTCTGACTCCTTGAATTCATTCATTCAGTCGTATTTACTGAGCGCTCACTGTGTGCAGAGCACTATCCTAAGCACTTGGAAAATACAATTCAGCCATAAGGAGAAACAATCCCTGCCCATGCTGGATTTACAGTCTAGAATGGGGGAGACAGACATCAGAACAAGTAATAATAATAAAGATGGTATTTGTTAAGTGCTTACTATGTGGCAAGCACTGTTCTAAGCGCTGGTGGAGATACGAAGTAATCATGTTGTCCCACGTGGGGCTCACGGTCTTAATCCTTTTCCAGATGAGGGAATTGAGGCTCCCCCCTCCCCCCACTCTTCCCCCTTCCCCTCCATTCAGCACTGTGCTCATCTGTCTAGATTTATTACCCTATTTATTTTGTTAATGAGGTGTCTATCTCCTCGATTCTATTCATCTTGATGATGTTGTCTTGTTTTTGTCTTGCTCTCTTTTGCTCTGCTGTCCGTCTTCCCGATTACACTGCGAGCCCGTCATTGGGCAGGGATGGTCTCCATCTGTTGCCGAATTGTCCATTCCAAGCACTTAGTGCAGTGCTCTGCACATAGTGGGCGCTCAATAAATACTACTGAATGAAGTGACTTGCCCAAAGTCACAAGCTAAGTGGCGGGGCTGGGATCAGAACCCACGACCTCTGACTCCCCAGCCAGTGCTCTTTCCACTGAGCCTCGCTGCAGCGCTTAATTAATTAATGTTGGTATTTGTTAAGCACTTACTCTGTGCCTAGATCAGGGACCATCTGATCACCTTGTATCCCCCCCAGCACTTAGAACAGTGCTCTGCACACAGTAAGCGCTTAACACACACCACCATTATTATTAAAATGGGGATGAAGACTGTGAGCCTCAAGTGGGACAACCTGATGACCCTTTATCTCCCCCAGCACTTAGAACAGTGCTCTGCACAGAGTAAGCGCTTAACAAATACCAACATTATCTGTGCCTCTGACCTCGCCAGTAAAATGGGGATTAACTGTGAGCCTCACGTGGGACAACCTGATGACCTTGTATCTCCCCCTGCGCATAGAACAGTGCTCTGCACAGAGTAAGTGCTTAACAAACACCACCATTATTATTAAAATGGGGATGAAGACCGTGAGCCTCACGTGGGACCACCTGATGACCCTGTATCCCCCCGCTGTGCTTAGAACAGTGCTTGGCACATAGTAAGCGCTTAACAAACACCAACATTATTATTATTAAAATGGAGATGAAGACTGGGAGCCTCACGTGGGACAACCTGATCACCTTGTATCTCCCCAGCGCAGAGAACAGTGCTCTGCACAGAGTAAGCGCTTAACAAAGACCAACATTATTATTAAAATGGGGATGAAGACTGTGAGCCTCACATGGGACAAGCTGATCACCTTGTATCTCCCCCAGCGCATAAAACAGCGCTCTGCACAGAGTAAGAGCTTAACAAATACCAAGTTATTATTACTAAAATGGGGATGAAAACGGGGAGCCTCACGTAGGACCACCTGATGACCTTGTATCTCCCCCAGTGCTTAGAACAGTGCTCTGCACAGAGTAAGCGCTTAACACCAACATTATTATTACTAAAATGGGGATGAAAACGGGGAGCCTCACGTGGGACCACCTGATGACTCTGCATCCCCCCCAGCGCTTAGAACAGTGCTTGGCACAGAGTAAGCGCCTAGAGAAGCAGCGTGGCTCAGTGGAAAGAGGCTGGGCTTTGGAGTCGGAGGTCATGAGTTCGAATGCCGGCTCTGCCACTTGTCAGCTGTGTGACTGGGGGCAAGTCACTTCACTTCTCGGGGCCTCAGTTCCCTCAGCTGTAAAATGGGGATGAAGACTGGGAGCCCCACGTGGGACAACCTGATTCCCCTGTGTCTCCCCCAGCGCTTAGAACAGTGCTCTGCACAGAGTAAGCGCTTCACAAACACCAACATTATTATTATTAAAAGGGGGGATGAAGACTGTGAGCCTCACGTGGGACCACCCCATGACCCTGCACCTCCCCCAGCGCTTAGAACAGTGCTCTGCACAGAGTAAGCGCTTCACAAACACCAACATTATTATTATTAAAAGGGGGGATGAAGACTGTGAGCCTCACGTGGGAGCACCTGATGACCTTGTATCTCCCCCAGCGCTTAGAACAGGGCTCTGCACAGAGTAATAATAATAATAATAATAATAATGTTGGTATTTGTTAAGCGCTTACTATGTGCCGAGCCCTGTTCTAAGCGCTGGGGTAGACAGAGGGGAATCAGGTTGTGCCACGTGGGGCTCACAGTCTTCATCCCCATTTTACAGATGAGGGAACTGAGGCACAGAGAAGTGAAGTGACTTGCCCACAGTCACACAGCCGACAAGTGGCAGGGCTGGGATTCGAACTCATGAGCCCTGACTCCAAAGCCACTGAGCCACGCCGCTTCTCAAGTAAGCGCTTCTCAAGTAAGCGCTTCACACCAACATTATTATTATTAAAAGGGGGGATGAAGACTGTGAGCCTCACGTGGGACCACCTGATGACCCTGCATCCCCCCCAGCGCTTAGAGCAGCGCTCTGCACAGAGTAAGCGCTTAACAAACACCGACATCATCGTTATTATGAAATGGCATCCTGCTGCTGAAGCCAGGCTGCTCCCCGGCGCGGCGGCGGCCTACCTGCGTGCGGAGCTCCTGGTTGCAGGTCTCGGCGCCCTGGTAGAGGCGCTCGGTGTGGTGCAGGACCCGCTCGATGTCCCGCACCTGCCGCTTGCAGCTGCGCAGCTCCTGCTCCAGCCGCTCCACTTTGCGCCTCAGCTGGACGAGCTCCGGCTCCGGCGAGGCGGGGGACGGGGGCCACGGGGAGCTGGGCGGCGGCGAGGACGACGACGAGGAGGAGGAGGAGGAGGAGGAGCGCGGGGGGGAGGCCGCCGCCGCCGCCGCCGCCGCCGCCGCCGCCGCCGCGCCGGGGGTCGCCATGGAGGGAGGGCCGCGCTCACCACCACCACCACCACCACGCGGCCTGCGGGGGCGGCGGGAGGGCGCTGAGGCGCCGCCGGCCGCCGGCCATCCCGCCGCGCCGGCCCCTCACGCCCCCCACGACTTCGTCGGCCGCAACTTGGCCTCGACGACGACGAGGAGGCCGCACCGCGTGCCGCCGGGACCCGCTCCCGGCTCCCGACCGGAAGCGGCGACGCGACTACTACCGGGTCGGCGGGGGCCGCGCCTGCGCCCTGAGTCCTCCCGGCCCTGACCCCGCTCGCCACCTTGGGTCAGGCGGCGCAGGCGCAGAGCCCGAAGCCAGAAAGGGGGCCGCGCCTGCGCCCTCCCGGACTCCGACCCCGATCCGTTGGCGCATGCGCAGAGCGGCCTGAAGCCAGAGGTGGCAGTCGCGCCTGCGCCCTGCGACCCCACCCTCCACCGGCGCATCAGTTGGCGCATACGCAGAGCGGCCTGAAGCCAGCGATGGGGACCGCGCCTGCGCCCTGCGACTCCGCCCTCCACCGGCGCATCAGTTGGCGCATGCGCAGAGCGGCCTGAAGCCAGAGGTGGGGAGCCGCGCCTGCGCTCTCCCGGGCTCTGACCTCTCCCGCCACCCTTGGTCAGTTGGCGCAGGCGCAAAGCGGTCTGAAGCCAGAGGTGGGGGGCCGCGCCTGCGCCCTCCCGGACTCCAACCCCGCCCTCCACCGCTGATCTGATGGCGCATGCGCAGAGCGGTCTGAAGTCAGAGGCGGGGGGCGCGCCTGCGCCCTGCGCGCCCTCCCGGGCTCTGATCCCGCCCGTCCGCTTTGGTCAGTTGGCGCAGGCGCAGAGCGGCCTGTGTGAGACTTGGAGATGTGGTGCGATTGTTTCTATCTGGAGGGCTCTTAAAAACCCCCTTCTAGACTGTGAGCTCGTTGTGGGCCGGAATTGTCTCCTTTTTTTTGTTGTATTGTGCTCTCCCAACCGCATAGTACAGTGTTCTGCACACAGAGCGCTCAATAAATACGATTGAATGAATGAAAAACCCGCCACTGCCCTTTCTTTGGCTGGCATGGTGTGACAAAGAGTGCCTGCCCTTTGTCCCTTGATGCCTGCCTCTGTTTGGAAGAGGCAGGGTCTATGTCTACCAACTAGGCTCTCCCAAGGCCTTCACCCACTTCTCTGGCCACAGTAAGTGCTCAGTAAATACCACTGATTGATCTAGACTAAGCATATTGTGGACAGAGAACATATCCACCAACTCGTACTGCACTCTCCCAAGCACGTAATACAGTGGCCTGCACACAGTAAGCACTCATTAAATACAACTGATCCATGGAGCTAGACTGTAAGCACATTGTGGGCAGGGAACCTGTCTCCCAAGTGCTTAGAACAGTGTTCTACACAAAGTGTGTGCTCAATAAATATGATCCATTGATTGGTTGGTTGATTGACATCCATCCAAACTGCTACCTTCCATCCAAACAGCTACCTTGTTGGTACAATCTCTCATCATATCCCGACTGGATTACTGCATCGGCCTTCTTTCTGATCTCCCAACCTCCTGCCTCTCCCCATTTCAGTCTACACTTCACTCTGCTGCCCGGATTATCTTTCTACAGAAACACTCTGGGCATGTCACTCCCCTCCTTAAAAACCTCCAGTGGTTGCCTATCAACCTCCGCATGAAACAGAAACTTCTCACTCTGGGCTTCAAGGCTTTCCATCACCTTGCCCGCTCCTACCTCACCTCCCTTCTTTCTACTGCCCACCCTGCACGCTCCGCTTCTCTGCCGCTCACCTCCTCACTATCTCCTTCGTTCATGCCTATCCCGCCGTTGACCTCTGGCCTGCATCCTATAGCTATCCTGGAATGACCTCCCTCCTCACATCCGCCAAACTAACTCTCTTCCCCTCTTCAAAGCCCTACTGAAAGCTCACCTCCTCCAAGAGGCCTTCCCAGACTGAGCTCCCGCTTTTGCCTCTGCTCCCCCTCCACCCTGTGCTCCTCCCCCTTCCCCCTTCCCCTCATCTGAGCCTTCTTTCCCTCTGCTCCCCCTCTCCACTTCACCCTTTGTCCCTCCCCCTCCCCCTTCCCCTACCCTCAGCACTGTGCTCATTTGTATATATTATTTATTACCCTATTTATTTTGTTAATGAGGTGTACATGCCCTTGATTCTATGTATCATGACAGTGTTGCCTTGTTTTTGTTTTATTCTGTTTCGCTCTGCCGTCTGTCTCCCCCGATTAGACTGTGAGGCCATCACTGGGCAGGGATTGTCTCTATCTGTTGCCGAATTGTACATGCCAAGCACTTAGTACAGTGCTCTGCACATAGTAAGCACTCAGTAAATAACTATTGAATGAATAGTTAAGGTGGAACAGGATAAGTGCTTGGTCCATCATAATAGCAGCTTGAATAGAGGGGAAAGGGAGGGTTTTAGTGATGTAAACATTTAATTGACAGGGTTTGGTGACAGATTGAAAATGCAGATTGAATGAGCTGAGTCAATGATAATGCCGAGGTAATGGGCTTGTGACAAGGCAGAAGGTGGTGCTGTCTACTGGGAAGACAGGGTTTCAGTGGGAAGGTGAGGAGTTCTGTTTTGTTCATATTATTCTGGTAAGATATCCACGTAGAAATGTCCTGAAGGTATGCCTGGGAGACACAAGGACCTGGGTTCTAATTCTGTTTGCTGTGTGAACTTGGGCAAGTCACTTAACTTCTCTGTGCCTCAATTACCTCATCTGGAAAATGGGGATTAAGACTGTGGAACATGGACTGTGTCTAACCCTATTAGCTTGTATATACCCCAGCCCTTAGTACAGTGCCTGGCATATAGTAAGCACTTAAATACTTTTTTTTTAAAGAGGAAATATGAGACTGCAGAGAAGGAGAAAGGTCAGATCTGAAGATGTAGATATGGGAATCATCCATCTGGAGATGGTAGCTGAAGTCATGGGAGTGAATGAATTCTCCAAGGGTGTGGGTGTAGATGGAGAATTGAAGGGGATCCAAAACTGAGCCTTGAGAGACTCCCACAGTTAAGTGGTGGGAGGCAGAGGAGGAGCCTGTGAGAGATTGAGAATGAGCAGCCAGAGAGGGAGGTGTAGAATGAGGAGAGGACAGTGTCATTGAAACCATGTTTAGATAATGTTTCCAAGAGAAGAAAATAGTAGTAATACTAAGATTAGTCATTCTATTTATTTAGTACTTATGGTGTGCAAAGCACCATGCTGAACAGCACCATGCTGAACACTGAGGAACTATATGTGGGTGAGCAGCATGGCTCAGTCGATAGAGCAGGGGTTGGGAATCAGAGGGATCTGGGTTCTAATTCTAGCTCTGCCACTTGTCAACTGTGTGACCTTGGGCAAGTCACTTCACTTCTCTATGCCCCAGTTACCTCATCTCAATCAATGGGGATTGAGACTGGGAGTCCTGTGTGGGACAGGGACTGTGTCCAGCCCGATTTGCTTGTATCCACCCCAGCACTTAGTACAATTCACCTCTTATACTGCTTACAATGCTCAAATAGCAAATAATCTCAATTCTCGTGGTATTCATTAAGTAGTTACTAGGTGCTAAGCATTGCGGCAGGTTCCAAACCAATCAGATCGGGATTACTTTGCCTACTACTTACAAAAGAAGTCTCTTATTGAAGTGCAATTCCAACAGCAGATGGCACTCAAGTATTAATGATTTTAAAATCAGAATTCAAAAACTCCCTGAAAGGCAAGGAGGACTAGGATTCCAAGGACTTGTTTTATTTTCCCTCATCACCCATTCACGCCAAATTATTTTCAAGCAGAGAACAAAGGACTAAAGACTTATCCTTATCCCAGGAAGTTAGAAGTAGCATTAAAACATGCAGTTCCTTAATTTCCTAATCTGCCTAACCCAGTGAGGAATCTGCAGATTATAAACTCCTTGAGGGCATGTTTTTAACCTTCTTTTGAACTTCCCCAAATATTTAGCACAGCATTCTGCCCTTAATAGGTGTTGAATAAATACACTGATTGAATCTGACCACTGAAACTACTCTGCTTAATGCTTAAGTATTAAGTATTGAGAGCTCACCTTCTCCGAGAGGCCTTCCCAGACTGAGCTTCCCCTTATCCCTCTGCTCCCTCTGCTCCCTTTCT